>NC_085136.1:25371289-25683476 GCF_035046485.1 Aedes albopictus | reverse complement strand
TGCTCACATGCCAGGCTAAAGAAACTGCTGATTGGGTTAAGGACAAGTTCACGTCGTTGGTGCTTTGGGAAGGTGCTGATTTGGTCGTAGTGGATGAGGATAAAATCCCACGCCCTGAAGTGCTGATTGCATTCTTCCCATGGAGTGCCAAGTACGGAAACGACCTGATTATGTCTTTTTTAGAGAGTCAAAATGACGATTTATTTGCCGATTGGCCATTCTCTAGCATCGCGTAAAAGGAGAGCACGTTGAGCACACCTTCACAGTTGACGATTGCTCTCTGCGGAAGTTTAAGGATCGGAAATTTGTTCTAAATTTCAGATATGGGCAAATTCAAATAACAAAGCAACGCCCTGTTCAATCTACTAAAAAGGGGGAAGTTCCCACTATACCGAATGCTGTCCCTGACGAAATGGCTATGGATTGTGAAGTAGTTCATGAAGACCCAATCGTTCCAGGGACAAGTGCAGTTGGGAACCGGTCATTTGCCAACTCAAAAATATCAATAAATAAGTTCTGAAAAGGAGGAAGGACTCACTGGAGCTAATAATGATTAGACGACCAGGGGCACCACAATGCCCATGGTAATCATAAATCAGGTGCTGATGATTCAGGCAGCTAGGGGCAGTATAATACCCATGGTTTAAAAAAATCAAAAGCTAGAAAGCCTTGTGGATCCAATCCAATATCGTCCATTCAAAATCGTCTCCAGCGTAGGGAATAAAGTGCCCCGGAAATGTATAAGTAAGTTCCATAAATGAATTCCACATAAAACTGTATCAATGAGTGCGTTTAAAATCATTCAAATAAACCTTCATCACGCGAAGGGTGCTTCGTCTGTGCTCAGTAGAAGATTTACTAAAGAAGATCTAGACGTGGGACTAATTCAGGAGCCCTGGGTAAATAGCGGTAGGGTAATGGGATGCTCTTTACCGAACAACTGTAAACTCGTGTACCTATCATGAAAACCAGTGTAAACCTAGAACTGCAATCTTAGTAAATAAGAGAACGAAATTTGTCCCAATTACTGAGTTCATTTCAAGAGATATTGTAGCTATCAAGTTGGAGATCCCGACAATCCGGGGAAAAACTGAGGTATGCATTGCTTCAGCATATTTCCCAGGAGACGTTGATGATGTGCCTCCATCTAGTGTTGTGAGTTTCATTAATTATTATAAGAGAATAAACGCTCAATTTTTGATTGGATGCGATGCGAATGCCCATCATACCATTTGGGGCAGTACCGATATTGATAAGAGGGGTGAGGATCTTTTGAACTCCATTTCGTCTAAGAGCATTTTTTTTTTTAATTTCTTTGTATTTGTGAATTTTAACTTATTGCTAATTCTTCACAATCTAATAGCATAGACAAATGCAATAAGGGAGATTCTCCCACTTTTATTAACACTATTCGACAGGAGGTTCTAGATCTTACGATCTGCAGTGACCTGCTGTCGGAAAAAAAATGTGAACTGGCATGTTTCTGATAAGGAGTCATTGTCAAATCACAAACATATCAGGTTTGATTATAAAGCCGGATCAAATTTAATTGAAAGTTTTAGAAACCCAAGAAAAACAAACTGGAACATCTATCGCTTTTACTTAACGCATGAAAATGCATATGAATGTGAGCAAATCACATCGGTTTCACAATTGGAAAGTGCCTCTGATGAGGTTATTGATAAAATGATCTCATCATATCATGCTAGCTGCACAATCCAACAGAGGTCATCCAACAGGGATGTCCCTTGGTGGAATGACAAACTAGCAAAACTGAGGAAAGAATCTAGAAGATTGCTCAATAGAGCAAAGGCTACTTCTGATTGGGTTCAATACAAAAAAAGCCCTAACAGAATATAACAGAGAACTGAGGCTAGCCAAACGAAAGGATTGGAGACGGGTGTGTGAAGACATCAATAACGCTCCTGCAGCTGCAAGGTTCCAAAAAGTCCTTTCAAAAGACCATGCTAATGGTCTTGGAACCCTCAAAAAGGAAGATGGCAGTTTTACTGTCCTGTCGATTCTTCTGAAGCTTCGAAAGAGATGATGAAGACTCATTTTCCGGGGTCGATTCCTTACTCGGCTGAAGATCAGGACTTAGACAAGGTAAACCATGTATGGTCGACAAATGCCTATCAGAAAGCCTGTGAAATCTTCACGCCATCGAGGGTCGAATGGGCATTTAGTTCTTTTCAACCTTTCAAATCTGCTGGGATAGATGGAATCTTTCCAGCGTTACTTTAACAAGAGAAAGGAGCGATTGGTCCGCTCCTAACCGAAATATTTAGAGCCAGTATCACTTTAGCTTACATACCTAAGGCATGGCGTATGGTTCGTGTTGTTTTTATCCCAAAAGCAATACAGTTTCTTACCGATTTTGGCAACACGACGTAAATTTTATGTTGCCAAATTGGGGTGTTGCCAAAATCGGTATTTTTTTTTGTGGATTATTTTTAACTTTTATACGTCAATTTGGCTTATACATATTTTAAATATGGACTATTCACAAGTTATAAAACGATCCCTGTAGGTGACGTTTATAAACTACGTCATGATTTGTAAAATTGATGATTTTGAAAAATTTAATGAATTTTGATTTTTTGAAGAAGAGTAAGACTTAAACATAAATACATTTATAAATACAAACGATTTTTCGGTAAAAATTTTTGGTCAAAACTTTTTGTTGCCAAAATCGGTAAAAAATTGTTGCCAAAATCGGGAAGGAAATGTTGCCAAAAACGGGTGTTGCCAAAATCGGGAGTAGACAAAAACGGGTGTTGCCAAAATCGGTAAGAAACTGTAGAGGCAAAAAGATAAAACAACACCTAAAGCCTTCAGACCTATAAGCCTTCCCTGTGTTCTGTTAAAGGCCATGGAGAAAATAGTGGATGACTTTTTCAAGTCTACCAGCTTAGTAGAAATGCCTCTTAGCAAGTTTCAATTTGCTTATCAAACAGGTAAATCTACAATAACAGCGCTACAGTCGCTAGTCAGCAAAGTTGAGAAATCGCTTCAAGCCAAGGTAATAGCCGTGGTTGCTTTTCTCGACATTGAAGGAGCATTCGATAACGCATCCTACAGCTCAATGCGTTCAGCAATGGAAGCAAGGGGCTTGGATGAATGCATTATCAAATGGATAATATCGATGCTTAAAGATCGAGAAATCTCTTCCGTTCTTGGAGGTGCGCAACTATCAGTCAGATCTGTGAAGGGCTGTCCTCAAGGAGGAGTACTATCGCCCTTATTGTGGTCTTTGGTAGTGGACGAACTTCTTAAAATGGTTATTAATCAAGGTTTTGAGGTTATTGGATACGCAATTCTGGTGCGTGGAAAATATGACGACACGATAAATCTTATTGAACCTTCTTTAAATGGAGTTCAAATTCAGTTCTCGGAAGAAGTTAAACATCTTGGGGTAACTTTGGACAAAAGACTGAATTGGAATTCTCATTTAAACAATGTTTTAACCAAGGTTACCAATGCCCTTTGGGTCTGCAGCAAAGCCTTGGGCAAAACCTGGGGTCTTAGACCTAACATGATTCACTGGATCTATGCTGCAATAGTCCTGCCTAAGATTACTTATGCTTCACTTGTTTGGTGGCCCAAAACAAACGAGGTAACCTGTCAAAAGAAGCTAAGTAAGCTACAAAGACTTGCTTGTATATCTATGACAGGAGCAATGAAAAGCACTCCATCAGTTGCTTTGGATGCCCTTCTTAATTTACTGCCATTGCATCAATTTGTTAAACTACAAGCGGCAAAAAGTGCCCTGCAGTTTATACATTACAATAAAGTTCTAGACGGGGATCTTGCTGGACATTTGAGGATCATCAAAGACTTCAAATTAAACATGGACATAAAAACAGTAGAAGATTGGATGATAACGAAGACAAACTATGATGTTCCCTTCAAAGTGGTGAAACCATGTCGCTATGTTTGGGATGCTGGTGGGCCAAGTTTACGTCCAGGTTCTATTGTTTTGTATAC
The DNA here is from genome assembly GCF_035046485.1 of Aedes albopictus. Taxonomy (NCBI): domain Eukaryota; kingdom Metazoa; phylum Arthropoda; class Insecta; order Diptera; family Culicidae; genus Aedes; species Aedes albopictus. The sequence continues at coordinate 25,679,489 of NC_085136.1, read as the reverse complement.
TGATGGGTCCAAGATGGGAGAAAATACTGGAGCTGGTGTTTTTGGCCCCGGTATAAGTAAGGCTATACCAATGGGATGCAGTCCCACTGTATTTCAAGCGGAAGTTCAAGCCATTCTAGAGTGTGCCAACATTTGTCTGAAAAGAAATTATAGGTTTGCCAAGATCTGTATTTTTTCGGACAGTCAGGGGGCTCTGAATGCGCTACAGGCTTTTACTTGTCAATCAAAGCTAGTGTGGAAATGCATTATTTCTCTGGAGCAATTGGCCAGTAGAAACGAGGTAACTTTATACTGGGTGCCCGGTCATTGTGGAATTCTGGGAAATGAAAACGCCGACAATTTAGCCAGACAGGGTGCGGCATCAAGCTTTGTAGGCCCTGAACCTTTCTGTGGAGTTCCTGAGTGTGCTCTTCGGATGAAACTAAAAACTTGGGAAATGTCCACGGTAGAATCTAATTGGAATGCCACGGATACATCTAAGCAAGCGAAAAGGTTTATAAAACCCAGTGTTTATATGTGTTTATATGTGTTTATTTATATGTTTCATCTGACAATATATGTCTTAATGAAAAAGTAATAAAAATAATTTAAAAAAAAAACTCCTAACATTGACATTAACACGAACAAAATCCTACCATAAGTAATCACAATACACAAGCACAATAACAATAATCAAATAATTAAAACACTAAGAATATCTTACGAGCTATCATAATCAACGCTGACGTCCAATCTCCTCATGCAGCAGCCGTTCAATCCGGTGTCGGAAGCTTAGAGTAGAGCAGTTAAAATCGAACACTACGTAGTACTCATTAAAGCGTGACGACATATACCGTACAGGGTCATGTAGTGCATAATTCGTTGCGCGAGCTGGGAGATACAGAATGTTCCTAGTACGAAGGGGTCTCTCTGGAGCATATAATTGTAGGTCGGCAAGAATTCCAGGAGAATCAATTTCACCAACCAGAACTTAAGCTACAAATACTGCTTGGGCGATCGACCTCCTGTGTTCCAGCGTGTCTATACCCAGCAGCTGACAACGGTGCTGATAAGGCGGGAGGTTGTTGGGATCGTTCCAAGGCAGATGGCGCAGGGCATACCGTACAAATTTCTTCTGGATCGACTCCAATCGAGATATCCAAACTCTTTGGTACGGACACCAGATGATCGATCCGAACTCTAACAGAGAGCGAACCAGAGAGCAGTACAGTGCTTTTAGGCAAAGTGGGTCACGAAATTCGTCGGCAATCTTGAATATGAAACCTAGTTGCCTGCTCGCTCGCGTAACTATGTCACAGTAATGGGGCCTAAAGGATAGAGCGGAGTCCAATAATATTCCGAGATCCCGAGAAACTTCCACGTGCTGAAGTGACACATTGTTGATCGTATAATCAAACAATATTGGTTTTTGCCTACGATGGAAACTGATGGAGTTGCATTTGTGCACGCTGAGTGTGACGAAGTTTCTACTGCACCATTCACTGAAGTCATTAATAAATTCCTGCAGCTGCAAACAATCTAGAAGGCATCGTACTACTACGAAAATCTTAACGTCGTCTGCGAAGAATGTGCGGCATCCACTTGGAAGCACGAATCCCACATCGTTCAGGAAAATGGAGAAGAGAAGTGGTCCCAAGTTACTACCTTGAGGAATACCCGAGCTGTTATTAAAGCAGTCGGAGTGAGCTGATCCTAATCTGACACAGAGTTTGCGATTTGTCAAGTATGATTTAAACCACTGCACCAAGCTCGATGAAACCCCAAGTTTTTCAAGCTTTCCTAGTAATATGGAGTGATCCACATGGTCAAATGCAGCCTTCAGGTTGGTGTAGATGGTGTCCACTTGCGCTCCCGATTCAATATTACGTAGACAAAGAGAGATGAAAGGAGCAAGGTTCGTCGATATCGACCTTTTCGGGTAGAAGCCGTGCTGGTCCGGTGATATGTAGTTTTTGCAGTGACCAAAGAAAGCATCGTAGACGATTATCTCCAGTACTTTGGAACAAGCACAGAGCGATGTAATCCCTCGGTAATTCTCTGCGTTTTGCTTGTCACCTTTCTTGAAAACTGGAAACATGAAAGAAGATTTCCACCGGTCCGGAAATGTGCGCTGAAGCAAGGACAGATTATACAGTTTTACTAATGGTAAGATGAGCTCAGCAGTGCACTTCTTCAGGATGCATGGTGGGATATTATCTGGTCCTCCAACATTAGAATGCTTCAACTTGTTGATAGCCAAATCAACCATCTCTGGAGTAATAGTGAAGACGTTGAACGCGAAGACATTGCTAGGTGTATTGCTGAGTGCCAGATCAACTTGATCAGTAGTGGCGGTGGTGTCGTTGAATACTTGCTTAAAGCGGTCTGCCAGCAAGTTACTCTTGTCGAGTGCAGAATGAGCACGTCTCTCACCCAGGAAAATTTCGGCAGGAAGACCTTCCTCATTTTTCTTGGTTTTCACGAACGACCAGAATGCCTTGGGATTGCGATGGAGCCTATACTGCATGCGTCTTGTGTAGCGTTTGTAGAGATAACGATTGTAGCTGCGATAATCATTGCTTGCCAGGGCAAAGGCGCGTTTGGTGAATGCATTCTTATTTACACTATATTTCCGAAGTGCTTTGGACCTTAACCGTTTCAACTTTCGCAAATGTCCATTACCCCATACTGGCTTGGGAGCTGGACGTCTTTGAGGAACATGAACTGCAATTATCTGACTCATTGTATGAGTAAATTCGTCAACAGCCTCATTAACACAAGAACACGTGTCGAGAAAATTCCAGTCAACTTGCGTGAGTGCTTGCGTTATGGAATCAAAATCCGCTCTGGAGAAGTCCAGAGCCAGCGCATCTTCAATATTTTCGTAGAGAATGGGAACAGAGATATTGATCGCTATTTCTAAAGCGGGATGATCAGCATCAAGATTAACCAAGGGCACCAGCGCTTCGGATACAGAACAGTCAGAGAGAGCAGCATCATTCACCAGCAGCAAGTCAAGCATCCGCGAATTGCGATTCAAAACTGTGTTGATCTGGACCAAGCCGTGAAAGTCTAAACCATCCAAAAGGGTGCATGTTGATACTGGCATACTAGAACGGAGTACGTCGATGCATGGTACTCCATTTTCCTGCACGATCCACACTAAGTCAGATTGGTTGTAATCGCCACAGAGAAGAGCCAAGTCATTATTGTCCAGTCTAGACAACACAGCACCTATGGAGTTGATGTGGTTGTCAACGTATACCATGTCAGTTTTACGATCTGGCGGTAAATACAGGGCACCAATGCTTACACTTCGACCAGATAGTTTGATTTTAACCCATAGTTGCTCAACCGAGGCGCTAACAAGAGCTGAGTCGAGGAAACAGCTAAATCGCTTACAAACCGCAATCAACACTCCACCGCCTCGTAGTTTATTGCTATTTGACGGGTTGCGGTCATTCCGGAATACGGTAAACCGGCTACCAAACAATTGAGCAGAGAAGATCCGGTCGTCTAGCCACGTTTCGGTAAGTACTACCACGTCGTAGTCAGTATCTGCAACAGCTACGAAGAAAAAGCAAGGTCCTTATTGAATCTAAACAAAAAAGATCTCAGGGTAATTACTGGTCTAATGACTGGTTACTGCCCGAGTAAATATCATCTAAGTAAGATTGGAAAAAATCCAATCCTCCGAGTGTCGTTTCTGTCAAACGGAAAACGAAACTGCTGAACATTTACTCTGCAACTGTGGAGTACTATCCAATCAGAGATTGGCGGTTTTTGGTAAAGGGTTTCTAGAGCCCTTGGTAATTTGGCGAAGTAATCCCAACAGGGTAATAAACTTCATAAAACGAGGTGTTACATCAACCATTGTCCATCACAGCTCAATTGTGACAGGATACTTGACTAGCACCAAATTAAATATGGGTCATACCTAGAGACAAACCAGCCAAGGGCTGAAAGTCTCTTTAATAAAGACAAATCAATCAATCAATCAATGGTTCATACCACAATATTCCTAAATAATGGACGCAGTGGTTAAAAGGCTCTACAGATGAGAAAAAAATAATATTTTTACGATAAGAACAAATTTCAGCTACTAAGGGGTCCACTATTGGTTAAAATACCCTTCAATCTACTGAAATATCAACACAATTTTCACTGAAATCTGTCATGATTTCCACTGGGGTCTCACCGAATTTCCCCAACACAAATTCACGCCGGAATGTAAACAACATTTCCAAGGAAGTTCCATAGTTCACATAGTTTATTTCAACAAGTGTATTAGTCCATTGAAGATAACTGATACTCGTTTCCTAACGGATAGTAGAATTATGTAAATGTCTAAATGGGATTGTTAGAATGAGACACATTATTATTTATAAGTTTATTTTCGTATTCATTTAAACGCTGTGGCTATCACATCTACGAGACCTGTTACAGTATTCATTATCATTCGCTTGTAGCTTATAGTGGCCTGAAAACTGCATGTATTTAACGAACCTTAGCTAGCAGGCATACGCGCCAACTTGTGACGTAGTTGGGGGGGCGAGGCCTCTCAAAATCAACCAAATTCGGAAAATTTCGACGCAGTTCACCTAGTTTAGGCATATTCACGTGAAAATTAGTGCATTGAGCTGAAAAAAGTTTAATTTTGTCCAATTTTGGAGAGCTTCGCCCCCCCAACTACGTCACAAGTTGGCGCCTATGCTAGCAGGTATTTATGCTTTCATCCTAACTCAAAACAATTTCGGTATCAAAACCAGTTGACCTGCAGAAATTGTTCTTCTTTTAGACACTCCCGGTCAAACCGGCACGGGATATCTAACGTCCGTCATTTCACAAACCAACACATTCTACATGATCGATCGCACCGGCAGCCACGGAAAAATGGAACAAATATTGTCCTCCCTCCAGAACGTGACCATGCGATTGGAAACCGTCCCCGAATCTCCGTCGACCGTTTTCGGCGTCGAGTTGGAGGGAACCATGTTCCGAGCCATCCGCAGCAAACCGGACTGCGGGTGGCCTTTTCTCAAACTGTTGGACGTGGGGGACGTTCTGCCTTTTGCCGACACGATGATGCTCTATCAATTGACCAAGTTCTACCAGGTGATACCTCCGCTGGCCGTCCGATGTCAGCTCGTAGGTGTGGTGGATGAACCCGACTGTAGGGATTTTAATCAGTATCTAACAACTAATGTGTACAATACTCGGAAGTTCGAAATCTGTGCATGTGAGAAAGATCTCCTGCACGTGAAACTGAGCGAAATTCCCAAAGAGGATCGCAACGGAGTGGTGAAACCCAGGAAGCTCCAGGAACCTCCCGCTACGGAGTACGCGATTTCGGAGAAGACTCTCACCAAGGAGCAACTGGACGTCCTGTACGAGGAACCGCTGAACACAACCAACGTCATGAAGGCCACCCTAGGCTACGTCCCGAAGGATGACGTCCGGATTTGTCCGTTCTACGATCCGAAGATTCAGGGTTGTTTCAAGGGAGCCTCCTGTCGGTTGGAGCACGTGGCCAAGGATCCGCACGGTTGGACCCGGGATCGGGTGCTGCACAAGGCCAAAATCCGGGCGCAGCTGGTGGAACCGAAGAGGGGCGCCATGGTCAAACTGATACCGACGACCATTGTGAGCGTGGAGGAGTTCTACGGTCAGCTGGATACGAAGGAATGCAGCATGGGACTGAGGAGTTTGCAGCAGAACCTAAACGATCCGATTTACGTGCGGGACTTCCGGGAGATGGACCATAAGCCATGTGAGTTGAAGCCATGGAATAGTGGGTGAAGATCGTGAACAAATGGCCGAAATTTCCAAACTCATTTTAGACTCTCGCGAACTGGTGTTCGCGTTCTACGCGGCCGACGGACAATGGTACCGGGCGGAAGTGTTGGAGTACTTCCATGATGATCTAGTTGAGGTGTTCTATCTGGACTACGGAAACAAGGAGAATGTCCGGCTGAAGGATTTGCGCATGTGGGACGACCGATTCGACTATCTCCCGTTTCAGGCCGTTCACTGCCGGTTGGGTAACGTCAGCCGGCTGCGCGATGATGACGAACGGGCGACGGCAGCCCTCAGGGAGGAGATCCAGGATCGGTTGGTGGTGGTCAATGTGCTGTGAGTATTTTGCAGTAGAGGGTTCAGTTTGATTGGTGGTAATTGTTGACTTGTTTTTTTTTTTTACAAAAATCAGTGACATCCGTTCGTATTGGGAAGTGCTGGTGTATGGGGCAGGAATGCAGGATATCGGACAGATGATGGTACGGAGGAATATGGCCCGCACGAGGGAACCGATTGTGATCAGTGAAAAGGATGGATTGGTGCCAGCTTAGCATAAGTCTTGTTGTTGGACTTTATCAACAATTGTGTTCCGCAAAGATTCTCGTTTCAATTTGTTTGTAACAAGAGATTTATTATTCTGTTGTAAACGATGTATTCCATGTCTTAGTTGTAAAATATTAAAGTACACATTTTAGAAATGATAGTAGATGATTGAGTTGTCTTTGTATCACATCCTGTGAAGCTGGTTCACCGCTATTTTGATTGTTCCGAGAAAAATATCCATAGAATGTGCGAAACATACCAGTCCACAGAGGTCCGTGGAAAAAAATCTTTGCATGCTTTTGCTTCCAGAATCGTCTCGTAGATCTATCTCGTAGATTTTTTAGCTTTCTCATATCCTAAGTGTACTGGAAAGGGTATATATTCACTCCTTAATGACTTTTTGATAGAAAACCCAGGTGGTCGAATCACATAAACATAACTAAAACTAAATGAAAACCAAAGGAACCCTACAAATGCTTAAGCCTTACGTTAGGCGCCATATTGCAAAGATAAAAAAACTCTTCAAATGCATGCGCCCCGCATTGGCCGTCATGTTGCAGGAAAAGGTTTATTTGAATGTGAAACATATCACGGCACATGAATCCTTACAAATGTTAAATTAAAAGACATCGCAAATTGCTAGCATACAAAGACTGAACATAATTGTAACCTGTAACTCTAATATTGCGCATTTAGTTCACCACTGCACAGCGCACTCAGTCTTCATAAGTGCGAAAACGTTAATAAAAGTGCGCGATTGCATCAAATCCAGTTGATGTCTTCGGCGCACTATTTCTTTGATTTATGCTGAATAAGTACTCTGAACACACCGAGTTGATTTGTTGCATTCGCGCACTTTTATTTAGGGAAGGTTCATTTATTACGTCCATCGTTTTTCGGGATTTCTAGACACCCCCCTTCCCCCTCTGTCACGCTATTTCCCTATACCTTATACACGTACTGTCACACTTTCCTAGACCGTCCCCCTCTCCCAAATGTTGGTCGTAATTTATGAACGTTCCCTTACGTTTTCGCACTCTTGAAAACTCGTGCGATAGTCCAGTGGTGAACTAAATGCGCTATACATAAAAAAAACTGTGCACATGATGACGAGAGTTCATTTAATTTTCAATCCTTTGTTTTTAGTAGGATGAAAATGGGAGCCATATCTATATCTATATCTTCTATATATAAAAATCAGTTTGACTTCCCTTTGAGGCAACAAAAGTCACGAACGGCTGAACCGATCAGAATGAATCTTGCATTGTTAGATTTGTAATCATGGTGGCTGTGTTTATATGTAAAAAGTGTTAGGAAAATGATTTATAAATGTAAGAAAATAGACAAAATGCTGATTTTTTATGACCTGGGAAGGAATTTAGCACGATCGAATTGAAACCAATCTAGAGTGCGGTGCTATTTTGAGCTCAACAGTTGTCAAACCACCACAAGACGGCAAGACAAAGTTTGCCGGGACAGCTGGTGTCTAATAAAGGAACCAATACCCTAGCTATGGATAGGATTTCGGGATAAATCATTGAAAGAATTTCGAAAATTTGGATTCCCTGAAAGAATTTCGAGAGAACTCTCTGAAGCACTTCCGAGTTGAAGAAAAACCTCTAACCTAGCGGTGATGGCGCCTTTCTTGTGCTTTCGAAAACCCATTTCAACAAAACTCAAGTGACATGTTGATGAACATCGCACTCCGGAAATCTTTTACATACCAAATATACCCATATTGAATGATAAGCTTGGGACATCATTGAAAAGCCACCATCCTGAGTTTTGGGACGCCATCTTAGATTTTGTATCGCCATCTTGGATATTCTGGCCGCCATTTTTTGACTCCGGAGTCCGGACATATTCTCTATACAATATATATCCACAGACAAACAGACGTAACACTTCGAACATTGTTCGAATCAAATCATAGTCACGGAAACATGTTCGCCCAATGCTAAAAGGATCGAGTTTGGCCGACCATCAACTAGGTGGCGGTAGTGGGCAAACGTCAAACTAGAGCAAAAACGATGCGAGCGCCACGGGTGGTCAGTTGGCCATCTATCAAATTTTAAAATAGACCGTTAAATCGGTGTACGATGCAAAATATCAGAGTGTTACGTCTGTTTGTCTGTGATATATCTATATTGCATTAAACTCCATTAAACAACCACCAGCTTGGAGCCGCCGTCTTGGATATTCCGGTCGCCACTTTGGACTCCGGACAACTACCTCATACCAAATATACTCATGTTGCATGGTTTTAGAGCATTAAACACCATTAAACAGTCGCCATCTTGAGTTTTGAGCCATAGTCTTGGATTTTGGACCGCCATCTTGGATATTCTGGTTGTTATTTTTGGAATCTAGACATCTTCCTTATACCAAATATACCCAAATTGCATGGTTTTAGAGCATAATAACATTAAATAGCCGCCATATTGAATTTGGAGTCACCATCTTGGATTTTAGACCGCCTTCTTGTCGCCAGATATACCCATATTGCATGGGTTCAGAGCCTAAAAGCGTCCATAAAACAGCCACCATCTTAAATTTGGAGACGCCATCGTGGATTTTAGGCCGCCATCTTGAATATTTTGGCCGCCATTTTTATACTCAGGACATATTTCCCAAACCAAATATACCCAAATTGCATGGTTTTAGAGCATAATATTGTCCGTGAAGTTGAATCACTGAATTTTCAACTAGTGAAGTTGGATTTTTCTCCAAATCCGTGCGTCGGATCTAACTTCGGAAGTGGTGCGCTGTATAGCGGACCAGGACTATACAGCGCACCACTTCCGAAGTTAGGTCCGACGCATGGATTTGGAGAAAAATCCAACTTCGCTAGTCGAAAACTCCGATTTTCAACTAAATTGAGAATAACATTAAATAGCCTTGTACCGACTTTTCGAACCCTCTAAGCAGAATACCCTCTTCGAATGAGTGTAATCAGTTTCGTACCTTTTAATTCCGCCCTATGTTGCTTATCCTTTGACAGATACGCGTATTTCGACTACCACTTGTAATCTTCCTCAGTGTCAGTTATCCACTGATGCACTCATTCGAAGATTAAATAGCCGCCATATTGAATTTGGAGTTACCATCTTGGATTTTAGACCGCCTTCTTGTATATTCTGGTCGCCAGATATACCCATATTGCATGGGTTCAGAGCCTAAAAGCGTCCATAAAACAGCCACCATCTTAAATTTGGAGACGCCATCTTGGATTTTATACCGCCATCCTGAATATTCTGGTCGCCATTTTTATACTCCGGACATCTTCGCTATACCAAATATACCCATATTGCATGGGTTTAAAACCTTAAAGCCTTCATGAAACAGCCTTCATCTTAAATTTGGAGTCACCATCTTGGATTTTTGACCGCCATCTTGAATATTCTTGTCGTTATTTTTTGGGCTCCGGACATCTTCTCCCTACCAAATTTACCCATATTGCATGGTTTTAGGGCCTAAAACTCCATTAAGCAGCCGTTATCTTGAATTTGGAGCCGCTATTTTGAATGGCTGTCATTTTGAACTTTGGGCCGACATTGTGGAATTTCTGGACTCCAGTGTTGAAAACAAAATTCGTCAACCATGCTAAAGGTTACAAAAAACGCCGCAGTCTGGTGTGTCGCATTATGGGGCTTGGTTCAGTTTATATACGGCCAGCTCTACATTGGCATTTCTTACCAGAAATGCGATAATCTGGAGGAATATAGTAAAACGGGCATGAAACTCATTCATGCGGTCAAGTTTAACATTTTCATTTATATCGGCAATATATACATATATATGCTTGATTGGTCGAGTTTGTATACTTTAAGCACAGAGAACAGACGTCCAAGCTCATGTCGTGCAGTTGTGTAAAGCATTGCAACGGTTGTTTTGAAATAACTGGGAATGTGGCCGTTACGCGGCGCTGTCAAATTTCGAATCGAGGTACAAATTTGCCGTTGTTTTACCTTTTGGCGCTAGTGTCACCAAGTGTGCACCCTAGTATAGTTTTACCAAGAGAATGTGTTGGTTTTACTTGGAAAATATTATTTGAATTCTTATTCAACTTGTTTCTTATTGAAAATAATGAAACCAATTATCAATGGGTTGCTCAAATTTTGTTGCTGGTTTAGTGAAATAATCATAAACATCTTGTTATTTTAGCAAATACAGCTCAGAATCTGAATAGGAAAATTTAAAGGTGCGCTAGTGAAATATTGCTTCAGAAAACGCCATCATGGTGTCGAAACAAGTTTTTGAGTGGGAAAGTCACCGTCGATGTCGCTACTGAGCTTGTTTTTTCTTTACACAAGATTTTCAAGCAATTTTGTTCGAGCATGTTCGTCTGTTCTCTGTGCTTTAAGATCACATCCACTTCTGAAAAAAACATGAATTTCTTAAAAAAAAGGCTAAACATTGGGGAATTGGGGTAAAATGAGCATATTACCGATCCGTGCAGCCTATTAAACCAGTTTTATTCGATTCCCGCGCATTTTTACATCAGAAAAGTATGGCTTCGTAAACCACATTCATGGTTTTCAAAAGTAGCAGAACTCTTTAGTTAAAAAAATGATAGTTTTGGGGAATCAAGGAAAATGATCAAAATACCAGTTCGTTCGATTTTTGTCCCGATTTATTCGATTGCTCAAATGTATTTACCAGATAAAAACTCATTTTGAAGGATTTTTACTGATTTTCCCCCTAGATAAATGGCTTATCTTACCAGAAATGTGATAATCTGGGGGAATATAGTAAAACGGGCATGACAATCATTCACGCAGTTAAGAATTTAATTCATATCCGCAATATATATGAGCTTGATTGGTCAAGTTTGTATACTTCAAGATCATTCCCGCTTCTGAAAGTACATGAATTTCTATAAAAAAGGCTAAAAAATTGGGAATTGGGGTAAAATGAGCATGTTAACGGTCCGTGCGGCCTTTGAAACCGATTTTATTGGATTTCCCGCACATTTTTACATTAGAAAAGTATAACTTCGTAAACCGCATTCGTGGTTTTCAAAAGTTACAGAATTCTTTGTCGGTTTTGTACCTTATTCCAATGTTGGTCCGGATCACTGAAATTGCCATAACTCCGGAACGCCTTGACCGATCCGGACCATCCTCAATAGCAAACAAAACGGTAAAATTCCGGTTCGATTCGAGCTATTATCCGAACAATCGGCAAATGGAATGTGCCTTAAAAGTGAGTGAGCTTTTTTTGCGCACAGACAAACATACATACACACATACAGACATCATCTCAATTCGTCGAACTGAGTTGATTGGTGTATGTGACTTGACCCTCCGAGCCTTTTATCGAAAATTCGTTTTTTGAGTGAACATATAGCCTTTCAGTACACTTAGGTGTACGAGAAAGGCAAACATGTGAGAGAAATCTCTGAAGGAATGGCTGAAGGATTGCCGAAACAATCCCTAAATTAATTTAGAAGAAGAATGTCGGAAGGAGTTCTTGGAGAACTCAACAAAGGAACTTTTCTAGGGTTTTTTTTTACACTCTTTTCCCTAAAATAGTCGAAAGTAACTAGTAATTTTTGTTCTGTGTATTTATGTCTCAAATAATGAATTTGAATTATTTTCTCAGTGAATAGATAGTGTGTGACAGTGATAGAAGAAAGTTGAATTCAGGACAAATAAATTAAATTGAATGAGCCATTTTACGAGACGTTTCGGATCAGCTGATCGCTCATTTCATGAATGAAAATTTGACAGGAGGTTGCGCCCAAGCCCGTGAGTGTTAATATCAATATCAACACTGTTGTCGTTTCGTAAAATAGACTATTGAATAAAGGAACCTCAGAAAGAATCCTGTGGAGTAAGACAAAGCAACTCGGTAGCCGAGAGACCAATCATAGTAGTCTAAGATTTGAATTCGAAATAGATGTTTAGCTTATGTTGAGCACTCGACACCTACGGTTGTCTTTCTTTCAACCTCCAAGTGGTCATGGGCCTTTGCCCAATCGGAGTAGTTACCGAAGCAATCGATAAACAAGAATGAAAAATTGTCACAAGTCACAAGATTTTTTCAACCGTTTGAAGAAAAGTGAAGATTTCTGCATACGAGAAAACCAGAGTGATCCAGAGCTATTGCCCGTTTTGAAGATTTATAGATTCTGACGCAAATAAATGATTAGGCTCATTTTCAGCGTAGGCGCGTTATAAATGTTTGTTTACAATGCAAAGATATCACCAAATGTGTACCAAACAACACAGCGAAAAATATTCACCAGGACGCGGTCTGGTTTTATAGCTGTGGGCCCACGCAAGAAAAACGCACGCAACTAATTTTCGCGCAGGAGTCTAAACAGGTGGAATCTCCGCAATATCCAGAGGAATTCTGGGCAACACTTCGATGACGGAGTAACTCTCGCTGTGTCTGTCTTGCCCCTAGCTTTACGCTTTAAACCAAACCAGTCGGGTTTTATTCTCCTCTAAGAGGTTATGGGCCGTTGTCAAAGACGTTGTCTATAATTGAGTTGTCCAAAAAAAGTCTCACGAAACCTACTGCAAGCCTATCCATATACGTGAGAACAAAAGATGTTTACAAAGTTCTTACAGATAGATTAACACGGGAAATCTGAACACAAACCACTACCACACAGGAAATTGGATTGGTCAATAGTACAAAAATCAACAACAAGTAAAATAAAATTCAAGATGGAACGATTAGGGTTTCAGAAGCTCAATGGAGCAAACTACAGCGGTTGGAAGACCAAGGTGCAGTTCATCCTATCATTCGGGAGGATTTGTGGCAGTACATTACTGGTGCGGAACCGGTGGAAGACGAAGCCAATCCGCCAAACGAGGCTGCCAGGGCAGAGTGGATCGGGCGACGAAAGACCTCCTGCTGGAGGATAACCAGCTGAGCCTGATCAAGAACTGCAAAACGGCAAAAGCGACCTGGGGGGAAGCTACGGGGACATTATGAGAAGGTAACACTAACGTCCAAAGTGTCCATTCTCAAGCGGATCTGCGACATCTGGCACATTTTCGAGATAGAAGTCCTGTTAGAGCGACTGACGTTGACTGGCGAGGAGCTGAGCAAAAGTCTGCAGGTAGCTATGGTGCTCCGGAGTCTACCGGAATCATTTTCGGCATTGACCACGGCTTTGGAGAGCAGTTCAGACAGACGAAGAGCTGACATTGGATTTGATCAAGCCCAAGGTGGTCGACGAAGTAGCGAAACGTTGTTCGTCTACTGTGTCGGATTCGGTGCTCAAGACAAACGTGGCACAGAAGAAAATGCTTTACCATTTTTGCCACAAACCGGGGCACAAGCAGAAGCAATGCCCGTCCCTGAAGGAGAAGCATACCCCAGAGCAAAGGTCATCGTGAGACACGAAGACAACCACGCGTCCGAGCGGCTCGTCAAGAAACCCGGAAGAAGCAGGAGTACTCTTCCCTCACGACGGGGTCGGAAGCGAAGTCGGAAGCGTGGATCATTGATTCAGTCGCCTGAAGTTTCCTGGAGCTCGACGACACCAGCAAGCAGGACGTGGTTTTGGCCGACGGTACCACGATGAAAGCGGAAGGAATCGGATTATGGAAAATGGCCGTACTATCCCCGGATAACCCTCAAGGATGTGCTGCTGGTACCAGAATTCGATTCGAACCTGGTTTCGGTGAAGAAGCTGGCGTCATATAGAGCTACGGTCATTTCCGGCGTCTACGGATGTCGTATAATGAAGGACAAGAAGGTGATTGCTGGAATGTCCATTTCCAGTGGACCCTACTGCCTGTAGCCCAGGAAGCATTAGCGGTGAAGCACACAGCAAACTGTCAGCACACGTGGCATCGGGTTTTGGGGCATCGTGACTATGATGTCATCCGTGACCTTGTATCCAAGAACATGGCCACTGGGATCGAGATGGAAAATTGCGGCTGTTGTGGACCCTTGCGGACTGTGACGCCAGGTGGATGTCGCTATTTCCTCACCATGATTGACGACTTCACACGGTACATCGTTGTATATTTGTTGAAGGAGAAGTCCGAGGTGCCTCAACGTGTTAAGGAATACGTGCAGATAGTAAAGACCGAATTCGGCAGGCCGCCGAAGGTCGGAGGGAAACTCCATTCGAATTCTGGCATAGAACGAAGCCGGACCTGAGTCATCTTCGGTTGTTTGGGTCGCCGGCGTACGTTTAGATACCTAAGGAGAGAAGAAAAAAATAGAAACAAAATCTCGCAAGATGTTATTCATTGGGTACTTCTTGCACCATAAGGAGTATCTTTTCATGGATCCAAGCAACAAGTTGACCGTCAGCCGTGACTGCAGGTTCCTGTCAAAGGATGAGGTTCGGACCACCGAATCTCAATAGGGAAGTATCGTTGATTACCCTTTCAAACTCCATTTGAGCAAGCAATGGCCGGGCCTGAGCCTGTGGAAGCAAGCCATAGCGGAGGAGCTGCAGTCGCTGGAAGAAAACTCCACATGGGATGTTTTTCGTTTGCCGCCAAAAAAGAAAGCGATTGGCTGCAAATGGATTTTTAAGAACAAGACGGACGAGAGCGGAAGTGTCATCCGCTACAAAGCCAGACTCGTGGCACGAGGCTTCAGTCAAGCAGTACGGGGCCGACTACGACGAGATCAAGCACGTTGACGTGAAGACGGCGTATTTGCATGGAGAGCTTAAAGGGACCATCTTCATGAAACAGCCGAAAGGATTCCAAGGCGGGACATGCAGATATGCCGGCTCGATACTCACATCGTGCACTGCACAATGAGGCTGCGACGTGGATTCTATGAAAGAATCCTGTGCGGAATCTCCCAGGAAGAATCTATGAAGACATACCCGGAAGGTATCCCTGGAGAAATCCATTAACCTTCCAGGACGCGCGCCATCAAACAACCGAAACTGCACCGCGCTCGCGCTGTATACGAGAAGCGAAGTTTTTTGATGGTGTTGTACTTTTTACAACAGCGCGCGCGCTGAAGGGTTAAGTAAACCTGGGATGGATCAATGAAGCCAGAGTTTAAAATTTTCATTTTCAATGAATAAAATTCAACGTGAATTTTGTAAAATTCTCAACAGAGGGATCAAAATAAAATTCATTTTGGTAAATGAATTTTTTCACCTATTCACTCATATTTCTGTCACTGAAAATTTTCACTGAGAAATAAAACTGGACCGTAACTCCCGATTATACTTCCAATCACCTCAAAACTTGTGTATAGTAGTTAATTAGAATATTAATTATGCTATCTATTTGTCCATTAAGTCGGATTGTGCGTCTGTTAACAGAAATTGGACATTTTAGGACGTGCGAAAAAATATTCGTGACAAAGAATTGAATGAAAAAAGAGAGGCATTCAGCTGACAATGAATGTGGCCAAACGCGAATGAAAAAATGAGAATGTCAATCTTCACTTTCAATCTTCGATTTTTTAACTCTCTGAATGAAGCAATCCCGAAAAAAAATCCCGAAAGAAATCACTTAAGGAATTCCTGGAAAAATGTTGGAAAAAGACCATAAAACAATCTCTGGAAAAATCAATGAAGGAATTCCGAAAGAAATCTCTAAAGGAATCCCTGCAGAATGAATACCTCAAAGAATGCTTAAAGAGTCCCGAAATAAAACCATTAAATTCTGGGAGACATCAATGAAGGAATTTTGATTGGAATCTCAGGAGGAATCTTTCGAAGAATCCCGGGAAGATTCCTTGAAAGAATCCCTAAGCCTAAGTGAATCTTGAGAGAAAACCAGAAAGGAAAACTGGTTAAATGCAATGAAGAAATTCTGTGAGGTGTAAAGGAATACCGGAAAGAATTCCGGGAGGAACTCCGGATGAAACCCCTGAAGGAATCCCGGAACAAAACTCAATAAGAATCATGGAGGAAGCCCTGATGGAATCTTGGAAGTAATCCGGGAAAGAATCCGGAAGGAATACAGAGAGAATCCCCGGGAGAAAGGAATCCCAGAAGACATCAATCAAAAAATCTCGGGAGGTATTTCTAAACGAATTCCGGAAAAAAAATTGGAATGATTCTTAACAGAGTTTTAGAGAAATCCCTAAAGGAATCCTGGCAAGGATCAATGTAGGAACGTCCCGGAAACAGGAATCCCTGAATGGATCCCGAGAGAAATCAACAAGGAAATCTTGAAATCTCTGAAGAAATTCCGCGAAGAATCCCTGATAGAATCCTTGAAGGAAACTTAGGAGAAATTTTTAAAGAAATCCCTAAATGAACCGCGTTAGAAATCAATGAATAAATCCCGGAAAGAATTCCGGGACAAATCTCTGAAAAATCCCGGGAGAAATCTCTGAAAGAGTTCTGTTGGAATCTGAAAGAATCTCGGGATGAATTCCGGGTATGCTTTTAGGGATGCCGGGGCAAACCTCTGAAAGAATCCCTGGAGGAATTCCGAAATTTCCGCCACCTAGTGAGTCAATTCTGAAACAGATTGTTCCCAATATAGTTTACCATGAAGTATGGATCTTCTCATCAACTTTTCCGAAGACAGTACGGTGAAATATTATGTAATTCTCAAGATTTTCACGTCTTCAAAAATTCTGTCCTATATATGGGATGCTGGGCGGATACGTGTTAACCAGCAATCTTTGTGAGCAATAAAATATGTGTTAGTAGATAGAAAATAGAAAACAATTTGTCACCCTTTGTTCCAACTGCCAACTGAAGTAGGTTTGGTCTCTGGCACTCTTCACATCCATTTTCAGATAAACCCAACCACACCGGAAAATGCGTCATCTCGTCCGTCGGTCCCGGCCATCGCAATTTCTGTATGGTGGATCAGGATTTTGAGGACTTGGATGGCGACACACTTGTTGCGGCTATGCAAAACGTAGGTAGAGCTCGCATCTTCCAACTGCCTCCGCCGGGTGAAATGTTCGGAGTTATCTTGGAGGGTTCGGTGTTCCGCGCTGTCCGTAATAAAGCCACCGATCAGAGTCCGCTGAGGAAGCATTACATCCGCCTGGTGGATACCGGTGAGATCTTCTTGTACGACAGCGCCCTGCCTATGTGTACCCTGTCTGAGGACTATCGTCGAGCACCGGCTATGGCAACCCGCTGCGTATTGGTCAGCGTGATTGATGATCCTTTGTGTCAAGATTTCGGCCGGTTTTTGAAGAAAAAGCTGAGATCCAGCCTGCATTTCAAGGTTATTTCCTCCCAATCTTCAGAAACAAAATCCCTATTCGTCGAGCTCAGTGAACATCCGATCGTGGTGCGCGATCAACTGTCGTCAGCGACTTCCTCACCGGAATCCACCTATCTTAAAGTGAAACCGATTTGTGGTAGACGAAATAGCTCTGCGTCGCTGTTAAGTTCATCACCATTCAAACCACCTCGAGCGGACATTTTTGCAGCAAGTCCCGTCAAACAGAACAACCCTTTCACTAGTTTTCGATTGCCCTCGGTATTGACCGGTGACAAACGCTATTGCCCCTTCAATGGATCCAGCAACTTCGACTGCAGCAGAGGAGCTCATAGCAAGAATGGCTTGAAGGCATGGAACGCTGGCGGCGAGGACACTAAGAGGATTGTGCCTCCCATCGGGTCACATGTGATACTTGTGCCAAAGTTCATCCGTGACGTTGGGCACATGTGGTGCCACGTGACCGAAGCGAACTGCGTCAATTCGCAATTTCGCGAGATAGAACTACGGATGAACGATCCCAAGTACTCAATGCTGTACCGGAAACTTCAGGGTAGACCACGTAAGTGGAGTCTCCTGAAATACCTATTTGATGTCGGAGTGATCTAATTTTGATCTGATTTTGCAGAAATATCTCAACGGGTGTTCGCCAAGTATGTGGACAAACGATGGTACCGGGGGAAAGTGATCCAATGCTTCGACGAGCGTAGCGTGCAGGTGTTCTTCGTGGACTACGGAAACTCCGAGACGGTTCGCATGGAGGAGATATACCAGTGGGATGAAACGTTCAGTTATCTACCATACCAGGCGGTGCTCTGTAAGTTGTCCAATCTGAAACCGGCAAAACGGTTCCACGTGCAGGCTGTGGTCGAACTGAATCGAACGTTGCTCAACAAGCGTGTGGAGGCGAAGATCATGTAAGTGATGGTCACGGTTGTCGTCCAGCAAAGGTATATCTAAATCTTTCGATTTGGTTTTCAGAGACAACACGAGCCCGTGGGAGATAACCATCTACGATCAGGAAGGATTCGATATTGCTTGGGGCTTGGTATTGGCTGGACTTGCCAAACTGATCAAAGAACAAGAAGATGAGTTGGAAGTAGGGCAGGAGGCCCCGGCGGGATAGACGGGATTTCAGAAAAACTGATGGATTAAACGTTTCAAATATGGGAATTTGAATTCGAAACTCGAAATAAGTGTCTGGAAATGGTATTAACTTACCATTACACAACATTTTAAAAGTATTTATCTGCAAAATTTGCTTGAACTGAATGAAAAGAACACATTTTACTAAATAAAAACTGAATTCAACATGTATTTTTTAATTGGGTGTCGCGATGATTTGTTGTATGTTTTTTTTGGGGACCCGCTATTTTGTACTGCAGTCGCTATCACTCAAAACCACGATCAAGGCCTAATCTTAATCAAATGTTATCCGAAATGCAAGAAAAAAAAGAGTCTTAGGTATAGCCAACTTAATGCTATCGTGCGTGGATCAAGCACCCTTAGCAAATTTTACTGTTCGCTGGAGGAATTCCTCCAGAAATTCTTGAAATAATTTAAAAAAAAAAATCAGGTGATCCTGGAGAAGTTCTTGGGTATATACCTGAAAAGATGAATGAAGGATTTATGAAATTTCTGAAGGAATTTATGAATGAATTTTCGAAGAGAACCTGATAGGAATTTCTGAAGAATTCCTGGAAAAAATCCTGGAAGATTTCCCGGAGCAATCCCTGGAAGATAAATCCCTGAAGAAACACCTGAATGAATCCCTGAAGCAATTCCTACAGGAATTCTTGGAGAACGCCCTGTAGAATCCCTGGAGGAATTCCCGGAGGAATCTCCGGAAGAATTTCTGAAAGTCTACCTGGAGGAATTCCTGTAAAAATTATGGGCAGGAATACATAGCGAAAGATCTGAAGAGATCTCATTAGGAAATTCTAGAAAAAATCCTACATAAATTTCTGTAGGATTCCTTGGAGGAAATTTTGGAGAAATTCCTGGAGGAAATCTCTTGAGGAATTCCTAGAGGAAATCTTAGAGAAATTTCAGAAGGAATGCTTGGAGAAATTCCTGAAGGAATTGCTGAAGGAATCCCTGAAGCAATTGTCGGGAAAATCTCTAGAGAGAATCCTGAGGAAATGTCTGGAGAAACTTCTGAACAAATTCCTGGCGTAATTCCTGGAAGAGACCCAGCAGAAATTCCTGGAAAAAATTCTTGGATGATTTTTTGGAGCAATCGCTGGAAAAATTCTTGGAGGAATCTCCAGAGAAAGTGCTGGAGAAATGCTGGAGGAATGCCTGAAGCATTTGCCGGGAGAATCTCTAGAGAGAATCCTGGAGCAACTTCTGAACAAATTCCTGGCGTAATTCCTGGAAGATACTCAGCAGAAATTCCTGGAGAAATTTCTTGGATGATTTTTTGGAGCAATCAGCAATCGCTGGAAAAAATCTTGGAGGAATCTCCAGAGAAATTGCTGGAGAATTTTCTGAAAAATACCATGAGAAATTCCAGGAGGGTTTCCTGAAAGAACCCTTGGAGGAATTTCTGGAGGAATCTCTGGAAATATCTCTGGAGAAATTTGTGAAGAAATCCCTGGAGGAATCCCTAAAGGAATACCTGGACGAATTTTAGAAGAAATCTCTTGAGGAATTCCTAGAGGAAATCTTAGAGAAATTTCAGAAGGAATCCTTGGAGAAATCCCTGAAGGAATTGCTGGAGGAATCCCTGAAGCAATTGCCGGGAAAATCTCTAGAGAGAATCCTGGAGAAATGTCTGGAGAAACTTTTGAACAAATTCCTGGCGTAATTCCTGGAAGAGACCCAGCAGAAATTTCTGGAGAAATTTCTTGGATGATTTTTTGGAGTAATGGCTGGAAAAATTCTTAGAGGAATCTCCAGAGAAATTGCTGGAGAAATTTCTGAAAAATCCCATGAAAAATTCCAGGAGGGTTTCCCGAAAGAACCCTTGTAGGAATTTCTGGAGGAATCTCTGGGAATATCTCTGGAGAAATTTGTGAAGAAATCCCTGGATGAATCCCTAAAGGAATATCTGGACGAATTGCTGGAGAAATTCCTGGGGGAATACATAAAAAAATCCTGAAAGTGTTGCTGGAGAGTATTCTGGAAGAATCTGTGAAGAAACCCCTCGAGTTTCTGAAGAAATTGCTGGAAGAATTGCTGCCATAGTTTCTGGAAGATGTCCAGAAGCAATTCCTGGAGGAATTCTTGAAGAAATTCCTGAGGTATTTCCTGGAGGAATTCTGGAGAAGTTTCTGAAGCAATTCCTGGATGAAATCCTGGAGGAATGCCTAGAAGAATTTCCAGAGGTATTCCTGTGGGAATTTCATCTGCTATTTCTGTTATTTTTCTATTTCTCAAAAAAAAAAAACTTGAGAAATTCTTGGAGGAATCGCTAGCAGAATTTCGGGAGGAATTCCTGGAGAAATCCCTGGATAATTTCCTGGATGAATTTCCGAAGAAATCCCTAGAGGATTTGCTGGAAGAATCCTTAGAAGAACTTCAGGAGGATTCCCTGGAGGAATCTTCGAAGGATTTTCTGGAGGAATCTTCGAAGGATTTTCTGGAGGAATTCCCTGGAGAAATTCGTGGAGAAATACCTGGAGTAATCCCTGAAGCAATTCATGAAAGAATCTCAGGGGAAATTCCTGGAGAAATGCCAGGAGAAATCCCTGGAAATAATCCTGATGGTATTCCTGGAAGAATTTCTGAAAAAAAAAATCCAAGAAGATTTTCTGGAAGAATTCCTGGAGAAATTGCTGTCATAATTTCTGAAGCATCCAGGAGCAATTCCTGGATCCAATTCCTAGAGAACTTGCTGGAGGAATTCCTGAAGAAATTCTTGGTAGTTCCTGGAGAATTTCCTGGAGGATTATTTTTATTTTTATGTCTGTGTATTTTAACTACTGCTAATTCTACACTATTTTCTGGAGGAGTTTCGGGAGACATTCCTGGATAAAAGCCTGGAGGAATTCTTGGATGTTTTCCTTTAGGAATTCCAGGAGGAATTCCTGAAGGAATTCCTGGAGGAATATTTGTAAAAATTCTCGCAACAATTACTGGATGAATTTCTGGTGGAATCTCTTGAGGAACTCTGGGAGGAACTTCTGAAAAAATCCCCTGAGAAATTCCTGGAGAAAGTTCTAGAGAAATTTCTGGAGGAACTCCTGGAGAAATCCTCGAAGGAATTTCTGAGGGAATTTCTGGAGAAACCTCTAAAGAAGTTCCTGGAGGAATTTTAAGCAGAAATCCTAGAGGAATCCCTGCATCAATTCCTGGAGAAAAATTTGGAAGAATTCCTGAAAAAAAAATCTGGAACGTATTCCTAAAGAAAATCCTGGAAGAACTTTTCAAGCATTTCCTGGAGAAATGGAAATTCCTTGATTATTTCTGGTGAAAATCCTGGAGGAGTTCCTCGAGGAGACCCCGGAGAAAGTTCCTGGAGGATTATCTGCATGAATTTCTGGAGGTATCCCAGGAAGAATTCCTGAAGCAATCCCAGGAGAAACTCGTGGAGGAGTCCCTGAAGCAAATTCCTGGAGGAATTGCTGAAAAAAAAAATCCTGGGAAAATTTCAATTTCTGCAAGAATCCAAGAAGAAGAATGCCTGGAAGAATGCCTGGAAAATTTCCTGGAATAATGCCCAGGAGAATTCCTGGTGGAATTCTTGGAGGATTCCCTGAAGTAATTCCTGGAGCAATTCCTGTAAAAGTCTCTGTAAAAAATGCCTTGAACATTTCCTGGATAAATTTATGTAGGAATTCCTGGTGGAATTCTTGGAAGAATGCCGGAAGCAATTACTGGAGGAATTTTTGCAGGAATACCTGGAGGAATACATTGAGGAAACCCCAGAGGATTTCTTGTAGGAATTCTTGGGGGGATCCCTGGAAAATATCCTAAAGGAATGCCCGTAGAAGTTCCTGAAGGAATCTCCAGAGGAACTATTTTTCCAGCAGTTCCTCTGGCGTTCCTCTAGAGAAATTCCTGGAATTTTTAGACAAACCTGCAAGAATTCTCAGAGGAATCCTTGGAAAAATTCCTAGATGAATTCCTGAAGAAATGCGTAGAGGAATACCAGGAATAATTCCTGAAGAAATGCGTAGATGGAATTTTTGGAGAAATTCTAGAGGAATCCTTAGAAGAGTTCCTAAAGAAATTCCAGAAGGAATCCCGGATGCAATTTCAAGAAGAATTCCTAAGGTTATCCCTAAGCAGTTCCTGTAGGAAGTACTGAATTAATTCCTGAAGGAGTTCCTTAATGAATACAAGGAGAAATTTCTGAAGAAATCCTAGGAAGAGTTCCTGGGAGAATCTTTTCAGGGATATTTAAAATAAATTGTTCCAGAAAAAAACACAGAAGGATTTCCAGAGTTAAGTCCCGCAGAAATTCTTGGAGGAATCCATGGCGGATATCCTAGAGAAATACCTGTAGGGATTAACCTTCATCCAGCCAACGTACATTTTCCACCTTCGGAAAAGCACAAAAATGGACATAACTTTTTTGTTTTTCGATGGATTTTGATGAAATTTTCACAACTTCCCGAAAAACTCTTCTAGTTTATGATGCCGGGGACATGGGTGCCTGGTCCACATGGTTCCGGAGTTATTCCGGATTGTCTTGGGGTACCAAAATTGGCCACAAACTTTGCGCAACGTATATCTCAAGATCCCGATGAGGTAGAAGTATAGTGTCTTCGGCGAATTTGTTCAGCAGGTTAAGAACTAACTGGCAACGACGACTTTGGTTCGCGATTCAGCCGCTAGGCGGCAAAGATGTTCAAATCCTCATATCTCAGAAACCTGATAAGATAGAATGATGCTGTCTTCGGCAAAATTCTTCAGCAAGCTCAGAACTATCTGATAGTAAAGTCTTTGGTTTGGGATTTATCCGCTAGGTGGCGCATTGTGTCTGAAAAATTCAAACTCGTATATCTCGATACCCTAATGAGGTACAAGCATGCCGTTTTCAGCAAAGTTGTTCAGCAGGCTAAGAACTATCTGGCAACGGTGGCTTTGGTTCGAGATTTGGCCGCTAGGCGGCGCCAGTGTCAAAAATGTTCAAATCCTCATATCACAGAAACCTGATAAGATAGAATGATGCTGTCTTCGGCAAAATTCTTCAGCAAACTCAGAACTATCTGATAGCAAAGTCTTTATGTTTGAGAATCATCCGCTAGGTGGCGCCAGGGTAAAAAATCTTCAAACATCTATTTCCCAGAATCCTGATAAGATAGAATGATGCCGTCTTCAACAAAGTTCTTCAGCAAGCTAAAAACTGTCTGGGTCTTTGATTCGTGGTTTATGCGCTAGGTTATTCGCTACACCGTCTTTGACCCCCTGCAGACAAATTTTGTCACACCACAATATTACTCCGTTTTTTCTTCCGGGAATGTCTCCGGGAATTTATACTGGAACTCTTCCGGAAATTTTTCCGGGAATTTCTGTATGAATCCCTTTGGAAATGTCTCCGGAAATTCTTCCGGATTTTTTTTCCAGGATTTCCTCTAGGACCAACATCAGGAACTCTTGCGGAGATTCCTTCAGGAATTCCTTCGGTAATATCCTCAGGAATTTCTCCAGGAGTTCTCCTGGAATTCCTCCGGATTTCCTCAGAGAATTTTCCCAGGAATACCTCCATGAGTTCCTCCGGGAATTACTCCATGAATTGCTCCGGGATTTTCCTCAGGAATTCTTTCAAGAATTTCTCCAGGATGGATTTGTCCGAGAATTTTTCTAGGAGTTCCTCCAGGAATATCTCCGGGAATGTCTCCGGGAATTCCTTCGGGAATTCCTTCGGGAATTTCTTTAGAAAATCCGCCTGGAATTGCTTCGGAAATTCCTTCACGAAATTGTCCGGGAAATCCTCCAGAAATTCTTCCAGGAATTCCTCCGGGATTTCCCCCAGAAATTCCTCCGGAAATTTCTTCAGGAAAACTTCCGGTTTAAAACAAAAATCCACTCAGATTTTTTCTAGGAAGTCTTCCTTCAGGAAGTTTTCCGTGATTTTTTTTCAAAAAATCCTCTGAGAATTTATCCAGCATTTCCTCTGGGAATTTCTCCAGGAATTCCTCTGGGAATTTCTCTAGGACTTCTTTTGTTTTCTCCAGGAATTTCACCGGGAATTCCTTCGAGAATGTCTCTGGGAATTCTCCCTGTAATTTCCACTAGGAATTTCTTCAGGAAATCCTTTCAAAATTTTTCCTGGAATTCCTCTAGGAATTTCTTTACGACTCCTTCAAGGAAATTTCTGCGGGAATTCTTCTAAGACTCCCATCAGCAATTCCTCCACTGATTCCTTCAGCAATTTCTCCAGATTATTTCCAGGAATTCTTTTGGGTATTTCTCCTGGAATTATCCCGGGGATTCATGCAGGAATTCCTCCTGAGATTCTTCCAGAAATTTCCTTCGGGGAATCACCCAGGAAGGAGGATTCCCTGAAGAATTTTCCAGAGGAATTGCTGGAGAAATAACCGGAGGAATACCTAGAGAAATTTCCTGAGGAAATCCTAGAGGTATTCTCAGAGGAATACTTGGTGAAATTTCCAGAGGATTATAGGAATGACAATTCCTGAGAAAATCCCGTAGATTTCCGTTGAAAATTCCCGGTGGAATTTCAGAAGAGTCTCCGGAGGAATTCCTGAAAGAATTCCCGGAGGATTTTCTGGAAGATTTCAAGAAAAAAAATCCCAAAACCATTCCTGAAGGATTTTCTGGAGAAATTCCCGGATACATTCTCGGAGGAATTCCTGGAGCAATTCCAATTAAAGGGTAAATTCCCGGAGGTATTCGTAAAGGAAGTCCTAGAGGAATTCCGGGAAAAATTCTCGAGGGTTTTGTGAAAAAAAAAAATCACGGAAGACTTCCTGAAGAGATTCCTGGAGAAATTCCTAGAGGTTTTTCTTAAACAAAAAAACGACAGTTTTCCTTAGAGAACTCCAGGATATATTCCTGGAGAAACTCCTGGAAAAATTCCCAAAGAAATTCCTAGAGAAATTCTTGGAAGAATTCCTATAGAACATCACGGAGGAATTCCTGGAAAAAATCCCAGAAGAATTTCTGCAGAAATTGCCAAAGGAACTCCTGAAGGAGTTCCTGATAGGAGTCCCAGATGAAATTCTGGGGAAATTTCCGGGGGAATCCGCGGAGGAATTCCTGGAGGATTTCCTAGAGGATTTCCCAGAGGAACTTCTGGAGGATGTCTCCTGGCAGAATTTCTGGAAGATTTCCTGAAGAAATTATTGGAAGAAGTTCTAGAGGAATTCCCAGCGGAATTCTTGGATAAACTCCCAGTGGAATTCCCGAGAAATTCCTGGAAAAAATCCCGGACGAGTTCCTGTAGAAATTCCCGGAGACATTACCGGAAGAAAAAAAAACGGAGAAAAAAAAAGCAATATTGTAGTGCAACAAAACTTGTCTGCAGGGGGTCAAAGACGGTGGTAAAGCATTGCCTCTTGTACCACCGTACTCGACCGTCTACTATCCTGCCAAATGGCACTTAGCTTGCTGAACAACCAGATACGTCTTACTTCCTCTTTACTTTCGGAACAATTTGCTGCACGTTTTCCGTTTTCTGAGATAAAATTGTTTGAATGTTTTGATTGCTGGTGTCACCTAGCGTCGCCATTGTCGGATAGATCTCAACCTGCCGAACAATTTTATAGAAAACGCCATGCTTTTAGCTTAGCGAATAAATCACGAATCAAAGACTCAACTATCAGACAGTTTTTAGCTTGCTGAAGAACTTTGTTGAAGACGGCATCATTCTACCTTATCAGGATTCTGAGATATAGAAATTTGAAGATTTTTGACCCTGATGCCACCTAGCGGACGATTCTCGAACCAAAGACGCCATTGCCAGATAGTTCTTAGCCTGCTGAACAACTTTGCTGAAAACGGCATGCTTGTACCTCATTAGGGTATCGAGATATACGAGTTTGAATTTTTCAGACACAATGCGCCACCTAGCGGATAAATCCCAAACCAAAGACTTTACTATCAGATAGTTCTGAGCTTGCTGAAGAATTTTGCCGAAGACAGCATCATTCTATCTTATCAGGTTTCTGAGATATGAGGATTTGAACATCTTTGACACTGGCGCCGCCTAGCGGCTGAATCGTGAACCAAAGTCGTCGTTGCCAGTTAGTTCTTAACCTGCTGAACAAATTCGCCGAAGACACTATACTTCTACCTCATCGGGATCTTGAGATATACGTTGCGCAAAGTATGTGGCCAATTTTGGTACCCCAAGACAATCCGGAATAACTCCGGAACCATGTGGACCAGGCACCCATGTCCCCGGCATCATAAACTAGAAGAGTTTTTCGGGAAGTTGTGAAAATTTCATCAAAATCCATCGAAAAACAAAAAAGTTATGTCCATTTTTGTGCTTTTCCGAAGGTGGAAAATGTACGTTGGCTGGATAAAGGTTAACGGAGGAATCTTCAGAAATTCTTCTGAAGGAACTTCTAGAAGAATTCCTGGAGGAATTTCTGGAGGAATCTCTAGAGGCACTTCTGAAGGAAACCCTGGATGATTTTTTAGGGGAATTCCTGCAGAAATTCCCAGAGGAATACTTCCTGGAGCAATCTTTAAAGAATTCCGTGGAGAAATCTCTTGAGAATTTCCTGGAAGAATCCCAGGAAGAATTCCTGAAGAGATTGCAGATGGAATCCTTGGAGAAATCCTGAAGGAATTGTAAGGAGAGTTCGTGGAGGAGCTCCATGAGGAATCCCTGTAGCAGTTCCTTAAGAAATCCTTGCAGGAGTTCATGAAGAAACCCCAGGAGGAATCCCAGAAGCAATTCCTGGAGGCATTACAAAGGGAATGCCTAAACAATCCCTTGAGGAAGTACTGGATTAATTCATGGAGGAGTTTCTGAAAGAATTCCAAGAGTATCCCACTCCTGAAGGAATTCTGAAAAGTGTTCGAGGGTAATTTTTAAACTAATCCTGAGAGGATTCTTAGCAGAATCCTGAGAGGATTCTTTGCAGAATCCTGAGAGGATTCTTTGCAGAATCCTGAGAGGATTCTTTGCAGAATCCTGAGAGGATTCCTTGCAGAATCCTGAGAGGATTCCTTGCAGAATCCTGAGAGGATTCTTTGCAGAATCCTAGGAGGATTCTTTGCGGAATCCTGAGAGGATTCTTTGCAGAATCCTGAGAGGATTCTTTGCAGAATCCTGAGAGAATTCTTAGCAGAATCCTGAGAGGATTCTTTGCAGAATCCTGAGAGGATTCTTTGAAGAATCCTGAGAGGATTCTTTGCAGAATCCTGAGAGGATTCTTTGCAGAATCCTGAGAGGATTCTTTGCAGAATCCTGAGAGGATTCTTTGCAGAATCCTGAGAGGATTCTTTGCAGAATCCTGAGAGGATTCTTTGCAGAATCCTGAGAGGGTTCTTTGCAGAATCCTGAGAGGGTTCTTTGCAGAATCCTGAGAGGATTCTTTGCAGAATCCTGAGAGGATTCTTTGCAGAATCCTGAGAGGATTCTTTGCAGAATCCTGAGAGCATTCTTTGCAGAATCCTGAGAGGATTCTTTGCAGAATCCTGAGAGGATTCTTTGCAGAATCCTGAGAGGATTCTTTGCAGAATCCTGAGAGGATTCTTTGAAGAGGATTCTCACCAGAATCTTGGAAGGATTCTCACCAGAATCCTGGGAGGATTCTCACCGGAATCCTGGGAGAATTCTCACCAGAATCCTGGGAGGATTCTCACCAGAATCCTGGGAGGATTCTCACCAGAATCCTGGGAGGATTCTCACCAGAATCCTGGGAGGATTCTCACCGGAATCCTGGGAGAATTCTCACCAGAATCCTGGGAGGATTCTCACCAGAATCCTGGGAGGATTCTCACCAGAATCCTGGGAGGATTCTCACCAGAATCCTGGGAGGATTCTCACCGGAGTCCTGGGAGGATTCTCACCGGAGTCCTGGGAGGATTCTCACCAGAATCCTAGGAGGATTCTCACCAGTTCTCACCGGAGTCCTGGGAGGATTCTCACCGGAATCCTGGGAGAATTCTCACCAGAATCCTGGGAGGATTCTCACCAGAATCCTGGGAGGATTCTCACCGGAATCCTGGGAGAATTCTCACCAGAATCCTGGGAGGATTCTCACCAGAATCCTGGGAGGATTCTCACCAGAATCCTGGGAGGATTCTCACCAGAATCCTGGGAGGATTCTCACCAGAATCCTGGGAGGATTCTCACCAGAATCCTGGGAGGATTCTCACCGGAATCCTGGGAGAATTCTCACCAGAATCCTGGGAGGATTCTCACCAGAATCCTGGGAGGATTCTCACCGGAGTCCTGGGAGGATTCTCACCAGAATCCTGGGAGGATTCTCACCAGTTCTCACCGGAGTCCTGGGAGGATTCTCACCATCCTGGGAGGATTCTCACTAGAATCCTGGGAGGATTCTCACCAGAATCCTGGGAGGATTCTCACCAGAATCCTGGGAGGATTCTCATCAGAATCCTGGGAGGATTCTCATCAGAATCCTGGGAGGATTCTCACCAGAATCCTGGGAGGATTCTCACCGGAATCCTGGGAGAATTCTCACCAGAATCCTGGGAGGATTCTCACCAGAATCCTGGGAGGATTCTCACCAGAATCCTGGGAGGATTCTCACCGGAGTCCTGGGAGGATTCTCACCGGAGTCCTGGGAGGATTCTCACCAGAATCCTGGGAGGATTCTCACCAGTTCTCACCGGAGTCCTGGGAGGATTCTCACCATCCTGGGAGGATTCTCACTAGAATCCTGGGAGGATTCTCACCAGAATCCTGGGAGGATTCTCACCAGAATCCTGGGAGGATTCTCACCGGAATCCTGGGAGAATTCTCACCAGAATCCTGGGAGGATTCTCACCAGAATCCTGGGAGGATTCTCACCAGAATCCTGGGAGGATTCTCACCAGAATCCTGGGAGGATTCTCACCGGAGTCCTGGGAGGATTCTCACCAGAATCCTGGGAGGATTCTCACCAGTTCTCACCGGAGTCCTGGGAGGATTCTCACCATCCTGGGAGGATTCTCACTAGAATCCTGGGAGGATTCTCACCAGAATCCTGGGAGGATTCTCACCAGAATCCTGGGAGGATTCTCATCAGAATCCTGGGAGGATTCTCATCAGAATCCTGGGAGGATTCTCACCAGAATCCTGGGAGGATTCTCACCGGAATCCTGGGAGAATTCTCACCAGAATCCTGGGAGGATTCTCACCAGAATCCTGGGAGGATTCTCACCAGAATCCTGGGAGGATTCTCACCGGAGTCCTGGGAGGATTCTCACCGGAGTCCTGGGAGGATTCTCACCAGAATCCTGGGAGGATTCTCACCAGTTCTCACCGGAGTCCTGGGAGGATTCTCACCATCCTGGGAGGATTCTCACTAGAATCCTGGGAGGATTCTCACCAGAATCCTGGGAGGATTCTCACCAGAATCCTGGGAGGATTCTCACCGGAATCCTGGGAGAATTCTCACCAGAATCCTGGGAGGATTCTCACCAGAATCCTGGGAGGATTCTCACCGGAGTCCTGGGAGGATTCTCACCAGAATCCTGGGAGGATTCTCACCAGTTCTCACCGGAGTCCTGGGAGGATTCTCACCATCCTGGGAGGATTCTCACTAGAATCCTGGGAGGATTCTCACCAGAATCCTGGGAGGATTCTCACCAGAATCCTGGGAGGATTCTCATCAGAATCCTGGGAGGATTCTCACCAGAATCCTGGGAGGATTCTCACCAGTTCTCACCGGAGTCCTGGGAGGATTCTCACCATCCTGGGAGGATTCTCACTAGAATCCTGGGAGGATTCTCACCAGAATCCTGGGAGGATTCTCACCAGAATCCTGGGAGGATTCTCATCAGAATCCTGGGAGGATTCTCATCAGAATCCTGGGAGGATTCTCACCAGAATCCTGGGAGGATTCTCACCGGAATCCTGGGAGAATTCTCACCAGAATCCTGGGAGGATTCTCACCAGAATCCTGGGAGGATTCTCACTAGAATCCTGGGAGGATTCTCACCGGAGTCCTGGGAGGATTCTCACCGGAGTCCTGGGAGGATTCTCACCAGAATCCTGGGAGGATTCTCACCAGTTCTCACCGGAGTCCTGGGAGGATTCTCACCATCCTGGGAGGATTCTCACTAGAATCCTGGGAGGATTCTCACCAGAATCCTGGGAGGATTCTCACCAGAATCCTGGGAGGATTCTCACCGGAATCCTGGGAGAATTCTCACCAGAATCCTGGGAGGATTCTCACCAGAATCCTGGGAGGATTCTCACCAGAATCCTGGGAGGATTCTCACCGGAGTCCTGGGAGGATTCTCACCAGAATCCTGGGAGGATTCTCACCAGTTCTCACCGGAGTCCTGGGAGGATTCTCACCATCCTGGGAGGATTCTCACTAGAATCCTGGGAGGATTCTCACCAGAATCCTGGGAGGATTCTCATCAGAATCCTGGGAGGATTCTCACCAGAATCCTGGGAGGATTCTCACCAGAATCCTGGGAGGATTCTCACCGGAATCCTGGGAGAATTCTCACCAGAATCCTGGGAGGATTCTCACCAGAATCCTGGGAGGATTCTCACCAGAATCCTGGGAGGATTCTCACCGGAGTCCTGGGAGGATTCTCACCGGAGTCCTGGGAGGATTCTCACCAGAATCCTGGGAGGATTCTCACCAGTTCTCACCGGAGTCCTGGGAGGATTCTCACCATCCTGGGAGGATTCTCACTAGAATCCTGGGAGGATTCTCACCAGAATCCTGGGAGGATTCTCACCAGAATCCTGGGAGGATTCTCACCGGAATCCTGGGAGAATTCTCACCAGAATCCTGGGAGGATTCTCACCAGAATCCTGGAAGGATTCTCACCAGAATCCTGGGAGGATTCTCACCAGAATCCTGGGAGGATTCTCACCAGAATCCTGGGAGGATTCTCACCAGAATCCTGGGAGGATTCTCACCAGAATCTATATTTACTAATCTATATTCTATATATCTATATTCTATATATCTATATTCTATTTATTAATCTATATTTACTTTATTCAATGCTAAACCTTCAATATTGAAGATAAGCTGAATAAAGAAATGTAGAGTAGATGGATAATCTTCTATTGGGTATCATATTCAGCATACCACGATGATAGGCTGTACAAGAGAAACGTTATACACTCAACAAACTACTATTCAGCTTGATATTCAGCTTCCAGCTTATTCAGCTATCGACACCATTAACCAACCATTGTCCAGCTATGATTCTTACTGTCCAGCTACCATTGTTACTGATGTAGATATCTTTTCCTTAAATTTGGCAAAACAAATTTGTGCGTTGGATCCTGGACATTTTGTGGGGCGTTTGACAATGCGTTCAGAAGAATTAAAGTTGTTGGGACTCACTTGCTCCGGTGCATCTTATTTTGTGATTTTACTAATGTATGGATTTCGATGGTTTGGTCACAGAGAACAGACGTCTATCTTCACTTTCTGGCTTGTGTAAAACTTTGTAACGGTCATTTCAAAGTGTGTGGTTATGCTCCCGTTGCGCGGCGCTAGCGTCCCATCACTTGCATTGTTGTGTTGTCATATTTGTTTCCAGTGCTCGTCGTTTTTGGCCGTTTGGCGCTCGTGTCGCTTTGTGGGCTAGTGTATTTTAACGATGAACACTGCCATCGTGGAGTCAAATCAACTTTATATGTGGGGTAGTCTCCGTTGGTGGCGTTGAGGTACACTTAAATCCTTTACACACGATTTCGACGTATTTTTGTTCGAGCTTAAACGTCTGTTCTCTGTGGTTTGGTTATGGTTATGGTTACTAATATGATTTCTATTCCATTTTGAATCAATATTTTGCATAACTTCTTTCTAATCCGTTGATATCACTTGCTTCCCCCCACCTCCCCATTTGCCTCATCGCTTCATTTCCAGATAAACCCAACCACATCGGACAATGTGTGATCTCGTCCGTCGGCCCCGGCCAGCGCAGCTTCTGCATGGTGGACCGTGATCACCCGGACGGTACCAAACTTTTCGCGGCAATGCAAAGTATGAGCTGTGCTCGCATCTTCCAACTGCCTCCGCCGGGTGAAATTTTCGGAATTTTCCTGGAGGATTCGGTGTTCCGTGCCGTCCGTAACAAACCCACTGCTCACAGTCCTTCGCGGAAGAACTACATCCGCTTGGTGGATACCGGCGAGATCCTCCCGTACGATAGCGCCCTGCCCATGTGTACCCTGTCGGAGTACTACCGCCGCATTCCGGCTTTTGCCATCCGTTGCGTACTGGTCAGCGTAATTAGTGATCCCTTCTGTCAGGATTTCGACCGGTTTCTGAAGAAAATGTTAGGCACCAGCCTGCATTTCAAGGTTATTTCCACCTCGTCTTCCGGGAGGAAATCCCTTTTCGTCGAACTCAGTCAACATCCGATCGTGGTGCGCGATAAACCGTCGTCAACGACTTCCTCACCGGAATCAACCCCTCCCAACAAAGGGAAACCGATTTTTGGTAGTCGAAACCGCTCTGGGCCGCTGTTCAGCCCATCGCCACCAAAACCGCCTCGAGCGGACATTTTCGCGGTAGATTCCGCCGAACAGAACAACCCATTCACTAGTATTCGATTCCCCTCAGTGTCGACGGGCGAATCCAACTGCACCAGGGGACCTCACAACAAAAATGGCCTGAATGCAGGCACAGCTGGCGGCGCGAACACTAAGAGGATTGTGCCTCCCATCGGGTCACATGTGATGCTGGTGCCAAAGTTCATCCGTGACGTTGGGCACATGTGGTGCCACGTGGTCAAGGCGGACTACGTCAATCCGGACTTTCGCGAGATGGAGCTACGGATGAACGA
This sequence comes from Aedes albopictus, assembly GCF_035046485.1. Taxonomy (NCBI): domain Eukaryota; kingdom Metazoa; phylum Arthropoda; class Insecta; order Diptera; family Culicidae; genus Aedes; species Aedes albopictus. The sequence continues at coordinate 25,646,166 of NC_085136.1, read as the reverse complement.
TCCAGAGTACGCGATGCGGTACCGGAAACTCCAGGGTAGACCACGTAGGTGGAGTTTCTTGAAATACCGATCCGATGTCTAAAAGATCTAGTTTTGATCTCATTTTGCAGAAATGTCCCAACGTGTGTTCGCCAAGTACGTGGACAAACGATGGTACCGGGCGGAAGTGATCCGATACTTCGACGAGCGTAACGTGCTGGTGTTCTACGTGGACTACGGAAACTCCGAGATGGTTAGCCTGGAAGAGGTACACGAGTGGGATAAGACGTTCGGCTATCTTCCGTACCAGGCGGTGCTCTGTAAGTTGTCCAATCTGAAACCGGCGAAACGGTTCCACGTGCAGGCTGTGGTCGAACTGAATCGGACGTTGCTCAACAAGCGTGTGGAGGCGCAGATTGTGTAAGTGGTGCACACGGCTGTCGTCAAGTAACCGGGTTTTCTAACGTTTTGATTCGTTCGTTTCCAGAGACAACTCGAACCCGTGGGAGGTAACCATCTACGATCAGGATGGATTCGATGTTTCCTGTGGATTGGTTATTGCTGGCCTAGCCAAACGGATCAAAGAGGACGACGAGCAGGAAGCGGGGCAGGAGGCCCCGGCGGGATAAACGGGAGTTCTGGACATTGAATTGATTGACGTTGTGGTAAACGTTACATGGGAATTGAAATTCGTAAGTCGAAATAATTTTCTGATAGATAATGGTGTCATCCTACCATAACGCGATTTAACATTTTTAAAACATTTGTCTGTATAACTGGTTGAACTGAAGAGAACACAACACGTAATTTGACGTGTTTTTAATTGTCCTGTTTAGCTTTTAGTTTGAATTTATGACAAAAGATCGAAATACAGAAGGTAGAAGTGTAAAATTTGGAGAGACAAAAGGCCAAAAAATATTTACCCTTTACTTCCACTCCTCCGGTAGCTGTTCTATTTTCTAGATCCTCACGACTATCAACCGGTGCGACAGATGGCCAACTTTTTAGTAGATATTCCTGAAGGAATCCAAGGAGGAATACCTGAAGAAATCCCAGGAGGAATTCCTCAAGGAATCCCAGGAGAGAATCCTACGGAATCTCAGGAGGGAATCCTACAGAATACCAGGAGGAATACCTGAAGAAATCCCAGGATAAAATCCTGAAAGAATCCAAGGAGGAACTCTTGAATCTTATGGTGAATTCCTGGAGAAATGTCAGGAGGAATTCCTGAAGGAATTCCTGAAGGAATCCTAATAGGAATTCCTGAAGGAATCCCAGGAGGAATTCCTGAAGGAATCTCAGAATGAAATCCCGAAAGAATCCTAGGATAAATTGCTTAAGAAATCCCAGGCAGACTGCCTGAAGAAATCCCAGGAGGAATTCCTGGAGGAATCCCAGGAGCAATTCCTGAAGGAATCCCAGGAGGAAGTTCTGAAGGAATCCCAGGAGGAATTCCTGAAGGAATCCCAGGAGGAATTCCTTAAGGAATCCCAAGAGGAATTCCTGAAGGAATCCCACGAGGAATTCCTGAAGGAATCACAGGAGGAATTCCTGAAGGAATCCCAGGAGGAATTCCTGAAGGAATCCCAGGAGGAATTCCTGAAGGAATCCCAGGAGGAATTCCTGAAGGAATCCCAGGAGGAATTCCTGAAGGAATCCCAGGAGGAATTCCTGAAGGAATCCCAGGAGGAATGCCTGAAGGAATCCCAGGAGGAATTCCTGAAGGAATCCCAGGAGGAATTCCTGAAGGAATCCCAGGAGGAATTCCTGAAGGAATCCCAGGAGGAATTCCTAAAGGAATCCCAGGAGGAATTCCTGAAGGAATCCCAGGAGGAATTCCTGAAGGAATCCCAGGAGGAATTCCTGAAGGAATCCCAGGAGGAATTCCTGAAGGAATCCCTGGAGGAATTCTTGAAGGAATCCCAGGAGGAATTCCTGAAGGAATCCCAGGAGGAATTCCTGAAGGAATCCCAGGAGGAATTCCTGAAGGAATCCCAGGAGGAATTCCTGAAGGAATCCCAGGAGGAATTCCTGAAGGAATCCCAGGAGGAATTCCTGAAGGAATCCCAGGAGGAATTCCTGAAGGAATCCCAGGAGGAATTCCTGAAGGAATCCCAGGAGGAATTCCTGAAGGAATCCCAGGAGGAATTCCTGAAGGAATCCCAGGAGGAATTCCTGAAGGAATCCCAGGAGGAATTCCTGAAGGAATCCCAGGAGGAATTCCTGAAGGAATCCCAGGAGGAATTCCTGAAGAAATCCAGGAGGAATTCCTGAAGGAATCGCAGAAGGAATTCCTGAAGGAATCCCAGGAGGAATTCCTGATGGAATCCCAGGAGGAATTCCTGAAGGAATCCCAGGAGGAATTCCTGAAGGAATCCCAGGAGGGATGCCTGAAGGAATCGCAGGAGGAATTCCTGAAGGAATCCCAGGAGGAATTCCTGAAGAAATCCCAGGAGGACTAGATAGTAACGAAAAGAATAAGTAATGCTTTATTTCCACGCCTGCTTTGCAGAGAGCTTGATTGAGAATGGCTTAGTTTTCTACAACGATCGTACACGCCAAGTTATCACCGCCTACTACTTCAACATGGATCGCAGACAAAGTGTGTACTTCGATTATGACCATGGATGGATTGAAGCACTCGAAGGAACGATTAGGAGATCTGGTTTTAAAACTGCGGAAGTGCTTATAGAACACTATGCTGAGAAGCAGGATTTGCTCTAGTTGGCGAGGCGGCCGGCATGATCTACTTCGACGTTTGTGAATTGGTCCAAAAAACATTTAATTGGTTGTAGAGGACCTAATGCAGGGTCTCCAGTTAGACTAGTGGTTAAGGCTATGGATCGCCAATCCGGAAACGGCGGGTTCGATTCCCGTTCCGGTCGGGAAAATTTTCTCTACTCCCTGGGCATAATGTGTATCATTGTACTTGCCACACAATGTACCTACAAATTCATGCAAGGGCAGGCAAAGAAAGCCCTTCAATTAATAACTGTGGAAATGCTCTAAGAACACTAAGTTGAAGAGAGATAGGACAAGTTCCAATGCAAACGTCGAGCCACAAAAAATAAGAAGAAGAAGGACCTTATGGCCTTGCCTAAGGCTCACTGAAAGCGATTCTTCAGAAGTATTCTTATTTGTAGCGAATGCAGTCCAACAAGTAACGTGTAAGGTAAGTGAAGCCTATAGCAAGACCTTACTCGAACAATATTTTCTGAATGGTGACGAGTGACGAACAGATTGAAATGATTAAACAGTTTCAGAGAGCAGTTCTTACAACATGTGCATCTGATTTGCTTTGTAATAGAAACACCCTTTCCCGATGAACCTCAAAGAAATCTGCGGTCTGTGGAGGTGACATGACGTGTAAATTATTCTTCCGTTTCATCTCAATTGGTGCGCACGCTCGTTCGCTCCATCCGACCGTAAAGCAGAAGGAAGTTTCATACTAAAATTAGTTCCAAATTGAGCGGTAGCTGCGCAACCGATGCGATGCCACCACTAAACGACTAAACGGTTCACTAGAAGCGAATCGTTGCATTGCAGCACCGATCTCGATGTCACCCAAAGAAAGCTGGCTGTCAGAAGGAATAAATTATAATTGAATCGGAATCGTTAAAATTAGACGCTGCGCTACGATGCGCGCGTGGTCCGGGAAAAGTGGTAACACGTGGGATTGCACTCAACAAACCACTAGTGCGTTGCGTTTCCAAGAAGCCGCAGCCGTCTCATCGAAATCGGTGATCTTTCTTCTGGCCTGGCGGTGAACCGGGAATCGGGAAAATTTATGACAATACACATTCTGGCCGTAATTGGAAGTGTCTGTCGGGCACATATTGCACTTAATTTGAGGCAACATTTAGCAAAGTAGTTTTGAGTAATTAGTCTTCTGTCACGACGCTCTCCGCTTCGGTTGTTCAAACTTCCTCCCCGGTGCGATGCGATGTTGAGAGTCAGTGAGTCGGTCGATGGCATTTGGACGCGCGGCATTCCCTTCGCTGCAAGTGAGCGACCGAGCGTGCGGTGCAATATCCTGATCCGATGATTATGATGACAGAGGCATAAAGGATGAAGAAAAGTATCGGATTTCGCACAATTTCATACCGTAATCGGACGGGAAGCGATCTCGGCATGCGATAGGGCAGGGATTTGTTTGCTGATGGTGTTTTGATGGGGTTTTTTGTTCTGCGAGAGACGACGAGGGTTCATACAAATAAATGCATTCTCCTGTTTCACTTTGCATTGTGCTATTACATATATTGTACATACGGTGAACCGTTGCTGGTGTATTTTACGCTAGGATTTATGGCCCTACAGATCCTTTGAAACTGATAACGCGAGTGTGACAGTTGGCTGTTCAGACTTATAGTGTAATTATACTCTAATTAGTACTAAAAATTGAGCAAGAATTTCTCATAATCACATTAACTTCACAGTCGGTCATACATGACACCGGGTGGAAAATAGAGGAGCAAAGAAACGCCAAAGCTGCGATTGGGCGATCTAAAATACGAGGAGACAAAGCAGTAGCCCGTTTGCGGTTCTATTCTATTGTATTCTAGTGCTTGCACAGCCAGTATTGAAAAGCATCCTGGAAATATCAAAATTTCTTATGATATTTTCTTATCAGCATTAATATTTGTAGCATATCATAGATGTGACACAAATATTAAAATGGCCAGGCCCACTGTGCAGACTATTGGAGATAATTCAAAAATATAAGGCAATCAGGTTATCCACTTATGAATCACATGATTGACAAACCTTTTTGGATTGAATGAAGGAAGAAACGGGGACATCCGTACCAACCGTTTCAGTGTAGGGGAATGATGTTTGAACATAAAATCGTTGGGAGTGGTGCAGCTAAGAGGGTTAATGCACACTCCGTTATGGTTGACATCTCTTCTCCTGGGATGGGGCACAGGCATTTGTCCATGTGTCCTGGCTTTTAAGCCTAGGCTTCCCGAGCAGGAATGAATAACTGCCACATAACTAGAGCAAACCAAAGTCAGGTATCATACCAAGTCAAGGTATTGGTCGGTTGTCCAGATATTGAAAATAACTTTTTTTGGTATTTTGTAGGTATTGATACAATACCTCAATAAGTTATTGGTTTGGTGTTGAGGACTGCTTGAGGTATAATTGAATTATGAAAAAATCGCTATTTGTATGTAAATATCGCCGACTATTATTTAGGTATTGCCATACCTGATATCATTATTCACGCGTTATGCACAGAATACACACCAGTTATTATTTTAGGTATTTTACCTCTTATGCAGGGCTACTTAATACCTCATTCAGGTTGTAGGTATTCGGTTCTCCATACCTGAGTTAGTTATTCTTCAGCTATTTTCTCCTGCTCGGGTTAAGCGCCATTACTCGCTCTCTGAAACGAAAAAGAAAGAATAATGGTCCCATTCCTGAATAGAAAAATAATCCCATATAATAAGCACAACCAAAATAGGAAATTAGTACAAATATGTTAGTCTATCAAGTAACAGGAAATGATAATTTCAGAAAGTCATGTCAGGATTTACTAAAATCTATAACTTCCTGAACTTAGGTTAAATCTGGCGATTACAACAACTAGCACAACTGCAACAAGAACCCGATTTTTGTTCATTTGACATACATATGTACATTTTTTGTTATTATAAGCCTATGCTCAAAACGAAAAATGACAATAATGCGGATAGTCTGAAGCTTCAAAGGTGATGCTGAAATGCTAAAAAGGTTTTTCAAGTTATGCTTCAAGTCGACACTCATGGTGACAAACTGTACAAATATGATAGAAGAATAATAAAACATAGCATCAAAGATAAAAGGGAAAGATAAAAAAACAGCGCATTAGTTGATCAAAAACTATTCTAGCACCAAGATGACTGCACCAAAGAACATTATCATTTCTAATCTTTCACAATAGAATAATAGCATGAAACGAACTCACCCATCTCGATGTTCATCCCTCCATTGTTCTGTTGCTAGAGGCACGTCAAACACTTCACAAACACTTTTTTCGTCCTAGAGAACAAAATGGAAACAAACTGACGACTGATTGTCACCACCAGCCAAGTTCCTTAAGAACCAAATTTTCAACACGAACACAATGATTTGAATTAACATTTTACCACCCAATTCACAGACATACACACACGAACTGTTCAGAATAAGATATTTTATTTGGTACATAAACCAAGTTTTCCACACATTTTCACTGAATTTCCGGGAGTTTCTTCGTTTGGTACAGTTTCGTACATCTTAAACTGACCAAAGCAGATTCACGGCTGAATGCACGACTAGTACTAGCTCCAGATCTGCCAGAGAAAAGTTTGACACTACGGGACGCGACGAAGAGAAACGTAACGAAACGACGACCGAAAAGCAGTAGCCCGTTTGCGGTTCTAAAAAAGAAGTGACACGTTAATGTTGAAGGGACAAGAAAGCTTGTGCGAACTTACTAGCCGACGAAGACAAGAAGGCCGCAAATACCAACGACATTTATCCACCGACGAACCGACGTGACAGCTAGAACAAACAAATTCAAATTTGTTGTCCGCGACGCCATGATGAAAAATAGCCGAACACTATCGCCACCTCTATAACGGCCCGCGTTGGTATGCTAGCTTGATACCAAACCCCCGTGTGTTAACATAGGAAGAGGTTCGCGTCTACGCTGATTTGACAGAAGGGTTCGCTCGCTTTTTGGTGGACCGTTAAATTGAGGGGGGACAGTTTTGAAACACCACTGTCACGTCGGTTCGTCGGTGATTTATCTCCATTAAGATATTTCACGTTACCTTGGCGGGACTAAGATGAATGCAACGATGCCCACACGTGAGACATGCCTGGACAGTTATTGTTCACCGACTTGGTTGACTAGCCGAAATGCTGATTCGAGCACTTTGGAAAAAGTGTCGGACATGTCATGCAATCTCGGGTATTACAATAGAAATACACTAGAACTCCAATGGCGCTGAAGTCACATTTCTTATTTAATTATTTTAATAACTTAAATTGCAATAATTTACTATTTTTAAGTGTCCATCTAGTAGAGGACCTTTTGTTATTGTAAACAAAATTAACTTGACACTTTTAGTACCGCTAATGACGCTGTAAGGGCGTGGCAAATTAGATGTTAGTCACACGAAAAGTCGCGACATTGGACTTCTGTGGCTAGTTATTAGGTTGTCCCAAAAATTGCACTTGGTCGAAAAGCTTGGGGGCTCACCCTGCAAATGATAGCTAAGGGTGTTAGAAACATACTTTTGTATGACGGCAACTTTCAGAAATGACATTTAGAGGTCGCCCCGGTGAGATTTTTGAAAAATGGCCATTTTTCATAATAAATTTCATACAAATATTTTTTACCGTACAAAAATTGGCAATACCCACTATTTTTATATTTTTTGCAGCTTGATATGGATCCAAGCTACTTGGGAAAAATAATAAACGACATGTTTTGCAGGTTACTTTTTTATACTGAATTTTAGAATTTACTAAAATTTGTCATTTTTTGATATACTGTGCCTTTTACCCATCATAAAACGTATCTGAACCTTATGCTAATTTAAAACAATTTCCATAAAAAGATCGGAAATTTTATGAGGAAGAACTTTGCCGAAGACAGCATGGCGTTTTTTCTATCCGTTTTAGAGTTATTCACAATTTGCAATTTGGTGAAATTTGAATGTTTTGGTATTTTTCTAAAAATGTCACATAAGAACTTCCCAAAAACACATACAAAGTAAAAAATCAAGTATGCTCAACAAGTTTTTGTCTTGATTGTGTTATGGAATTATGGTGACATCATTATTTGATTTTTATTTTTGTTATTCAATCCCTTCATATACAGGGTGTTAGGTTCATGAGTGCAAACTTTTTAAAGGGTGACAGAGGACCATAAATGGTGAAAAAATTGTTCTACGTATATGGTCAAATCTCAACCGTAACGTAGTTATTGAACTCCCCATGTTTTTGACTATCATTGCCTTAACTGGCTATAACTTTAAAATAGTCAAACTTATCGCAGTTTTTTACCCTTATTCGAAAGATTATTAAATTTTTCATCAAATGGCATCTTTGAATTGATTGGTTTAGTTAAATAACTGAGTTTTCTAGAGCAAAATAGCTAAAAATAATGTGTTTTAATTTGTTTATGTCAATTATCTTTGAAACCTGCGTAATAAATTAAAATTCTTTCTTTGACAAAGTTGTGGCCCCTGTTCCACTCTACAATTCTTTCTTTGACGCCAAACTTCTAACTCTTATCGTTTTCTTGCAAATTGAAACGGGTGGGATGAGATGAACCAGTGAGTTAACGTAATGTTATCCAAGGTTAGAACAATTTGATTACCATAACACATACACGGCATACAATAAGACAAGGTAGGCTATTATTGGTAAACAACAGTTTTGGACATAAACAAGTGACGTCATTTTTATCGTCCTATATGTTGATCAAAATGATAGGGACTACTAGAACGTTTTATTCATGCCTTTGAACGATTTTGCGATTTTGCGGAATGTATCACCTTCTAAATGATATAGAAAATGAGCCTTGCGTTTGATTACTCTCGTATTTTTGATTATACTCGTATTCTTCATTACACCAACGAACCTAACCTCAAAATGACTGACAATTCACAGGTCATTTTGACAGATGTAACATGAGCATGAAAAGGATGGCAACAAGATCGATAAAGTAGAATATGTTATCCGTCTTTTTCGTGCATGTGTGTGGTCTGTCAAAATGGCCTGTGAATTGTCAAACATTTTCATGGCTAGCTTTGTTGGTGTAATGAAGAATGACCTGAGAATTGTCAAACATTTTCATGGCTAGCTTTGTTGGTGTAATGAAGAATAAACCATTGTCAGAGCATAACCGTTAAAAATGCCATGGCCTACTGAGGCATCTCAAAATGGTACCTAATGATAAAGTTTCTCGCTAGTAGGCACCTTTCTGTATCAAAGAAAATGGATTTGTCAACGGAAACAAAAATTAAATGAATGATGCCACCATAATTCTCAAAAAAAACACAATCAAGACAAAAACTTGTTGAGCATACGTGATTTTTTACTTTGTATGTGTTTTTGGGCAGTTCTTATGTGATTTTTTTAAAATACCTAAAAATCCAAATTTCACCAAATAGTAAATCGTGAATAACTCTAAAACGGATAGAAAAAACGCAATGCTGTCTTCGGCAAAGTTTTTCCTCATAAAATTTCCGATCTTTTTATGGAAATTGTTTAATATTAGCATTAAGTTCATACACTTTTTATGATGGGTAAAACGCAAAGTATATCAAAATATGACAAATTTTAGTATATTCATAAATTCAGTATCAAAAAGTTACCAGCAAAACATGTCGTTAATTATTTTTTACAAGTAGTTTGGGTCTATATCAAGCTGTAAAAAATATAAAAATAGTGGGTATTGCCAATTTTTGTGCGGTAAAAAATATTTGTATGAAAATTATTAAGAAAAATGGTCATTTATCAAAAATCGCACTGAGGCGACCTCTAAACGTCATTTCTGAAAGTTGCCTTCATACAAAAGTTTGTTTCTAACACCCTTAGCTACCATTTGCAGGGTGAGCCCCCAAGCTTTTCGACCATGTGTAATTTTGGGACAACCTACTAGTTATTCTACTGGTATTACCCGCGTGAACATCGAACCTCCACTATTGTAGGCGATACATAGAAGCGCCTAGGAAGCAGCCATCTGTAGCGTGAAATCAAACAGAGTCCCAGGGTCGATCGCATACCAGCCGAGATCCTCGTAGCTAAACCCAGTCCTACATTCACCAAATCATTCTCGACCTGGTCAGGCCAGTTTGCTGTGCTTCACTTCGTCTTGTACCATTCGGATTTCTTCTCGAGCGCAATCTTTACAGGATTGCTATCCGGCGTTCTTACAACATGCCCTGACCACTGTATTCTTCTGGCTTTGGCAACCTTCTGGATGCTTGGTTCGCCGTAGAACACAGCAGCCGAGTTGAGGTCCCCGTCCCCACCTTATCTTGCAATCGCGGCGCCTTTAGATATTTTCACAAATTGCACGGCGTACCTGATGCGCCTTCGTATTGCACGGTACATGTTATTGTCAGCCATGTTCAAGGAACGAGGTAGACGAATTCTTCTATCACATCGAATGTATCCTCGTCTATCGTAACATTGCAGCCACTAATGCTGGTCATGTTTTGCTCAGTTGCACCTACCAGCATGTCTTGTTTTAACCGCATTCTCCACCAATTCGATTTGGACTCCGCAGAACTCTACGATCGAATAAAGTTCGCCGTAACACGAAGTTAACCATCTACAAAACGTTGATTAGACCGGTCGTCCTCTATGGGCACGAAACATGGACCCTACGTGCAGAGGACCAACGCGCCCTTGGAGTTTTCGAACGGAAGGTGTTGCGTACCATCTACGGCGGAGTGCAGATGGAAGACGGGACTTGGAGAAGGCGAATGAACCACGAGCTGCATCAGCTGCTGGGAGAACCAACCATCGTCCATACCGCGAAAATCGGGAGGCTACGGTGGGCGGGTCACGTCATCAGGATGTCGGATAGCAACCCGACTAAAATGGTTCTCGAGAGTCATCCGACCGGTACAAGAAGACGTGGAGCGCAGCGAGCTAGGTGGGTCGACCAAGTGGAGGACGATCTGCGGACCCTACGCAGAGTGCGGAACTGGAGACAAACAGCCATGGACCGAGTGGAATGGAGGCGGCTACTATGTACAACAGAGGCCACCCCGGCCTACCAATTCGATTTTCGCTCCTTCACTTTTCAGACGCGTGTACACTGCCGATGGACGCATAACCGTCCCATGTGCAAAAACAGACAATAGAGAAAATCGCGCTGAGAGTTCGCAAAAGTAAATTGCCCAAACTACGAAGTATGAGTGCTGAATCGTACTTCTAACATCAACCAATTTTGAATTTGAACACTATATTTTGTTTTCGAGCGATTTCACCTTTTAGAATGTGACAAATCGGCGTTGAATTTTATCGTCAGGTTTCGGAGCAAACTACCTGTTTTTATTTCCCCTGTCCATAAACCACGTGGTCATGAGGGGGGGGGGGGGGGGTTCGGCCGATGACCATTTTGTATGGACGAATAAAATTTTTTGTATGGACTAATGACCACGCGGGGGGGGGGGGGGGTTGGGGGGGGGGGTTGAGAAGTCCCCAAACAATGACCACGTGGTTTATGGACAGCCCCTATCGCAAAGAATATTATGATTCATGATCATAACTGGCGTTCGACTTGCATAGGACGAATCTGCATAGGAATCACAACAAATTTAGGACCTATTCAAATCGAAAGCCAGATAAGTTGGAAAATCTGAATATTGCCAGAAAGTCACATGGGACAGTTATGCTTCCTTTGGCCACAGAGAACTTTGGCAGTACAGTTCTGCCACAATTCCAAATGATCTAGCAATGATATCCATGCCATCCGCAAAAAAAAAGACAAATTGGCCGGATTTCGTGAAAATCGTACCCTCGGTTGTTGAGCCCGGCGCCTCGCATTATACTTTCCTGGGCAATGTTCAATAGGAAAGTCCATTGTCGCAAACCTTTTTTTTACCGCCTATACCGGTCGATAAACAGGTGATGCGTTGGGACCTGGTATTCACGGCATTTCTGGAGGATTTGCCGTACGGTAAAGATCTGGTCCGTTGTCGACCGGCCGTCGATGAAGCCGGCTTGATAACTTCCCACGAACTCATTCGTTTTAGGTGACAGACGACGGAAGATGATCTGGGATAGCACTTTATAGGTGGTAAATATTCAAAATGGCGATCGCTCTGACGTTGGCCGCATTTGTTGTGAAGAGATACAGATTACTCTTTCTTTCCACTCCTTCGGTAGCTTTTCGGTCTCCCAGATCTTGATTATCAACCCGTGTTGACCTCCTGCTGACAGTTGTTCAACTTTTCTGGGCCTCTCGTGATGAGTTCTTGGGGGACCCTTAACCCGTCCTCTGCTAAAATGTCACAGTCGTTTCCTCCCTTGCCTTGATCCACCATGTTTTTCGCACCGTGCAGGTGCTCATTGAAGTACTGCCAGCGGCGTCATGGTCGCGATTTTTTCCACAGTCAAGTTCGCAGATTGTGAACAATCCTCGGTACCCATTTAACGTAATTCATATTTAGTCCCTTACTGTCAGAGCTGTCAGATCAGTTTAACACGCTAAATATAATTTACACAAAAGGCAATTTACACGGAAAAAAAATACATGGTTATGAATATTATTGGGTACCGGACTGGACACACAAAATTTGATCGTTTTCTTTGGTACATCGAGGTCTTGAAATTAGTCTATGGTACTGCTTCCACAATAGAAATACACTAGAACGCCAATGGCGCTGTTCTCAGTTTTCCTATTTATTAATCTTAATAACTTTAGTTGCAATAATTGATTATTTTTAAGTGCCCATCTTGTAGAGAACCTTTTGTTATGGTAAACAAATTTTGTTGACATTTATAGTACCGCTACTGACGCTGTAAGGGCGAGGCAAACTAGATGTTGGTCACACTAACAGTCGCGACATTGGATTTCTGTGGCTAGTTATTCTAATGCTTCCACCTTTCAATAAACTCACGCCAGAACCGGCCGTCGGTACCGTACATTGTCGATGAAGGAGAGGTTTGGATGCAGACTCCAAGAAAAGTCAAAGTCGATGTTAGTGCCTCGAAAGGTGTTAACGCTGGAGTCATCAATCAGATTTGCCAAAAGTATTGCTCAGATGTTTTCATTTCGCCAAGCAAATACTATATGTATACATTAAATTGTCTAACCAAATTTACCCATCCATTGCCCGGTAATGAATGTTCTTATATCCAGAATGTTATAACATTGTAGATACAGGCTTTGCAAAGCAACATGTAGGTATTTGCAACATTACTTCGATCTTGATGAAAGCATCTCATACGAAGATGCTACCTTCCCTCCATCTTTTTCACATGAAATTGCATGATGATAAGTAATTTGTAACTCAATGTTCGATTCCTTTGTTCGGATACAAAACAACAACAACAACACAATGCAGTAACAAAATAGGGATATGCTCGCAGATCTTCTCTCCTAATGGATGTTCTTTTATGGCCAAGTGCCGTGTCAACCCCCTGGGAGGGTTGTTGATGTAATTCTAGAATTTACATTGATGATTCTGACGAGGCTCTTTCAATACGTATACCTACTTCACACGCACCCTTCCAACAGGGAAACTGAACTTTACGAGTAGGTAACAACTTATGTCTTATTTGTTATCCTGATCCTCTGCTCTCTGCGGACCGTTAATGCTTGACTGCAAAAAGGGATGCTTTCCCTTCTAAGCAAGTACCAGCGAGAAGTGTTTTACCGAGTGCAGTATTATCAATATTTTGGAGATTAATCTGACAGGAAAATAATTGGGAAAAGTAGACGTTGGTCGGCCCTATAGGGTTTCTCAGCTGAAATGGGAGATCTAGTTTACATTCTCTAGTTTGCACATGATGCGGAGATGAGTGTGGACTACAGAGATTGATAAGGCACGTTGATGTGAATATCGCTAAAACATGATTATGACTGCAACTCTCTTTTTATGAATTTTCTTACCAAAAATGGGAACGTTGCTTCTTTCTTGGAAATCGTTACAGGTATAAACTCCTAGTCAAATCTTTGAAATATGTGTAAAATGTAAAAATATTCACTCTCCTATTTTGTCGCATCTGTTGATTAGATCATGTACCCTATTTCACATCCAACATCCAAATGAACTCTAATCTGATAGCTGATTTTATAATCCAACCTGAACCATGGGCTCGCAAATTCCGAGGGTTGTTATCCCGAAGAATCTTCACGCGATCTAACAACCATCTGGCCTGTCACTTGGCGTTGCTGGTGGTGGTGGCACTTGTTCCGTTTCGTTCCGGCTCGGCTGCACTGCTTTTGGGTTGACTATGGTGTGCACTTCATCACCAGCGCACTGGACCGTAAATTTCCATTATATTCGCGCCGCGACCGAGGGGTGGAATTATTTAATGATGATGATGGTGATGCTGTTGCTTTATCTCACCACAGACAAACAGGAAAAGCCCTCTACTACCGGATGATGATGATGTGCAATCTGGGAAGTGGTACTAGTCAAAACAGAGCAGTTCACCCTCCACCAGCCATCAGGACGGGGGTTGATTTGCAGCGTATCTGTGTGGGGTGGACTTAATGCGTTGGATTAAGGCAGAATAATAGAATTTGTTCTACATGTATCATCCGGAAATGTTTCCGAATGTGTCCCGAATATTGGCGACGAGGGTGCACAGGAACGAATGTAATTAAAAACTAATCGAATTAGGTGTCGTTGTTTGTGCTTTTCAATGTAGCTATTCGGTTCGAAGTGATTCCAAATGCCAGAGCTGACAATAAGAGGGGCAATGATTCTTTTTGTCCATAAATCATCGCCTGTTTAATCAAATTGAGCTGTCCTGAGAGTAGAGTTTTGTACACGATATGGAAAACTTTGCACAGCAATTTAACAAGCCGAATTTTTAGATCATCATTGCAAGCAAGTTGTGAGACATCAAAGTAAGCAGTGACCGCGAGTGCAAGTGTTTTTGTTTTTTTGGCAGACTTTTTTGCTTGTCTTATTTGGCGATTGCGTTGAAGATTTGGTGGGAGCTCTGCCACCCGGTATCCTTTGGACTTTTCCCTTCCACTAACAACACCGTGAACAACACCCAAACTCCCGTAACACCTCTTTGTCAAGGACGACAAACCAATTGTAGTAGTTAAGATAGCTTTAGATCAATCATAGTACTCATGTTTGGTGAATAAACCAGTCTATTTTAAACTGTCAACAATAGAAATACACTAGAACTCCAATGGCGCTGTAGTCACATTTAATATTTATTATGCATTTAATATTTAATATTTAATATTTAATATTTAATTATTTTAATAACTTTAAGGACTGTTCAATTTATAAAACGGACAACTTTATAGGGCTATAAAAAGAAGACGCGTTGTTCAAATTTAACCATCCTTGTTTCGTTGTTCAGTGCATCATCTGTCATTATAGTGATCATTTTTTAATAGAATAAAAATTGTTTTATTTTATAAAAAATCGGCCAGGTGTTGAAAAAGGTGAATTTTTCGATTGCTGAAAATTGAAAATATATTTAAAATTACTGTTCACATATGGTATATCGTTTTTAATACCAGAAAAGTATGTGCCATGCTGCAGCAGCATGAGTAATAAACATTCTGGCAAAATTTAAACTCAATCGGAAAATTAAGTGTTGAGATATTAAAGTCTCAAGTAAGATTCGATTTTTTCAACAAAATTCAATTGTAAAGCAAAAAGGGCATGAAAACATGAAATAATCATTTTTTTATGCATCCAGTCGAAACTGGGAATAATGTGGATTTAAATGCAGAAAACTGCTTGTAAATAGCATTGCTGGTTTGGTAACTGTGCGCTATTGCAGACACAGTAATCAAAACGGTTTCGTTCTTTGAAGGTTCTTACAAATACCAATGCAACCTAATGCAAATTTTGCATAACAATAATGTTAAAAATGAAAACTTTGCATCCGATTATTATTGAATAAGGTGTACAATAACATAGGACCAACTTTGTTGAAAATAAATAATAACAAGATTCACTAGAGTCGAAAATCTGCATCAATGGAGCAAAAAGTATGAAATTTTTTAATATGGCCATCTTTATGGATTAAATTTTTGATGAAAAATGCAATTATAAGTAATTTTTTCTTCTGTGTCATTCAGAGAGCAATATTCTACTATTCTGGACAAATTTTTAGCCGAATCTGTAATGTTATTGCAGCACAGGACTTAAATGAAAATTTTTTCATAATTTCTATGAAAACAAGGCAACTAACCATATTAAGCCGGAGACTTCTTGGTGCATTATTACTGACCAACTATTAAGCTTTACCTTTAGTAGAATAGTATAAGATTCCAATACATTGAAAACTTCATGAAAATGTGCATATTAAGTATGTGGAAAGTTATGTCGAATTTTGAGAAATGGGTTTTTATTGATGTTTTACGAAAAACGCTTCAGTTACACAAAAAAGAACATTTTGCTTAATGTTATATTTTTCCTACATTTGAGAATAGCTATAGAAAGTTATGCAAAAAACTGATAATGATTTTATTGAAAAATAAAAAAGATATCGCACAAGCAAGTTGTCCGTTTTATAAATTGAACAGTCCTTAATTGCAATAATTTACTATTTTCAAGTGTCCATCTTGTAGAGGACCTTTAGTTATTGTAAACAAAATTAATTTGACACTATAAGGGCGTGGCAAACTAGATGTTAGTCACACGAACAGTCGCGACTTTGGACTTCTGTGGCTAGTTATTCTACTCTGTCAACAGAGGCACTATTTATTTTTTTAGCAACATGATGTCGTCTTCTTCGCATTTCAACCAAAAAATCTTTGGAAAACTCAATACACATTCTGTGATAACACAAAGAGAGGATCGATGAAGAGAACTCGAAAATGTCAATTAGGCCGCGTCACGCTCTGGCTATACCGATTACTAAAAATATCATTGATATTATTGAGTCGTTACAGATACCTTAACTGGTGTTTCCCTTTAATACTTACAAATCGACACTGATTCTTAATTGGGGCCTAACTGACATTTTCGATTTCTCTTCATGGATCCTCTCTTTGTGTTATCACAGAATGTGTATTGAGTTTTCCAAAGATTTTTTGGTTGAAATGCGAAGAAGACGACTACATGTTGCTATAGAAACAAAAAGAACAATAGGGGTACTCACTAAACAGATTAAGAGAGAGTCGACGAAGAGAAATAGATCAAGTCAATTAGGCCCTTATGAAAAATCAATGTCGAAATGTTCACGACATAACCTCTTCTTTTTATCGCCAATTGGAAGCGAGACTGCCGAGAAATTGCGTTGGGCAGGGTGACAGAGCTTTATAAGAAACCAAACTGTAGGTAACCTAGCCCATCAGCAGTTTGCCATACAATGTTTTAATTGCTTCTCACCCGCAGATGATACCCCATAAAACGAGAAGATAATCCAGTGCTAACGGTTGCTTACTGCAGCAACCAGCCTGCCATAAGAGAACAAAACTTCATTTTATGACCCTATCAAGAGTGAAAATCATCGCAATAAATTCATTCACCCCCAACCATTCACAGCTGCTGTGCCTAGCACGAATACGTTAGAAACCATGCTGCTATGATGCTGCTCTTGGCTTGGTTACCAATTTTGGTAACCCTCCCCACACACGATTTTCCCGTTTCGATAGCTGCTGTGTGTGCGTGTGTCCGAACACCATCGCGAGCATGCTGCGATGCAACGTTTCTAGTGTGTGTGTCGCCGCTCACCCAACGAAGCCACGCCTCTCGGTCCACGCTTTTCCATTTCGTTCGTTCGTTTCAGAAGCAGCAGCTGCATCAGCAGCGCCGCTATGCGGCGAGCACCCACGCTCACTCCTCGCGCACGACAAGGCGTCGGTCGTGCTTGTGTTGGTTATCCGCACAGCAGCAGCAGCACGTGGTGCGTCGTTCGTGCAAGAGTGCGCGCGCTAAATGCCGTTGGAATGGGGTGGTGGAAGGCATGTTGTTCGTCCGCCTGCCTCCGCGATCACAGAAAGAAAAAGCCTGCAAGTGGGTGGCGGTGATGGGGATGGTTGGGTGCGTTGAGCGCGGTAGAGGTGGTTTGGAGGAAAGCGCAATGCTGTAGTCGTAAATCAAATGATTGTAATGTTTGTTTAAGCAGTGGTTCTTGATTTGTGCGGAAAGATCTTGCAGCCGGGTGGTTATTTTTGTGTTATAGAAGTTTTACTTTTTTTTTAACACCATGGTGTCATGGTGTCCCATAGCGGAAATCATCATGGTTACAGGTCGCAAGCCCTTTCAAAGTGTGGAACGTTTTGATGGCTGTGATCCCTGACCATCATGTAATCAAAATCCCAGGGATACTCAAGTGACCATACTGTTGGGTTGTGAAGGTTGCGCGTGTGGGGTGCATATATTGACAAGCATTGCTATGGATCGTTAGGGCTGAGTAGGAGCGGGGAATGGATCTACGATTGCTGAATTGCGATTATAGGTACCTACTGGTATAGTCGTGGTTTAACAGTGGTGGCGCCGCTTTTCGCTTGTGTTCGGCCTAGGTGGTTTGTTTAGGCGGTGCGGGTAGGTCTGTATGTACTTCGTACGTGCAGTGCGTACGGCTTCAGCATTGTGGTTACTTGGGTAGTGTAGGATACTTGGGTTTGGGACTGAGGGGGTCTTCATTGATTCTACCGACACCATTGAGTGCTCATTGTTGGCGGTTGTGTTGGTAACGATTTCTTCAGCTTTATAATCTCATTTATACCACGCACAAACTTTGGGAAGAGGGACTGCTTTGTAATGCAAGAGAGGAATTTAAACTCTGCGTTACGGGTTGGGTGAGGTCATGCAGATAGAAGCAACCCAGGTGACTGTGCGGCTCGGGCCGTGATGGATGCATGAGTGCAGTATGTGTGGGGTGCGCTACCCTGTAGGTGCAGTTGAGTCCGGGTTGGAGTGAAAAGAGATTCTTCTCTACCCTATATCGATTTCGGTTGTACGGGCGGGGTAGTGTTTGTCTTATTTGTAACGTGTTGTGCGTGATTTGCGGCCCGAGCTGCGTGGTTACTTGGGAAGTATTGTGCTCTGCCATCTAGATTTTGGTTTTAAGGTGAAGCTATGGCTGGGCTGTGCCTCGGATTTGTTGGGCACAGGTCGGGAGAGCTGGTGGCGGTTTGTGCTGGAGGGTTTGCTCGATTGGTTATTTAATGGTGATGGCCAGTCGATCGACTGTTCGCGCAGCCTGTCATTTGGTTCTTGGGGTTTGTGCTCTCGAGGTTCGGAGCGTTGCTTCATTGTATCTTCACTTTAATACTAATATTCCTTGTTTGATTAACTGACTATTATGTCCAGGCGCTAAACTCATTCTATTTCATAGATTGCTAGATTTAAGGGTAATGGTTCAATAGGGTGTTAGCTATCAGAGTGGATTAGAACAAGTTGGCGCCTACAATACACCAACACTAACACACATACACCAATACTTACACGCACACATGCACCTACAACTAGCTGTAAAAGACCAATGGGCGGGACAATGGTGCCTACCCAACAGTTGTAGGTGGGGTGTTTGGCTTAGCTACATGACTTGGTCCGGCAAGCCCATAAACATCAATTGGTAGACGTATTGCCTAGTGAAAAGACAACGCAGATGGGCGAAAGCCAGGGGATGCGTTGATAATAGCAGAATAGCAGAATAGAAGTTTTACTTTTTGGTGAAAGTCTTTCTTCTTATTGTGTTTCAGGTATTTATACCTGTTGGCGCATCATATGCACGGTGTCACCTAGGCAGTTAGGCACCCTCAGCCTCAGCAGCAGCGCAGCGGCGTGCATTCAATTTGTGTAATTTGTGTTCCCTTTATTTCAGTGCTAGCAGCAAGCAGCCCAACGACTACTGTCGCTGTTGAACTGGGCTGCGTGGCGCTAGACTGCCTTTCTGTGGTGCGCCAATAAAACTAGAAGAAGCAGTAGAAGTAGTTCGTCGTCATTCTGTCCCAGGGGAAAAGTACACAACGTGGGGCCTATAAATCGCTGGACGAAACAATATCTATAATTTCGAATTCGAGTTCATATTTGCTCCAACTCCAACTTGCTCGTTTTTTTTTGAGGCATACAGGACTGGATACAGATAGGGTGAGGGCAGCAGGGACAGGAGTTTAGGAGCTTGACGAACTCCCCCTACCCTCATTTCTAAGCAAACCATATCCACACACCAGTGTGGACTTTCCATCTTTGGCACCTGAAGGTGACCGAGTACCGGAGCATACGGATTGCTCAAGCGAAGTATGCCTAGGCGTAGCGGGGGTCCAGCAGTGAGCTATGCTGGGCGTCTTAAGAAATTCCACACATCCAGAAGCAACTCTGCACAAGCGATACGGCACCGCTTCCAAATGTCACAACCCAGCTAGGAGTGCCTCGGGCACATCAGGAACGAGGCCAGTATGTTCATGATTACGGCATGCTGGTCTTGATTTGTAATTGGTAACGGTAACTGAGACGGTACGCGTTTAGGTAACTACGCAAAAAAGAGCTGATAGCGACGGTATTCTATTCTTTTAGTAAGGTCGGATGACACTGACTTGAAACGGCGGATGGGCTAATGTCGGCGCTGTCTTCCGTCCCATAAAATCGTGGCATACGTTCCTGTGTGGTAACTCTCCAAAATCCAGAGAGGAGACGGTCGGCAGACCGACACCGAACGCCGCACAAGGTGGACAGGACCGCGGGAGGACGGCCGGAATCTTCAATAGAAGACCGGTAGACGATGGATGGATAGCGACAAAACTTGACTCGCACTGCGACAACCAAACGGCCAAAGTCTACGCTCCATACAAATCTCGAAAATTTTGTATGGACAAAAGTTTACGAAGGGGGAAGCGGGGGTCTTAGATAGGCAAAAATAAGTCTACGGATTTTATGGACAGCGCCTAAGGGCCTGTGCCAACCATCGGGTGGCCTCCCTGATTGCATAGATAATCACCAAGATCATTGACGACTACTTCATTGGCAGTGAAGGATAGCGGCTCTACGGGGGACTCAACAGCAATGAGTACTAAATCCCAAAACCAAAAGATCGAAAACGGAACGCAAGAGGGAGCGGCGTTGAACCCGTTCGCGCGAGGAGCACCAGCGAGCAAGCTGCAGAAGGTTCAACAGCAGGAGCACGCAGGGAGGGTGCTCAAACTCGAACAAACTACGCCTACCTAACATGCATCGAGCGGGCCTTCCCAAACAACACAATGCGATTTCGCGGGCCATCCCCATCGGCAAAATAAACCGATTTCAAAGCAGGATTCGACCAGGCTTCTGGCCGCGTTGCCAGTCACACTAAAACACTCGCAAAAAATGAGCAGTAGGGCTACCTTGCCGCTTGCGAGTCCCCTGGGAGCACGAAACGGTGCAGCACTGGTCGAGGAAGCGCAGATGATAAGCGTGGGCCCCAAGTGGGTGCTTAACCGCAACAGGTGCAGGCTACCAAAGACGGTGGTAGTTACCAAACAGCTGGACGAGCTGATCGGCTTCACGAGCAGGCGGACTTACATCGGCCAGGACCTGAAGCAGGGACTGCCGAAGTCCGCCAATCGCTAACGGCTGACGCGAGCTGGGAAGAGCGGTCCACCCAATCGTACAGCTTCTTCTTTGCAGACCACGCAACGATGTAGCATGAGACCATGCAGCTCGCCGGAGCCATTGCAGAGAGGTCAAACCGCCGTACGGATCAAGTTGCATGGCCGAAACCTGCCGAGGAAACGCGGCCTGTGGAAGGCAAGAACGTTACTCGCCTATAGAGGCGAGTGAAAAGCCGAAGATAAAGAAAGGGACGGCCAGCGTGAGCAACCAGGCTCCCAAGTAGGTTACGAAACGCGCAAGGGGCAAGGAAACCAAACCCCAGGAGGCCAACCCCATGAGAAACGGGTGCCAACTAGACCAAGGGAAGGTGAACCCTTGGATTGCGGTTGAAACGAAAAAAGAAGTTGAGAAAAGTCAAACCAACCCACAAGCACGAACGGAGCGACGCGCTGGTCTTCAAAATTGAGGCGGATACATACGCCGAGGTGCTGAGGATGACAAAAATCATCTCTCACCGCTGGGCGCGGTTGTAAAAGCATCCAGTGCACCAGGATTGGAGAGATAATACTAGTGCTGAAAAAGGTGGCGGTCAAGAAAGGCACCTTCTACAAGGCATTAGCCCAGGAGGTATTGGGCGAAAAAGAGCAGGTGAGAACCCTAACGGTGGAGGCGACTCTCCAGTGTAAAAGCCTGGGCGAAGTAGTCGACGCAGAGGTGCTCGCAACCGCACTTAAGCAGCGGTGCGAGAGGTAAATAGATTTGCTATCAAGCGCACTAGTAGGATTGAGTCCCGTGGTCATCGGTGGAGACTTCAACGCCTGGGCGATTGAGTGGGGTATCTGCTCGACTAACGCTAGAGGCTGAGATGTACTCAAAGCTATGGCCAGACTGAACGGATCGGTACAGAGTCCATCATTGATGTGACTTTCTGGAGATTGGATCCAAACCCTAGCTCAGACTGGAGGGTCGACGATGGTGTTACGTAATCGGGCAGTTATCATAAGAAATTAGTAGATTAATTTGTTTAACTGTATGTCATCCAAAGCCAACAAAAAAAAACACCGACCAGTAGACCTAAACTAGCTTGAAAACGAAACCAGGTCTCAAATCATATTGCGAAAGTGCCGTGACGTGTCGAGACAAAAGCCATTTCCGCCGAGTGGTAGAAAAGAGTGCGACAGAACCGAAAAAACGCACGGAGTGAACGGACGCAGTCATAGTAGCCGTGGAGCAGATTTCTGGAGGCCGAGTGTTCAACTTTTACAGAATAAGCCATTGTTGGCCGAAGCTTACGAATCTCGCTCCATAGGGAACGATCGGGAGTCCGCGAGTTAGTTGTGGGAGTAAGAAGCACGTAGGATTAGAAGGCAGTCTGAGCTTCACCTTTTGGTGCAACAAGAATATCGGTGCTCCGGTCCCTTGCTCCGTGTATCGTAGACATCTGCCGATCGCCCAGAAATCTCCGCCGGCACACCGTCACGTGGATTGTGAGTGCAGATTGACCGCAACCTCCAAGCGTCGACCTGGCGGGTCAAATTCTAATGCAGGAAACCAAAACCCGAGCAAGCAAGTACCTAGCCCCGTCACGGGGGCTTTGTTTGTACCCCATAGATTGCGACTGCGTAACCTCCAAGAAACGAAGCAGGCGAGCACATCCGAATTGGCCCTCGTTCAGACAGCGGGACGGTTCGTACACCTCGGGACGGAATCCCTCAGCCATCGGTCGCCCGCGACGACAGCGTCAACTCAGATCCAGTGAAGAGGACACTGTAGGGCACTCGCGGGAATTCGAAGGGCATCGGAAGACACGGTCAAAAAGAGCGGTCGGTGAGCGAACCATACATACATTTTGTATAACGATGCTTAAATATTAAGAATCAAGCGTAAGGAAAGCTAGGCTCCAAAATGGGCAATAAATTATATGTAAGAATGACATAAATTTGGGTTACACGTTGTGATATTTGGCGTATTCCTTACACACACACAGTGGTGGGAAGATATGCAGTAATATAAAAATGGGTATACGCACTGTGATCAACTGACGTTTCGATACAGAGTGAACTACGGGGGAAGACGACCGCAACCGAGAGTCATTGACAGCTATTGGGGATGACTGACCTCGCGCTTCGATAAGTCGGCATTTTTGGAGCGATTACTCATGGGGGGTAACATCAATGATCTGTCTAGCGACGATCTAGTTTGAGTTTCAATCCGTACATGCTACACCCCAATGCCAAGGCTACCCCAACCCAGGCAGGAATAGACGCAAACTGGTATACTGATGGTGTCCGGAAATTGCAGAACTCTGCGCATCCTGCCTATGAGCTAGGAGGAGGATGCAAAGAGCTCGCACCGATGAGGGTAGAATGGAACGAAGTGAGGCCGATAGGGCAACTGAACAAAGAGATTGAAGTGCGTGCTTTGACAATCTTCGCAAAGCAATCAACACGACCCCCTGGACTGACGCCTACTGGTTCATCATGACCAAAGCTAAGCGCGTTAACACCCCCAGAACGCTCCTTAAGATGCTGCAGAAGATCGTAGAAACGTTGTTCCTGCGCCACGATATGAGACCATGGGTCTGCACCCCGGGGTGAGGTTGCTCCGGTGACGAACGACGAACGGCGAGCTCATCTCAATAGCGAAGTCGCTCAAGCTGAACAAGGTTCCGGGTACGGATGGTATCCCGACAGTACCCATCACGGTCATCATCGAGGCTGACATGTTCAGAATGGTTACCCGAATAAAAAATACAGTTGAAAAACCGAACGTTGTATTGTAACAGTACTATTTAGAACCATATTTACAGGTAGTTAAGTATCGTAACAATATAAAAATAGTAGTTTACGCAACAAGGTGGAAAATGAAGATTTTTACAGCACGAGTCGTACATTTATCCAACGAGGCTTGCCGAGTTGGATAATTACGACGAGTGCTGTAAAAATCGAGTTCTGCACTGAGTTGCGTACAACGTTTTTTGCACCTTCATAAATTAGCACTTGACGATAGTTTTTAACTAAACTTTTTCATCAGACTGCACACTGATGTTCATAGCCATGATTAAGGAAGTCTGATCATAGCAGTTGTCACAATTTTTCAAACCTGCGTCCAGAAAGCATCAATTAGTTGATCGAAACTGAAAACAGTGCTGTAATGGTTCATTACGCAACGCAAATCAGTGCTGTAATGAACCATTACAGCACTGTTAATTTGGTGTGGGAAAGTAGGCCTTTTCCTGTCAGATTTGCATGAGGTAAAATGGCCTATTACGATGAAAGTTGCAAAAAATATTTTTTGCAATTTCTCATCGTAATAGGCTGTTTTACCTCACGCAAATCTGACAGGAAAAGGCCTACTTTTCCACATCAAATTAACGTTGCGTAATGAACCATTACAGCACTGTTTTCAGTTTTGGTCGACTTCTTGATGCTTTCTGGATGCAGTTTTGAAAAATGGTGACAACTGCACAGTAGAACCTGTTATGATCAGATTTTCTTAAACATTGGCTATGAACATCTGTGTGCAGTTTGATTAAAACTTTTGTTAAAAACTATCCTCAAGGGTAATTTATGAAATTGTAAAAACGTTGTACGCAACTCGGTGCAGAACTCGATTTTTCCAGCACTCGTCGTAATTATCCAAGCCTCGATGGATAAATGTTCGACTCGTGCTGTAAAAATCGTCATTCTGCACCTTGTGGCGTAAACTACTATTTCTCCTTATATATATATTTTTGCAAAACCATACATTTTATTATTAATAAATTGTTCTAAATATTGATTACATGGGTCTGTCTTATATTCTCGGCTGGGGCCGGATCTCAACGTCCGAGGCCATAGAGTCCCGGATATTAGGTCGCGTTTTTTTGGGACTTTATGGCCTCGGACGTTATGATACTGCGCCTTCTCGGCTTGCTATGATGCATATAAGTTGCTGCATCCTACTCTTACCCATTTGTAAACAAACGGGAAAGAGCGGGATGGAGCAAGTTCGAGCAAGTTCAACCTACGTCGTTGAACAGGACTAATAATTGAAATTGATTAAACATAAACGCATGTGACGGATGGTCACGGTCGTCACCGATACTACAGACACTATTAGGGCTGTAACCAAGATAGTCGAGATAGTCCTCCAAAAGAAGCGAACGGGAAATCCTCTATTGCGTGGTTGTCACACTGGACACGAAAAATGCGCAACGTTGTGCCGTGTTGGAGAAAATCTGAACCCAGATACGGATTCAGCGACCGAAAATCTGCCAGAGACCCGTGGATAAGATTGCTTTTGAGACAAACATATTTCGCTGTGTTATTGTAAGAACAACTTTTCCATATAGTTTGAGAACATCTGATTCCAAGCTCCTAGTCGGAAGCCTCTCGCCGAGCTCCCCAAGAACCTTCCTCATTTCACCAGCCCCCTCTGACTCTGACGTTGATAGACAGGAGGATTCATATGTGGTCTGGGTCGGTGTGGGGCTGAGCCTCCCCAATAACTGGATGTTGAGACTTTCTTCTGCTGCTGGTGGTGTGGGGGTGTCGGTGTTTGTATGTGTGTGCGCGCGTGTGTATGTGTGCAGTTCGGTGTGAAAAGTGCAAGCAAGTCGCGTGTTCGTTTCGCGTAAGCTCTCTTTCGCTCTCATCTCATGTTTTCACTCGCCACACTTCCCCCAATACGCATGGCAGGCAGCGCAGTTATGTGTGTTTTATGGACGGCCGGAATGTACATCTTTCATTTGTTTTTCTCCAACCGTGTCCGAATCATCTTCCGCGCGGGTATTGCGATTCTCTGTGTGCTGTTCAGCTCGTCGGGCGGCGGCGGCGCTACACGGACACTACATTGTCTGGGTTTGGGAAGTTCTGTGGCGGAAGCCCTGGGACCGTGGGATTTCGTGGTGTAGGCTAATTTGGTAATCGGATCCGGATCATTCGCGCGTTCGCTTTCCCTCTATCTCGCTCTCTCCATCGACCCCATCGGGCTGGTGTGTAGCGCGCGCGGAAGATCATGTAGCCAGGCGTTTGGTTGTCCGGCAGCCAAAGGGACACTGGCAGTTGAAGTCTTCCGATTCAGCGGCGGTGCATCGTGACGACGACGGCGACGGTGGTTTTATCGCGTTTCGCGCGCGTCACGCGGATTGAATTAGGGCACCTGTCCGGCCGTGGAGTGAAGTGAGAGTGGTACACACGCCGAGTGAAATCGGATTAGCGTTAAAAGTTGGTGCGTTTTTGCTTAGCTGGGTGGTCGCTGGGGGACGACACATAGTTCAACCAAACTGGTGCATAATGTTGGTTCCACCGGAGATGATTGCGGTTCAGTCCAAGACCATATTCCAAATCAACAAATACTACGCCGAGAAGGTCCAGCTGCGGATGGGCAACATTGCCCGGGTGATTCGGGAGATTTGCAAAATCGTTCAGGAGGTGCTGCGGGAGGTGGAAGTGCAGGAACCGAGGTTTATCTCCAGCTTGGTGGAGTGCAATGGAAGGTGAGTATTTAGGTTAATTTGATAGCGACAGTGCTATACTGGGTACTTCTTTCTCTGTCTTCTTGGCGTAACTGGAACAAAGCCTGCTCCTCAGCTTAGTATTCTATGAGCACTTCTACAGCACTTCTACCTGTGAGCATTATGTTTGCATGTGTATATATTCTCTATGCCCAAGGAAGTCAAGTAAATTTCTTTTACGAAAAGTTCCTGGACCGACCAGAAATCGAATCCATCATCCCCAGCATGTCATGCTGGATACCCACGCCTTTACAGCTGTGGCTATATGGGTCCTGGTGCTGAGTGTATCTGATCCTGGAAATTTCCTTGGTTCATCTGAGCATATAGTACATATTTGTATCTATTATTGTCGTAAGCTGTACCAAATCGAAGTCCCCAAGTAACACAGAAAACATCTTTGAAAATGAATTTTGAAAAAGATGTTGTTATACAGTACTGTAATCGTATTTGTACACATCTTGTGTTCGTGTGACAAAAACAAGCTACTGAAAATTATTATCAAACTCAGAACAAGTTAGTGTAACGTAAATTTTACGTTGAATACACAAGATTTTTGTATCGTCATCTTCCTTCATTTGAAGATGTTATGTAGAAAATCAGCAGCACATAGTTATAACATTTGGACTCAAATATGTTACAAATACATGATTTTTATGTTTTAAATACGTTGATGTACACGTTGGCTGTCCTTTCTCATTCACTTGAAAGTTATTTATGAATTTCATTTGCCTTCAAAATACAAGGTAGTTTAATTATGATAGCCACTACAATAGCATCGAACACTTATATTTTATACTCTTCGCTTGTTAATCCCGCTACGAACTAGAAAAACACATTGGTATATGAATTAACAGGTTGGTGACTGTGCAAGTCACTTAAGGCTTGAATGAAAAAGAAGCAAGCCACCATTGAACTTCACTTAGGCCTCCTATTGCCTACACGGTGTGTCTGGTGGACAACATTATTTAAAAAAAATCGGTATCGCTAAAATACCCACCAAACGAAAACTAAGGGTCCCACCTTTCATTTGAGCTTTAAATGAGAAAGTTCTATCGGCGGGTCTGAAACAATTTTTTTTTGATATAGTATGATATTTTTTCGTATTTTCTCAAAGTACTAAGTAATAACGAAAAACAGTTTATCCACAGACAAACAGACGTAACACTCTGATAATTCTCATCGTACACCGATTTAACGGTCTTTTTCAAAATTTGATAGTTGGCCAACTGCCCAACCGTGGCGCTCGCATAGTTTTTGTTCGAGTTTGACGTTTGCTCACTATCGCCACCTAGTTGGTGGTCGGCCAAACTTAGTGCTTTCAGCATTGGGCGAATATGTTTCCGTGACTATGATTTGAATCGAAAAATGTTCGAAGTGTTACGTCTGTTTGTCTGTGTTTATCCATTGCCACCATGGCTTTCCGACGAAAGATTTTTTTATATGATGTTTATTACACTTCTCAAAAAAGCATAATAGTCCCAAGTGAATAAAAAAATCCAGTAAACAGTAGTCAGTTTCGTGGTTATGGGCAGTAATGCTTGAAAAATTGTAATAGTTTCAAGCAGGTGGAGATGATGAGTTAAATTTAAATTAACATTTGTACCGCGTCACGCTCTAAGACCGTTCGCAATGTTGTTTTATTTTGTATGGCGAAGTTTAAAATTTATAAAACTCGCCATACAAAATTAAACAGCATTGCGAATGGCCTAATACTGGTAATTATTAGTATATCACCGTGTTCCTCCTTATAGCGTGCATTTGAAAAAAAAAAATCAATTATTTGACGAATTTTATTATTTTCTCTATTGAGCAATGCACGATATAAGCACAGACAAACAGACGTAACACTCTTTTACAGGGCACATGCATTTAACGATGAATTCAAATTTCGTTTGATTTCCGCGATCCTTTCACCAGAGGTGCTAATGTTCGATCACTTTGATGCTTGCGAATGTACACGTTGCTGAATGATACAAACGAAACTTACAGGTGATATGTATAGTTAGGCTAACGTCAAATCGCAATCCATCATGGCCGAATGTGTCTCACGCGGTTCTACCAAAAGCGTGTTCATGAAAAAGACAGCAAAAAAAATCCGAGTTAAATAAAATTAAGGAATTTTCTCTAAGAGTTACATCTTCTTGTCTGTGATATAAGGGAATGGCTGTGTCTTCCAAATACCACGAATTGGCTAAAACTGCAAACTGAACATTTTATTGATACTTTTACTTTATAAACAAGTTCTACAAATCTTTAGGCAACGTAAACGTTAAAACATTAAAACACCAAGTCCTTTTTATCATGCACCAATGTGTGCGGGTCAACACACGATGTTAGGGCTAATGCTATATTTAATCATTTTGTTAAGCATGACTTAAATATTTTGAATTCCACTAATGATATTTCGTAAAGAAAAAAAAACATTTAAATGCGAACATTAACCGTTTGAAAAATCAAGAAACATTGTCAATTTATTTGACAGAGCTGTTTTGAGTGAAAAACATCCTTAAGGTCACGATGTTAGGGCATGCCTAGATACTACAATTAATTACAAGACGACATACACTTTCCAGAATCCTAAGATGACCGCAACTCGATATTTTCTGGAATCAAATCTTTAAAACGCGTGTATTTCTTATGGGGCAGGTGGGTCACGACCCATTATTTGAGATAGGTGGGCCTACAATAATGGAGCAAAACTAAAATAAAAATTGTGCTGTTTTATTTAGTTTATTAGTGAAATAGATACTTTTTCATAATATTCTAATTGTAATCCGAGATTTATTGTTCTCAAGGCCGCCATTAACATAATCGTCATAATTGAAAAATCTAAAGCGGTTTTCTCGTCCAAAACTGATATTTTCGTATTAAGAATGTATTCACTGTATTGCTGCAGGAGAATGGAGTACAGTAATTGCATTTTCAATGCAAATATTAAATCTCCTTATAGCATCTTTAGCAGAATTGCAACGAGCACTATCTTTTTGCATCATCGGTAGTAGTGCTAAGTCTGCGCGTTTGCCCGTTAATTAAGGAGAAACTGTAGTTCTTGCAGTACTACATGTTTCAAAATTACAACAAATGTGTATGCTCCGCGTAGAAGATTTAAATTATATTTATACTTAAAGAGAGTAATTCTAAAGGGTATGATCTCATCATTGAACAAATAAACTTTAAATGAATATTTGCGATATATTATCGAGGGATAATACCAACTTCTACATCTGGTATATTTCAGAAAATGTTGTTCAATAATATCAATAACCTGCAAATACAAATAAAAACAAGTTCGGACTTTTCTAATTTATTCTGTCTATTATTTGTATGCTCAACCATATAAAACAAATATCTAAATCAGTGAACATCAACTACCTTGAATGATTTTAATGTTTACAGAAAAAGCTTCTTCGACCACACCACGCACACCTTGGTATGGTTTTCATCGTAACTTTATGATTTCATGTCGTAGTTGTTTCTCTAAAAGTTTGGAGCAAAGCTATATTGAAATTTATTTTCTTTTATTTTTTTATGATTCAATACCTAATTATATACCACATAGCAATCCTTCTAATTAGAGAAAAATGTTAAATGCTTTTACAAGTACCAGAAAGGAACACAAAATGAACGAATACCGGACTCGGTACGTGGTCATTTTATCCGAGCTACTTTGTTGATCGTTCTATTTTTATTGACATCCAAGTCATGGCCTACTACGACTGTAAAATTTTTCGAACCTGTGGTACTGTCGATAAAAACGAGGAGAATGGCAGACGAAATAACTTCTTCTACATGTCAATAAGGAGAAGATGGTTAACACACATACTTAAATATGTATTGGCAAAATTCTATTACAGCTCTCTTAAATATTTTTTTACGCTTGTCTGGGCAACATTTTGTATAAAAAAATTTGAATATGTTTTTATCCGTTTACTCTATTAGTATGATACGTTACTAATGAGCGACCTTATACGAGCCCATTAGGTTACACTCAAGGTGGAAAGGAAGAAAATGCAAGTCTCATAGTAATAAATTTTTGAAAAAAAAAATGATCTAGGACCGCCGATAGAACTTTCTTGTTTTAGCCTCAAATGAAAGGGGGGGCCTTCAGCTTTCATTTGGTGGGTGTCTTAGCGATACCGATTTTTTTAAAATAATTTTGTTCTACCAGCCACACCGTGCCTAACAATCACTTTGGGTACTTACCTGGTGGCTGAATTACACTTAGAAGCAAAGTTTTACACTAAATCGGCTCCGAAAACTATATTAGAAAACAATTTCCTCATATTGGCTCTCTAGCTTTGTTATTGTTATACTTATGTTCAAAACAGGTATCTTAAAACAAAAATTTCATCATTGTTTGCTATTTGTGCAAAAAACGTTACTATGATGTTTTACCAATGTATTTCAAACGCTTCAAATGGTATTCAATAAACATGTTATTGAGACGTACGATACAAGTAATTTGAACGTATTTAGAATGTTTCCCTATCAGGCCAGATGAATTACAATGCCTGCCAAAAGTGTCACACAAACATTATTATTAATAGTCGTTTGCTCATCTACTTGATTTTCTACAAATTAATATTTATCTGAGATAGTTTATTCATTTGATTATATTATAAAATTTCCTTATCCGTAACGACTAAAAATTTTATAGTCATAGACACATAAAATTTCATAATTGAAAATAGCTTACCAAAACTTCCTGACGGCACTGCGATAAGAAGCCACCATATTGCATGTCTGAAAAATTGTTGGAAAAACCTATCCAAGTCAGAGATATGCCAAAAACCTCCTTTCCTATTTCCAATCCAATGGAAAGCGAATGAATTAATGATGAGTGAAATTGCATATTCCACCATAAATTTTGAATGGCACATGAATTTAAGTCATGGTGACCGAACATCAAAATGATAGATTGCAAATAATTTTATTTCAAGCCATCACCAAATAACACATAATAGGTGACATATTCATTTGCATAGTGTGCATTTGACAAATTACGATTTTTCTGCTAGCAACAAGTAAGTATTTACGATGTTGCTGGGAACGAATTCAATACTTAATTTTATGTTATAAGAATGTATTGAAAAACATCTTTAGTAACATCAAAGATGTTTTATAAGCCGCCATTTTTTGCGCTTTTTCGGTGATAAGTGTACGAAAAAACGTTTCTCATATTTGAAACAAAACATTGACGTTTGTACGAAACACGTAATATATACATTACTGTAACAAGTTGTGTTAGTTGGGTCGCGACTCCAAGCACACGCAAAGTTTCAGCTGCGAAGTAAATATGAATCGATTATGTTTCTGTTGTGCACAATTGGTCGGCGTTAAGTCAAACCGGACCATCTGTTTTTCAATGATTTTGGTAAAATATCGGGCAAGCACTGGGGATATCAAATCAAGTGCATTATTTTCAGAAATACCATTGTTCTTTTATATAATAAAACGGTGGTATCATATTTCCCGGAATGCCATCTCCCGGAATGCCATTTTCCGGAGTGACATTTCCCGGAATGACACATTTCCCGGAATGCCATTTTCCGTAGTGACATTTCCCGGAATGACACATTTCCCGGAATGCCATTTCCCGGAATGATGCTCGATCATTAGGGCTGAAGTATGTTAAGCCTAGGTACATCAGAACGAAACTGTCAATAGGCTGAATAGGCCATTATAGGTCTTATGAGTTTTGTGGTGAGTTGCGTGTTATCTTCTTAGCAGTTGAACTGGTAATGAAAGCAATTATAATTCTCAGCCAACTTAATTAGCACAAACATACCACATAGGGTATCGCGCTACTTGGGCGGTGGCTTCTATATTCGTCTGTTTTCCACTATAACTCAGTCAATTTTGAACCAATTGACTTGAAATGTTGTACACGGGTAGATACTATGCCTATCTCACCACATTCCAAAAGTTGTGTCAATTGGTTTAAATTTGACTGAGTTATAGTGGAAAACCGACGAATATAGAAGCCACCGCCCAAGTAACGCGATTCCCTACCTATCTTTTTCTTTATAATTGAAAGAGCTTTTTATCAAGCTTTTAATATATAAACAGCTTTACAAGGACGGCCACTGGGCAGTCTAATGGAATGGTATTATTATGAAACTGTATACACCTCGAAAGAACAGCCTATTTTTAAAAGAAGGAAAAATCTCTGATGGAAGAGTTAGTAGAGTGGCCGCCAATAGTACAGTATAGTTGAAATGTTTGATTATCATAAATGCATATGACACATTCCACACACTTCTACACTGCGGTTTTTGAACTTCATTGAACGATATTTTCGGGTTCATGCTGTCGATTTTGATTCTTTTGGCACCAAAATGAAGATAATTACTTATATTCTTCTAATAGCTCTTGAAATATTGAAAATTGCTTCGAGAAAGTATCAAATTTCTTGGCGTTCGGTAAAATTTCGTCATTTTTTGCGATGGTGTCCCGTTACGCTGTATTTCTCGATTTCTTTCGATGTACAAAGGTCCAATTCCCAATTAGAAAGCATAAAATGAATCTTCTATTCAAATCTGATCGTTTGATATGCTGGTTAGCATGTATTTAACAACATATCAATTTTTGGAAGCAAAAGTTGGATGCTCGTGCAAAACGTAACGCGTGGAATGTGTCACATACTACTAACTCTCTCATCAGAAATTTTTCCTTCTTTTAAAGATAGGCTGTTCTTTCGAGGTATATGTATACAACATTAGCAATTCATTTAATTAAAATGCTATGATGCTGTAACATTGACCACATCATAAACTCTCCCATCAGAGATTTTCCTTCTTTTGAAAATAGGCTGTTCTTTCAAGGTGCACATACCTCGAGCACATATCGAAATCAAACTATTCGACTAGGCTGCCCAATGTCCGTCCTTATAATTTAAGTCATTCAATTAAATGATCTAGCACCATAGCTCCCTAATAACTTTTAACCCAATTTCGCAAAAAATAGTGATTCCGGGAAATGTCACTCCGGGAAATGGTATTCCGGGAAATGGCATTCCGGGAAAATGATCATTCCGGGAAGTGGCATTCCGGGAAAATGATCATTCCGGGAAATGCGTCATTCCGGCAAATGTCATTCCGGGAAATGTTACTCC
This sequence comes from Aedes albopictus, assembly GCF_035046485.1. Taxonomy (NCBI): domain Eukaryota; kingdom Metazoa; phylum Arthropoda; class Insecta; order Diptera; family Culicidae; genus Aedes; species Aedes albopictus. The sequence continues at coordinate 25,612,394 of NC_085136.1, read as the reverse complement.
GGGAAATGGCATTCTGGGAAGTGGCATTCCGGGAAATGTGATACCACCAATAAAACATCTACATAAAAAAACATCCAAAAGTTAAGAGTTATTGAGTTCCTTCGCTTATTTTTACCTGTCTACTCTGCCTTAACGTTGACTTAAGAGCTACAATACCCACTAATCCAAATCAAGTTGCGACATATAAAAGTATATGAAAACTCAAATTTCGCACCCCTGATCACTTTGGATTTTAACCAAAAGCATAATGAAAACAAAACGGAGATAGCGCATCCCGTCGGTATTTTAACGATAACAGATGTTTTTGCAATTTCTCATCGTAATAGCACAGACAAACAGACGTAACACTTCGAACATTTTTCGATTCAAATCATAGTCATGGAAACATATTTGCCCAATACTGAAAGGACTATGTTTGGCCGACAACCAACTAGATGGCGGTAGTGAGCAAACGTCAAACTCGAACAAAAACGATGCGAGCGCCACGGTTGGGCAGTTGGCCAACTATCAAATTTTGAAAAAGACCGTTGAATCGGTGAACGATGGGAATTATCAGAGTGTTACGTCTGTTTGTCTGTGGTAATAGGCTGTTTTATCTCACGCAAATCTGCCAGGAAAAGGCCTACTGTCCCAACACAATTCAGCAGTGCTGCAATGGTTCATTACAGCATTGATTTGCGTTGCATAATGAACTATTACAGCACTGTTTACAGTTTTGATCATCTTCTTGATGCTTTCTGGACGCAGTTTAGAAAAATTGTGACTACTGCACAGTATAACCTGATATGATCAGACTTTCTTAACCCTCGAGCAGTCGCGTCTTTGACTACCTGTAGCGACGCCGCGCTCACGTTGTGCTCCACAAGGGTGCACTTTTCATGGTGCGTGCAAAAATTGTCCATTAGCAGCCCCCTCCCCCCATGTCACACTTTTTGTATGAGACCACACTTTACTGAACACACCCCCTCCCCCCCCCCCCTAAAAGCGTGACGTAATTTATGGACATTGTGTTGCTGATAGCAATGCATCGTTCAAAACACTACGCATTGCTCTTTTTTTTCACAAGAATATATAGAAAGCCATCACAGTTTTTAACTTGCAATAGAATTTCGGCAAATATTTTTTTCGTAAGCTTCTCCTTGATGTTTTGCAGATATTTCGTTTATTTTGTTTTTAGTATTAAAATTTATTTTTAAAAATTTCGCAAAAATGCTTTCCCAACTAATTTTTGCCAATATTATTTCAGGAATTTAGATAAAAAAAATCTCATTTAGCATTTGTTAAATGCTAGAATTTCAACCAAAACTTCCTTCATAAGTTCCGAAAGAAATTTATTCTAGAGATTCTTCTAGGAATTTTCGTTAATTAATTTAAACAGCTAGATTTCTACGCACAGTTAAAGTTCCTTGATATTGTCATATATCTTAAATACTTTAGAAATTGCTTTTTAATTTTCTGTCAGCATTCTCTTAAAATATCCGTTCTTCCGAGATTTTTGTTTTAAATTTTACCAGAAATTTCCTAAATAATTGCTTGTCTAACTTTCCTATGAATCATCGAATGATTGTTACCGGTTTTATTTTCCTGTTGTATGTTCGATTTTAACTTGTGAATATTTGCTAAATTTAATAAGCATTTATAGGGTTCTTCTATCGTTCAGGAGGAATACAAGCCTAGCAACCGGAGTAGTTGCATACTTTTAGGTCATATCTGGCGATACATGACTGCAAGATAGGCAAACGGTTCCTAGCACGGACATCACAATGCAACCGTCTTAGGATTAGTTTTCCTAGACAAAATTAAGCTATGAGCACAGAACAGACTGTTAACAAGACTGCAATCAGGCAAACAAAACATAATTCCAGGATTGACTGATGGACCATAACCAATAAATAAAACTTCGTCAACCTTTGATCGTAAATTGTTACCCATTAGGTTAGCAGGCCAAATTTTATGTTCAGTGTTTTATCAAATTTATGTTTTAAGTGTGTCAATTTCAAAAGAAGAAGAAATCTCAGTTGAAGTGAGAAGTATAAGCAGCAGGAAGTAGAACTTGTGTGACAAAAAGGACAATAAGTCCTTCCCCTTTCAGAGAAGGGGAGGTCTTATATTACCATAGACAATTTGTTTGCCTTCAAACACTTCCACATGCTAAACTCAATTCCATTTCCGTTATTATGGCCTGTCCTTATCATGCAGAAACTTTGTTTCAATTGTTCCGGTAAACGTTGTATTGTCTCGAATGATTTTCTTTTCAAACATCTGATGTAAATTTTTAGGAGTCTAATTTACTTTGTTTATCAGCAATATACCACCATAAGTAAAATTGATATGGTAGAATATTTTTTCAAGTGAACTTTTAGGTTTTTGGGCGACAGTTCCTTAAAGTCACTTGAATTGCCTAGTCAGTTCACCACGCTATTCAAACTGTATTGACCCATAATTGAGGATGACCCATAATTGTTCTATGAGTGTACAAAAAGCGTAACAGAAGGTGGACGGGGATACTGAAGTTCCCGGAGGAGTCATTTACGCCGTATGTAATTGACCCCCTAGAAGGGCCCATATAGCCGAGGCGGTAAACGCACGGGTATTCAGCATGACCATGCTGAGGGTGACGGGTTCGATTCCCGGTCAGTCCAGGATCTTTTCGTAAAGGAAATTTCCTTGACTTCCTTGGGCATAGAGTATCTTCGTGCCTGCCACACGATATACACATGCAAAATGGTCATTGGCAGAGGAAGCTCTCAGTTAATAACTGTGGAAGTGCTCATAGAACACTAAGCTGAGAAGCAGGCTTTGTCCCAGTGAGGACGTTACGCCAAGAAGAGAGAGAGAGAGAGAGAGAGAGAGAGAGAGAGAGAGAGTAATTGACCCCCCTCCCCTCCCTGCTTTCAGGGATTGAAGCATGCGGATTCATCATGTAATCTGCATGAAAAAGAAAATGTTTTCAATGCTTTTGGTACACAGATGCTGTTTTTAAAATTAGTTTTTGAGTTTCAATGTAGATAGATAGACAATAAGTGTCAATTCTTCTAGTCACTTCTGATTAATTCGTAAGCTTTCAAAAAGTACACTTTTGCAATTCTTCTAATACGTTTTACTTATTAGCTATTGGGTTACAACAAGTGAAAGGGTAAATATGTCCTTTTGCACAAAGTGAGTGAAAGGCCACTGCAACTGTGAGTGAATACAGGGTGTGCGGGAATATTTAAACAGGGAATATTTTGGGCAGTTTCCGCTAAGAACTCAGTCAATTATCGACCTTATTTCCTGTACCCAGCTAGATACTGTCTGTATTTAACGGAGTACAAAAATTTAAATTAACCGGTATACATTTGTCCAAGTTATAAACTGAAACTATCCAAAATAGGAAAACAGCAAGATTTTGGAGGAAACTGTTCAACGTGCGTTGTGTATGGATTATTAATTTTTTTGGTAACATTATCAAAAAACTTCATCAGCATAGAAACTTGCTTGATCACGAACATCCACAATGAATCATGACGAAGATGGATACTCTATCGTCGCCACTCGCTATAGATCAAAATCTTCGTATGCGCTTCTTCCACGATTCGGGTCTAAATATTTATACTCGACTGAGAGTCCTGCCATTCACCATAACAGTAGTTCATCTGCCAGCCTTTCACAGGGCTGCTCCGCAGGCACAGTGGCTCCCAATTACACCCGGAAACAAGCTATAGACAGACAGACAGACAGACAGACAGACAGACAGACAGACAGACAGACAGACAGACAGACAGACAGACAGACAGACAGACAGACAGACAGACAGACAGACAGACAGACAGACAGACAGACAGACAGACAGACAGACAGACAGACAGACAGACAGACAGACAGACAGACAGACAGACAGACAGACAGACAGACAGACAGACAGACAGACAGACAGACAGACAGACAGACAGACAGACAGACAGACAGACAGACAGACAGACAGACAGACAGACAGACAGACAGACAGACAGACAGACAGACAGACAGACAGACAGACAGACAGACAGACAGACAGACAGACAGACAGACAGACAGACAGACAGACAGACAGACAGACAGACAGACAGACAGACAGACAGACAGACAGACAGACAGACAGACAGACAGACAGACAGACAGACAGACAGACAGACAGACAGACAGACAGACAGACAGACAGACAGACAGACAGACAGACAGACAGACAGACAGACAGACAGACAGACAGACAGACAGACAGACAGACAGACAGACAGACAGACAGACAGACAGACAGACAGACAGACAGACAGACAGACAGACAGACAGACAGACAGACAGACAGACAGACAGACAGACAGACAGACAGACAGACAGACAGACAGACAGACAGACAGACAGACAGACAGACAGACAGACAGACAGACAGACAGACAGACAGACAGACAGACAGACAGACAGACAGACAGACAGACAGACAGACAGACAGACAGACAGACAGACAGACAGACAGACAGACAGACAGACAGACAGACAGACAGACAGACAGACAGACAGACAGACAGACAGACAGACAGACAGACAGACAGACAGACAGACAGACAGACAGACAGACAGACAGACAGACAGACAGACAGACAGACAGACAGACAGACAGACAGACAGACAGACAGACAGACAGACAGACAGACAGACAGACAGACAGACAGACAGACAGACAGACAGACAGACAGACAGACAGACAGACAGACAGACAGACAGACAGACAGACAGACAGACAGACAGACAGACAGACAGACAGACAGACAGACAGACAGACAGACAGACAGACAGACAGACAGACAGACAGACAGACAGACAGACAGACAGACAGACAGACAGACAGACAGACAGACAGACAGACAGACAGACAGACAGACAGACAGACAGACAGACAGACAGACAGACAGACAGACAGACAGACAGACAGACAGACAGACAGACAGACAGACAGACAGACAGACAGACAGACAGACAGACAGACAGACAGACAGACAGACAGACAGACAGACAGACAGACAGACAGACAGACAGACAGACAGACAGACAGACAGACAGACAGACAGACAGACAGACAGACAGACAGACAGACAGACAGACAGACAGACAGACAGACAGACAGACAGACAGACAGACAGACAGACAGACAGACAGACAGACAGACAGACAGACAGACAGACAGACAGACAGACAGACAGACAGACAGACAGACAGACAGACAGACAGACAGACAGACAGACAGACAGACAGACAGACAGACAGACAGACAGACAGACAGACAGACAGACAGACAGACAGACAGACAGACAGACAGACAGACAGACAGACAGACAGACAGACAGACAGACAGACAGACAGACAGACAGACAGACAGACAGACAGACAGACAGACAGACAGACAGACAGACAGACAGACAGACAGACAGACAGACAGACAGACAGACAGACAGACAGACAGACAGACAGACAGACAGACAGACAGACAGACAGACAGACAGACAGACAGACAGACAGACAGACAGACAGACAGACAGACAGACAGACAGACAGACAGACAGACAGACAGACAGACAGACAGACAGACAGACAGACAGACAGACAGACAGACAGACAGACAGACAGACAGACAGACAGACAGACAGACAGACAGACAGACAGACAGACAGACAGACAGACAGACAGACAGACAGACAGACAGACAGACAGACAGACAGACAGACAGACAGACAGACAGACAGACAGACAGACAGACAGACAGACAGACAGACAGACAGACAGACAGACAGACAGACAGACAGACAGACAGACAGACAGACAGACAGACAGACAGACAGACAGACAGACAGACAGACAGACAGACAGACAGACAGACAGACAGACAGACAGACAGACAGACAGACAGACAGACAGACAGACAGACAGACAGACAGACAGACAGACAGACAGACAGACAGACAGACAGACAGACAGACAGACAGACAGACAGACAGACAGACAGACAGACAGACAGACAGACAGACAGACAGACAGACAGACAGACAGACAGACAGACAGACAGACAGACAGACAGACAGACAGACAGACAGACAGACAGACAGACAGACAGACAGACAGACAGACAGACAGACAGACAGACAGACAGACAGACAGACAGACAGACAGACAGACAGACAGACAGACAGACAGACAGACAGACAGACAGACAGACAGACAGACAGACAGACAGACAGACAGACAGACAGACAGACAGACAGACAGACAGACAGACAGACAGACAGACAGACAGACAGACAGACAGACAGACAGACAGACAGACAGACAGACAGACAGACAGACAGACAGACAGACAGACAGACAGACAGACAGACAGACAGACAGACAGACAGACAGACAGACAGACAGACAGACAGACAGACAGACAGACAGACAGACAGACAGACAGACAGACAGACAGACAGACAGACAGACAGACAGACAGACAGACAGACAGACAGACAGACAGACAGACAGACAGACAGACAGACAGACAGACAGACAGACAGACAGACAGACAGACAGACAGACAGACAGACAGACAGACAGACAGACAGACAGACAGACAGACAGACAGACAGACAGACAGACAGACAGACAGACAGACAGACAGACAGACAGACAGACAGACAGACAGACAGACAGACAGACAGACAGACAGACAGACAGACAGACAGACAGACAGACAGACAGACAGACAGACAGACAGACAGACAGACAGACAGACAGACAGACAGACAGACAGACAGACAGACAGACAGACAGACAGACAGACAGACAGACAGACAGACAGACAGACAGACAGACAGACAGACAGACAGACAGACAGACAGACAGACAGACAGACAGACAGACAGACAGACAGACAGACAGACAGACAGACAGACAGACAGACAGACAGACAGACAGACAGACAGACAGACAGACAGACAGACAGACAGACAGACAGACAGACAGACAGACAGACAGACAGACAGACAGACAGACAGACAGACAGACAGACAGACAGACAGACAGACAGACAGACAGACAGACAGACAGACAGACAGACAGACAGACAGACAGACAGACAGACAGACAGACAGACAGACAGACAGACAGACAGACAGACAGACAGACAGATATAGATAGATATACAGGGGGTGGCCAAAATGTTTGGGATAGGCAACTTTTTTTTCTCTCACAAAAAAGTTCAACATGCCACAGCATGTTACAACTTTTCATAGAGTGAATCAAAAATTCTCAAATTTTGACTGTTTATCAACCTATTATATGTGCATCATTGGTACAAATTTGAGCTCGATTGGTTAATCTTTCGCGAAACTAGAACCGTTTTCGCGAAACACCATTCAGACAGCTCATTTTTCAACTGTCATATCTCAGAAACCAGTGAACTGAATTGAACGAAATTTTTAACGTTTATCAACAATATATAATTGCTTCATAAGCTATAAAACATAGGTACTTTTTAAACGTTTAAAAAAGTTATCATGTTTGTTTGTTTGTTTATTTATTAACGACCCTTTAATCAAAAATGATCATTCGGGTCAGAATGCGAGTTCATTAAATTAAATCTAAATACAAAAAAATTAATTCAAATTTCATTACTGTTTTCTCCGTTTCTCTCTATCGATACTCCTGCGTAACCATTTAATCCATGCGTCCATGTTATCATCGCGGTCGGGCTCGGGATCATCTTCGTCGTCTTCATTCAATTCGATGCTACTCATTTCGAAATCTGGGCTGCGTTCTCTCTGCGACTGTTCAACCTTGCGAAAGAATTTTTCGTTGCTTTCCTGCTTCTTTCTCGGTGGCGATGGCGACTCCGTTGTTGGTTCATTCGTATTCACCACACGCTCGGGCGGCTGTACACTGTGTTGCTGTTGTTTATTTCTCCTTCTTTTCATGCCGGCGGTAGTTGCGACGTCTACCGATAGCTTGTTGGTCGGTTTATTTTCCACCACGCTGGAGTAGCTCAAACGGAAATTCGGCTCGTTCGCTTCGTTCGCTTGTTTGAGTGTCGAGCTACTATCGCTCGCGGTTTTGTTGACTGTCGATTGTTTGTCAGGCTTGATTTTAATTGCTCTTTTATTTTGTACACATGTACTGCCGGGATGGATTGACACTTTTTGGACCTTTCTCGAAAAAATGTAATTTTTTTACATCAATGTCATTAAATTTTTAAACTGATATTCAAAGATTTTCTACACTGCCGTAATTCTGCAAAGTGACATAAGCGACATTGATAGTTTTGGCCCATTTTTTGTTATTTTGCGTAAAGCTCTAGCTCATCCTCTAAGTTTCTTTGCATAGATGATAGATTACGACTAGATCTTGCATTCTAGTACAGCAGGTATACCACAGTGTTATTTTTACACCAGATATAATATATAATATACCAAAAAATATCGGCATTTTGAATGGCGCTTACATCACTTTTCAGAATTATGGCAGTACATCTGTTCTCAAGATATCTCTAATTAGATATAATAGAGCCCATATGGATTGAAGGAAGACCATATTTAGTAATTTTTGTGTGTGTAAATTTGACTTATTTTCCTCTGTATGGATGAAAATGTCAAACCGGTATAACTTTATTGGTGGTGAGAAAATATTACATTTTATAATGTCGCATCAAGTATCAATATATTGTTGATAAACGTTCAAAATTTCATTCAATTCGGTTCACTGATTTCGGAGATATGACAGTTAAAAAATTGGTTGTCTTAAAAATAGTGTTTTACGAGAACGGTTCTAGCTTCGCGAAAGGATTAACCAATCGAGCCCAAAATTTGTACCAATTATGCACATATAATAGGTTGACAAACAGTCAAAATTTGAGAATTTTTGATGCACTGTATGAAAAGTAACAGCCTGTTGAACTTTTTTGAGAGAGAAAAAAAGTTGCCTATCCCAAACATGTTGGCCACCTCCTGTAGATAGATAAGCGCATTAGACTGAGTCAACCAGGTTAATGTTTGAAGCAATGCTTTCCGATCCCTTTTAGCGTCTAAAACAACAAACTGTGTCAAATTTGGGTGTGATTGGTTGCGTACTCGCATTCTATTTTGCGATTGAAATTTGTATGGGACTTATTGGGGAAAAGCGTACTTTCTTGCATTTTCTCATCTATGGTACAAATATGTTCAAAATCCTTTAGCTGATAATGTGATAGCATAGCCTAGGATATGCCGAAAAACTTTGTCCAAAACCGCAAAGTGATCCGACAAAATTTGCGAAAACATATGCCATAGATTTAGTCGACTAGTTCTAAAACCACGAAATCCGAAGAAAATTAGTTAATATTTTTAATTTTCCTGTCGGATACCCAATAATATTCATTACCGTGTAGTTTTACGCGTAATTTGCATTTGGCTTTGCACGAATTAGGCGTTTATACTGATATATAATGTGCTGGGTACCACCAATGCTTGATCGATATGTGCAGATTATTGAGGTAGACCAGAGGTTCCCAAACTTTTTGCTACCGCGGCGCCTTTTGGCACCAACTACTTTTTACAAAGAATTTTAATAATTTTAACACCTCCAGTTCAAAATTTCAAATATAAATCGTAAACAAAAGCCTTCAATGTCATGCTTTCTCATAATTAAAAAACAAGAAAAATTGCTTAAAGATTCGCAGAATATAACACAAATTTTAGATTTCTGGAGGATTGCATTGCAAAACTTTTAAATTTGTTAAACAAAGTACGTAGATAACCAAATTTTAGGGAAAATAGATATAAATATGGATTGTTCAGAAGCTGTCATGACGGCTGACAGTGATGGTGAGGGGTCATGTTTTTGTATTCGGAACTCAAAAAACTCAACTCAAATCAATAATAGAACTAAAAAAAATGGTTTTCAGAATCATGCATGAAATTGACACACAAATTGTCGCAGATTTTTTAACGATAAGGGAACGTCCATAAATTACGTCACGCTTTGAGGGGGGAGGGGGGGTTCAGCAAAGTGTGACGACCCATACAAAAATTTCATAGCTCTCATACAAAAAGTGTGACAGGGGGGAGGGGGGGGTTGAAAATGGGCATGTTTTGCGTGACGTAATTTATGGACGCCCCCTAAGGAGCTCAATTATAGAGACAAACAAACAACTTATGATAGTGATGTAAGTATAAATGTCGTCCCGAAGCGTTTGAGACAGCACGAATCGCGATGACAGTATTATGGAAAGAACTTCAAAAAAGTTTCATGAAATATTTACTTTGAATTACAAGCTACTGATAAAATCAAAAACTAAGCAGAAGCATAAAAAGTTCGTATAACAATTTGAGAGTCTTTACAAAAACTTTCAAAATTCCGGGAATTCAAAAATTGTGTGAAAATCTATATGTTTCATGAGGATATTAGAAATTCCGGAAAACATTCGTAGACTTTGGAATGAATACTTTTTAATTTTTAGAAGAGGGAAATCCCCTTTGAATGACTTTCTTTTGAAGTCGTACTCAAAAAGGCAAGACATTGGTATAGAATACAAAAAAAGGGGTTTGAGGAGACACTATAGTTTTGCCAAACAATACAAAAACAACTAAAAATATATTCTGCCTTCAATAATAAGAGTTTGTTCTTTGTGCTTTGGCTCAAAAGCCTGCGGCGCACCTGAGAGATGTTCACGGCGCACCAGGGCGCCGCGGCGCACAGTTTGGAAAGCACTGAGATAGACCTTTAGGACCCTATTGTATTACAGGATCAAATATTTGTCCAAAAAGAAACTAATACTCACCCATCTTGCTTGACTCGATCGAATTTTCATTAGTGTCAGATTTTGTTTCTACATGGAGTTCTTTCCTAGTCAAATATTGCGCGCAAAATGCATGTGTGTTGAGTTATTTATTTTTGACAGATTTTTTGTTGTGATAGTGTGAAATTTAGCGATTTGCTGTATCGCGTAAGCCTTCGCTGGAAGAAACCTTTATGTTGTTCAACAAAACAAATTTTCAGTGAAAAAAACCATATTTGGCCCTGTGTACTCTCACAGAATTGGGATAAGCACGACAAATCAAGTTACATTAGATTGCTTAGATTTATCGGTTGCTCGGTTGTTTTAACAATCGGTAACAATATGTTTTAATTATGTTATATTTTTGTTACAACTTTCTAGTCGGGATGTGCCATGTTTTTGAACTTTTAGGCTGGTTTTATTAAGTGGAAACAAACTATCATATCATTTTACAAACTTGAAAGCAGTTTTTTCACTCAAAATCCAACCAATGTATAAAAAAAAAATAAGGCTGACACAAATTTCGATTTTCTCTTATGTCACCGCCCCCTCGGAAAATTTTGCTCGAAATTCAACATTTTGAGGGGGGACACCAATAAATTATTCAAGAAATTTTGAAATTTTAAGGTAAAATTAGAGTTGCACAGAAAATTTCTTAACAAATCCGATGAGTTTATAGATTTTGCCGAATTGTTTGGGTATATCTTCGTCAAATACATTTATTATTTATTGTCCTCCCCCTTAGCGAGTCAACGAGTATTGTGACAAAAGAAGAAAATGAGATTTGTTCCGGCCTAAGTACACTTTTTCAAATATTTGGATGACAGAGAATTTTTTTTTAATAACGACTTTGTGATTTCAGGAAAAACTGAATTGAATTTGAATAGTTGATGATTGCTGATGGTTAAATAATGGTTTCTTGAATCTTAAGTGGATTTAGTTAACTGTTAACTGTTATTTTTGAGGCACGGGCATAACAAATGTGTTCGAGGCCAACAAGGTATCAGCACCAGTCAAATATTCTGACTCCAAATGTTAAACATAGGAATTTTCAATTAGATCTACAAGTATAACTTTTCTCGTGGAAAAAATTGTCGGTTCCGCGAGGGGATTTTGTCGATGAAATTGCCAATGAAACGGTGAATTGGCCATTGAATCAAGCAATGTGATACTAAATATTGTCAGTTCTATGGATTCTATTATTTTCCAGGATTTCTTTTAAATATGTAGCTAGATTAAACCAGACATGACTAAATCTTCAACTAAACAAACTCAAATTTTGCAGCGTTGCGCTTCTTCTTCTTCTGTATGATTCTATTTCCCCACTGGAACTTGACCTGCCTCGCTTCAACTTGCATTGCATGAATTTGCACATTGTGAGGCAAGGACAATGATACTCTATGCCCAGGGAGTCGAGAAAATTTTCCCGACTGGAACGGGAATCGAACCCGCCATCTCCGGATTGTCGGTCCATAGCCTTAACCACTAGGCTAACAGGAGAGCCCAGCTAATGCTTAAATAAATGGTAAAATGGTTTCTGAGTAATGGACTACCCGCTTGGCGCACACCCACAGTTGATCAGCAGGAGTAAATCCATTTTATTTTGTATGGTGAAAAGCATCTAAACTTGAATTACTTGAAATAGAAAGCTTTTACTGAAAAAATACTTGATAGGCTTAATAGTAGTCACCATTGTGCACGACCAATACCAAATATTTTTTCGAATAATGTATTCCACTTCGATAAATTTACCTTTAGATGCTATTCGCCATACAATATTTTTGCGATTTACTTTTACGATTTTTCGCGCATAGAAGCTAGCGCCACATTGGTCGAAGCGGAGAGTAGGAAAACAGCCGATGTAGTTAATTCATTGGTTAATATCAATGAATTCAAGTAATTTCCCATTGGTTATCACATACTCTACAGGAGAAGGTCTATACATTATCTTTGCAAATTATCCTTGCTGTGAGTGCCTCGAATGCCTTGTATAAGCCCAGGGCCGGTTCTAAGCGGGGCCCCACATTTTAGGGGGCCCCACATAAACCATTTTTGCTTGCTACACGTTTATTTTTTGCATATTGCTCAAGTACTGTTTGAAAGATGAAAAAATGGCTCATCGCAATAGTACCTCCGAGGGGCCTCCACATCCACTCCAGCCCCCACAATTCTTAATCCGGGCCTGTTTGCGCCTGTCTCTTGATTTCGTAGCCTAAGATAAGTCCTTAATACTTTTTCTTCTTCGTTTATCATTTACAGGTTCGAAGGCATCGAAGTCGTTACGCCCAACTCCTTTGAAGTGGTGCTCTACCTGAACCAGATGGGAGTGTTCAACTTTGTCGACGATGGATCCCTCCCGGGAGCAGCCGTGCTCAAACTGAGCGACGGCCGTAAGCGATCCATGTCGCTGTGGGTGGAATTCATCACCGCGTCCGGGTACCTTTCGGCGCGCAAAATCCGCTCCCGTTTTCACACTCTAGTCGCACAAGCCGTGGAAAAGTGTCCCTACCGGGAGATGGTCAAGCTCGTTCCGGACACGACCGAGGTCAAGCTCAAGATCCGCGAACGGTACATCGTGCAAATCACGCCGGCGTTCAAATGCACCGGTATCTGGCCGCGGTCGGCGGCCCACTGGCCCATTCCGCACATCCCGTGGCCACACCCGGCGCTGGTGGCCGAGGTGAAGTCCGAAGGGTTCGACCTGCTGTCCAAAGAAAGCGTCATCCTGCAGGGTAAGAACGCCAACATCGAGGGCGATGCGTGGATCTTGCACTTCACCGAGGCGGAGAACCGGCTGCTCCAGGGAGGCTACCGGAAGCGCTGCTTGAGCATACTGAAGACGCTGTGCGATCGGCATCTGGATCTACCGGGTGCTCCCATAACGTACTACCATTTGAAGACGCTACTACTGTACGAGTGCGAGAAGCATCCACGGGAAGTGGAGTGGGACGCCAACTGTATCGGGGACCGGCTGAATGGGATATTTCTGCAGCTGATTTCCTGTCTGCAGAATCGACGCTGTCCGCACTATTTTCTGCCCAGTTTGGATCTGTTCAAGGGGAAGTCGCCGACGGCGCTGGATAACGCTTCGAAGCACGTGTGGAAGCTGTGTCGAGATATTCTGACCAGCACCAAGGCGTTCGATCGGTTGTAAGGTGGGTGCGGTCTGGTAGCAGGAGAGTCATATCTGAGCAGAGTGGTTTTCGCTGAAGCCAAGAGGGAATTTTAAAATAATAAATTTCGTTGCGCAGTCATCATTTATTTCATCGAACAACACTTATCAAATCCAAGAAAAAAAAACTTGTCAGCAACGTATTTTTTTTTATTCTTAATCACTTAACCTAATTTACAGCTCTATTGTCCACTGGGGCACTACGTGAGCAATTTCAATTGACAGCTGCACTTACATTTTGTACAGCGCCTAGATTCTATTCTACTTTATCGAACTGGTTGCCTTTCTGCTGCTTTCATTTTTTCTACTTCATACCTAGTAGAATGATGAGCACAAGGATGATGATGGATGGCCGTTGTTCCTTTCCAGTCCGATTGGGGGTCCATTATGAGTAGCAGTTCGCCGATGTCCAGGTATCCGGGTCCGTTTGAGCCATGGGGCTCAGAAGAGGGTCAGTGTCAGTTGCTCTCGGGGGAAAAGCAACTGACGAAAAATTGCAAGTGCCGGGGCTGGGAATCAAACCCATGACCATCCGCATATGAAGCGAACGTGTGACCAACTACGCCACGGGCCCCGGCCGTCAGCAACGTATTGAAACATACAAATTTGAAATGAGTGGACCTTCTACAAATTTCGGCATGGTTTCAGCGAGAATCACGCTGCAGTGAATCCAAAAGGAGCAAATAACGAGCAACGGATGTATACGATATTGTGACAAAAATTTTCTTGTTTTTTACTAAGTAGATGAAATTTTTAACTAATATTTAAGTGTTATTGGAAATGTTTTGTTTCGTGGGAGTGCGCTGTTGCTGAAAAGCGATTTTATTCTTTATACTTTAAACTAAAGCAAACGATTAGGAATATACGTTCAGACGTAGCAGTAGGTGCATGTAACGTGTTAATACATATGTAATGGATTTTTGAGTTTTCTTTTTATCGATTTGAGATGATTGCAATACTTTTATTTATATGATACACATTATAATAGCGCAAACGAAGCTTGTTCAAAATAATAAAAAATAATATATATAAAACAACTAACGGATATTATAATACAACTTTTGCGGAAAGTTCAACTTTCAAAAGTCATAAGCATAAGTGACACAGTGTAGTTTTTTTTGTCGTTATTGTGAAATGTCCCTTGAAGACCATAGCATGCTTTGCGAGCGATCATTTTCACACCGCCCATCTTTTGTTGCTCTGTTCCACTTGTTCCACAAATTCAGCCGGCCGAATGGTAAAACGACTAGTGGCGATACGCCATCTAGTTCAGCGCATTTTTTTCCCTTAACCGGATTTGTCAGACGATTTTGCAGAGCAAATTCCATTTGATTTGACGTTTCCTCCCAACTGCGTCAAGAGTGGACATTTTTGCAACTTAGCTTAAAACAGTTTATTGCTACTCCATATAGGCTCAGTGTACCAGTTATGGCTATAGTACCTCAAATTTGCCATAGTTGATTTTCAACCTTTAAAGATATAAATCAACAACAAAAAAATCGTGAACAACAGATCACGAACACAAAAGATGATTGCAATCATTCAAACTTCACAATTTGCTCAAATTATGGTAGAAATAAATCATTTTCCTTAACTTTTCGGCCTCCTTGCACCCTATTTCGCCATAGTGTACCAGTTATGGCAACTCCCATAAGGAATGCATGTAAATAGTGCGAAGTGGAACCCAAATTAACAAATGTGTCCACAACTGGTACAGGGTTCCTATCATTGGCACACGCCGTAATAAATACTAAAAGTTGTTTTGGCTCCGTTTCTATATTTTTCCTGTAAAGTATTAAAACAAATCAATCGTTTGACTTATTGTTTACATTCATCGGTCTTCTTCTTATTTTTATAGAAATAGTTTTTCTTAGGTGGTGCGATAACTGGTACAGGCACCCTACAGTGAACGGAATCTCCACGAGATTTTAGGGGGAATCTTCACGAGATTCCAGGGGAATCTCCACGAGATTGCGAGGAGAATATCTAGGAGATTCCTGGGAGAATCTCTACGATATTTTAGACAGAATTACCACGAAATTCTAGGGAGAATCTTCACCAGATTCTAGGCACAATCTCCACAAGACTCAAAGAAGAATCTCCACGAGATTCTAGGGAGAATCTCCACGAGATTGTAAGAAGAGTATATTCGTGCTTCCAGGGAGAATCTCCACGAGATTAGAGGGAGAATCTCCACGAGATTCGAGGGAGAATCTCTACGAGATTCTAGGGAGAATCACTACGAGATTCTAGCGAGAATCTCTACGAGATTCTAGGGAGAATCTCTACGAGATTCTAGGGAGAATCTCTACGAGATTCTAAGGAGATTCTCTACGAGATTCTCTAAATCTCTATAAGATTCTAAGGAGAATCTTTACGAGATTCTAGGGAGAATCTCTACGAGATTCTAGGGAGAATCTCTACGAGATTCTAGGGAAAATCTCTACGAGATTCTAGGGTGAATCACTACAAGATTCTAGGGTGAATCACTGCGAGATTCTAGGGAGAATCTCTACGAGATTCTAGGCAGAATCTCTACGAGATTCTAGGGAGAATCTCTACGAGATTCTAGGCAGAATCTCTACGAGATTCTAGGCAGAATCTCTACGAGATTCTAGGGAGAATCTCTACGAGATTCTAGGGAGAATCTCTACGAGATTCTACGGAGAATCTCTACGAGATTCTAGGGAGAATCTCTACGAGATTCTAGGGAGAATCTCTACGAGATTCTAGGGAGAATCTCTACGAGATTCTAGGGAGAATCTCTACGAGATTCTAGGGAGAATCTCTACGAGATTCTAGGGAGAATCTCTACGAGATTCTAGGGAGAATCTCTACGAGATTCTAGGGAGAATCTCTACGAGATTCTAGGGAGAATCTCTACGAGATTCTGGGGAGAATCTCTACGAGATTCTGGGGAGAATCTCTACGAGATTCTGGGGAGAATCTCTACGAGATTCTGGGGAGAATCTCTACGAGATTCTGGGGAGAATCTCTACGAGATTCTGGGGAGAATCTCTACGAGATTCTGGGGAGAATCTCTACGAGATTCTGGGAAGAATCTCTACGAGATTCTGGGGAGAATCTCTACGAGATTCTGGGGAGAATCTCTACGAGATTCTGGGGAGAATCTCTACGAGATTCTGGGGAGAATCTCTACGAGATTCTGGGGAGAATCTCTACGAGATTCTGGGGAGAATCTCTACGAGATTCTGGGGAGAATCTCTACGAGATTCTGGGGAGAATCTCTACGAGATTCTGGGGAGAATCTCTACGAGATCCTGGGGAGAATCTCTACGAGATTCTGGGGAGAATCTCTACGAGATTCTGGGGAGAATCTACGAGATTCTGGGGAGAATCTCTACGAGATTCTGGGGAGAATCTCTACGAGATTCTGGGGAGAATCTCTACGAGATTCTGGGGAGAATCTCTACGAGATTCTGGGGAGAATCTCTACGAGATGCTGGGGAGAATCTCTACGAGATTCTGGGGAGAATCTCTACGAGATTCTGGGGAGAATCTCTACGAGATTCTGGGGAGAATCTCTACGAGATTCTGGGGAGAATCTCTACGAGATTTTGGGAGAATCTCTACGAGATTCTGGGGAGAATCTCTACGAGATTCTGGGGAGAATCTCTATGAGATTCTGGGGAGAATCTCTACGAGATTCTGGGGAGAATCTCTACGAGATTCTGGGGAGAATCTCTACGAGATTCTGGGGAGAATCTCTACGAGATTCTGGGGAGAATCTCTACGAGATTCTGGGGAGAATCTCTACGAGATTCTGGGGAGAATCTCTACGAGATTCTGGGGAGAATCTCTACGAGATTCTGGGGAGAATCTCTACGAGATTCTGGGGAGAATCTCTACGAGATTCTGGGGAGAATCTCTACGAGATTCTGGGGAGAATCTCTACGAGATTCTGGGGAGAATCCGTGGGAGAATCTCTACGAGATTCTGGGGAGAATCTCTACGAGATTCTGGGGAGAATCTCTACGAGATTCTGGGGAGAATCTCTACGAGATTCTGGGGAGAATCTCTACGAGATTCTGGGGAGAATCTCTACGAGATTCTGGGGAGAATCTCTACGAGATTCTGGGGAGAATCTCTACGAGATTCTGGGGAGAATCTCTACGAGATTCTGGGGAGAATCTCTACGAGATTCTGGGGAGAATCTCTACGAGATTCTGGGGAGAATCTCTACGAGATTCTGGGGAGAATCTCTACGAGATTCTGGGGAGAATCTCTACGAGATTCTGGGGAGAATCTCTACGAGATTCTGGGGAGAATCTCTACGAGATTCTGGGGAGAATCTCTACGAGATTCTAGGAAGAATCTCTACGAGATTCTGGGGAGAATCTCTACGAGATTCTAGGAAGAATCTCTACGAGATTCTAGGAAGAATCTCTACGAGATTCTAGGGAGAATCTCTACGAGATTCTAGGGAGAATCTCTACGAGATTCTAGGGAGAATCTCTACGAGATTCTAGGGAGAATCTCTACGAGATTCTAGGGAGAATCTCTACGAGATTCTAGGGAGAATCTCTACGAGATTCTAGGGAGAATCTCTACGAGATTCTAGGGAGAATCTCTACGAGATTCTAGGGAGAATCTCTACGAGATTCTAGGGAGAATCTCTACGAGATTCTAGGGAGAATCTCTACGACATTCTAGGGAGAATCTCTACGAGATTCTAGGGAGAATCTCTACGAGATTCTAGGGAGAATCTCTACGAGATTCTAGGGAGAATCTCTACGAGATTCTAGGGAGAATCTCTACGAGATTCTAGGGAGAATCTTTACGAGATTCTAGGGAGAATCTTTACGAGATTCTAGGGAGAATCTCTACGAGATTCTAGGGAGAATCTCTACGAGATTCTAGGGAGAATCTCTACGAGATTCTAGGGAGAATCTCTACGAGATTCTAGGGAGAATCTCTACGAGATTCTAGGGAGAATCTCTACGAGATTCTAGGGAGAATCTCTACGAGATTCTAGGGAGAATCTCTACGAGATTCTAGGGAGAATCTCTACGAGATTCTAGGGAGAATCTCTACGAGATTCTAGGGAGAATCTACAAATTCTAGGGAGAATCTCTACGAGATTCTAAGGAGAATCTCTACGAGATTCTAGGGAGAATCACTACGAGATTCTAGGGAGAATCTCTACGAGATTCTAGGGAGAATCTCTACGAGATTCTAGGGAGAATCTCTACGAGATTCTAAGGAGATTCTCTACGAGATTCTCTAAATCTCTATAAGATTCTAAGGAGAATCTTTACGAGATTCTAGGGAGAATCTCTACGAGATTCTAGGGAGAATCTCTACGAGATTCTAGGGAGAATCTCTACGAGATTCTAGGGAGAATCTCTACGAGATTCTAGGGAGAATCTCTACGAGATTCTAGGGAAAATCTCTACGAGATTCTAGGGTGAATCACTACAAGATTCTAGGGTAAATCACTGCGAGATTCTAGGGAGAATCTCTACGAGATTCTAGGCAGAATCTCTACGAGATTCTAGGCAGAATCTCTACGAGATTCTAGGGAGAATCTCTACGAGATTCTAGGGAGAATCTCTACGAGATTCTAGGGAGAATCTCTACGAGATTCTAGGGAGAATCTCTACGAGATTCTAGGGAGAATCTCTACGAGATTCTAGGGAGAATGTCTACGAGATTCTAGGGAGAATCTCTACGAGATTCTAGGGAGAATCTCTACGAGATTCTAGGGAGAATCTCTACGAGATTCTAGGGAGAATCTCTACGAGATTCTAGGGAGAATCTCTACGAGATTCTAGGGAGAATCTCTACGAGATTCTAGGGAGAATCTCTACGAGATTCTAGGGAGAATCTCTACGAGATTCTAGGGAGAATCTCTACGAGATTCTAGGGAGAATCTCTACGAGATTCTAGGGAGAATCTCTACGAGATTCTAGGGAGAATCTCTACGAGATTCTAGGGAGAATCTCTACGAGATTCTAGGGAGAATCTCTACGAGATTCTAGGGAGAATCTCTACGAGATTCTAGGGAGAATCTCCACGAGATTCTAGGGAGAATCTCCACGAGATTCTAGGGAGAATCTCCACGAGATTCTAGGGAGAATCTCTACGAGATTCTGGGGAGAATCTCTACGAGATTCTGGGGAGAATCTCTACGAGATTCTGGGGAGAATCTCTACGAGATTCTGGGGAGAATCTCTACGAGATTCTGGGGAGAATCTCTACGAGATTCTGGGGAGAATCTCTACGAGATTCTGGGGAGAATCTCTACGAGATTCTGGGGAGAATCTCTACGAGATTCTGGGGAGAATCTCTACGAGATCCTGGGGAGAATCTCTACGAGATTCTGGGGAGAATCTCTACGAGATTCTGGGGAGAATCTACGAGATTCTGGGGAGAATCTCTACGAGATTCTGGGGAGAATCTCTACGAGATTCTGGGGAGAATCTCTACGAGATTCTGGGGAGAATCTCTACGAGATTCTGGGGAGAATCTCTACGAGATGCTGGGGAGAATCTCTACGAGATTCTGGGGAGAATCTCTACGAGATTCTGGGGAGAATCTCTACGAGATTCTGGGGAGAATCTCTACGAGATTTTGGGAGAATCTCTACGAGATTCTGGGGAGAATCTCTACGAGATTCTGGGGAGAATCTCTACGAAATTCTGGGGAGAATCTCTACGAGATTCTGGGGAGAATCTCTACGAGATTCTGGGGAGAATCTCTACGAGATTCTGGGGAGAATCTCTACGAGATTCTGGGGAGAATCTCTACGAGATTCTGGGGAGAATCTCTACGAGATTCTGGGGAGAATCTCTACGAGATTCTGGGGAGAATCTCTACGAGATTCTGGGGAGAATCTCTACGAGATTCTGGGGAGAATCTCTACGAGATTCTGGGGAGAATTTCTACGAGATTCTAGGGAGAATCTCTACGAGATTCTAGGGAGAATCTCTACGAGATTCTAGGGAGAATCTCTACGAGATTCTAGGGAGAATCTCTACGAGATTCTAGGGAGAATCTCTACGAGATTCTAGGGAGAATCTCTACGAGATTCTAGGGAGAATCTCTACGAGATTCTAGGGAGAATCTCTACGAGATTCTAGGGAGAATCTCTACGAGATTCTAGGGAGAATCTCTACGAGATTCTAGGGAGAATCTCTACGAGATTCTAGGGAGAATCTCTACGAGATTCTAGGGAGAATCTCTACGAGATTCTAGGGAGAATCTCTACGAGATTCTAGGGAGAATCTCTACGAGATTCTAGGGAGAATCTCTACGAGATTCTTGGGAGAATCTCTACGAGATTCTTAGGAGAATCTCTACGAGATTCTTGGGAGAATCTCTACGAGATTCTTGGGAGAATCTCTACGAGATTCTTGGGAGAATCTCTACGAGATTCTTGGGAGAATCTCTACGAGATTCTAGGGAGAATCTCTACGAGATTCTAGGGAGAATCTCTACGAGATTCTAGGGAGAATCTCTACGAGATTCTAGGGAGAATCTCTACGAGATTCTAGGGAGAATCTCTACGAGATTCTAGGGAGAATCTCTACGAGATTCTAGGGAGAATCTCTACGAGATTCTAGGGAGAATCTCTACGAGATTCTAGGGAGAATCTCTACGAGATTCTAGGGAGAATCTCTACGAGATTCTAGGGAGAATCTCTACGAGATTCTAGGGAGAATCTCTACGAGATTCTAGGGAGAATCTCTACGAGATTCTAGGGAGAATCTCTACGAGATTCTAGGGAGAATCTCTACGAGATTCTAGGGAGAATCTCTACGAGATTCTAGGGAGAATCTCTACGAGATTCTAGGGAGAATCTCTGCGAGATTCTAGGGAGAATCTCTACGAGATTCTAGGGAGAATCTCTACGAGATTCTAGGGAGAATCTCTACGAGATTCTAGGGAGAATCTCTACGAGATTCTAGGGAGAATCTCTACGAGATTCTAGGGAGAATCTCTACGAGATTCTAGGGAGAATCTACGAGATTCTAGGGAGAATCTCTACGAAATTCTAGGGAGAATCTCTACGAAATTCTAGGGAGAATCTCTACGAGATTCTAGGGAGAATCTCTACGAGATTCTAGGGAAAATCTCTTCGAGATTCTAGGGAGAAACTCTACGAGATTCTAGGGAGAATCTCTACGAGATTCTAGGGAAAATCTCCACGAGATTCTAGGGAGAATCTCCACGAGATTCTAGGGAGAATCTCCACGAGATTCTAGGGAGAATCTCCACGAGATTCTAGGGAGAATCTCCACGAGATTCTATGGAGAATCTCCACGAGATTCTAGGGAGAATCTCCACCAGATTCTAGGGAGAATCTCCACGAGATTCTAGGGAGAATCTCCACGAGATTCTATGGAGAATCTCCACGAGATTCTATGGAGAATCTCCACGAGATTCTAGGGAAATTCTGGGGAGAATCTCTACGAGATTCTGGGGAGAATTTCTACGAGATTCTGGAGAGAATCTCTACGAGATTCTGGGGAGAATCTCTACGAGATTCTGGGGAGAATCTCTACGAGGTTCTGGGGAGAATCTCTACGAGATTCTGGGGAGAATCTCTACGAGATTCTGGGGAGAATCTCTACGAGATTCTGGGGAGAATCTCTACGAGATTCTGGGGAGAATCTCTACGAGATTCTGGGGAGAATCTCTACGAGATTCTGGGGAGAATCTCTACGAGATTCTGGGGAGAATCTCTACGAGATTCTGGGGAGAATCTCTACGAGATTCTGGGGAGAATCTCTACGAGATTCTGGGGAGAATCTCTACGAGATTCTGGGGAGAATCTCTACGAGATTCTGGGGAGAATCTCTACGAGATTCTGGGGAGAATCTCTACGAGATTCTGGGGAGAATCTCTACGAGATTCTGGGGAGAATCTCTACGAGATTCTGGGGAGAATCTCTACGAGATTCTGGGGAGAATCTCTACGAGATTCTGGGGACAATCTCTACGAGATTCTGGGGAGAATCTCTACGAGATTCTGGGGAGAATCTCTACGAGATTCTAGGGAGAATCTCTACGAGATTCTAGGGAGAATCTCTACGAGATTCTAGGGAGAATCTCTACGAGATTCTAGGGAGAATCTCTACGAGATTCTAGGGAGAATCTCTACGAGATTCTAGGGAGAATCTCTACGAGATTCTAGGGAGAATCTCTACGAGATTCTAGGGAGAATCTCTACGAGATTCTAGGGAGAATCTCTACGAGATTCTTGGGAGAATCTCTACGAGATTCTTGGGAGAATCTCTACGAGATTCTTGGGAGAATCTGTACGAGATTCTTGGGAGAATCTCTACGAGATTCTTGGGAGAATCTCTACGAGATTCTTGGGAGAATCTCTACGAGATTCTTGGGAGAATCTATACGAGATTCTTGGGAGAATCTCTACGAGATTCTAGGGAGAATATCTACGAGATTCTAGGGAGAATTTCTACGAGATTCTAGGGAGAATCTCTACGAGATTCTAGGGAGAATCTCTACGAGATTCTAGGGAGAATCTCTACGAGATTCTAGAGAGAATCTCTACGAGATTCTAGGGAGAATCTCTACGAGATTCTACGGAGAATCTCTACGAGATTCTAGGGAGAATCTCTACGAGATTCTAGGGAAAATCTCTTCGAGATTCTAGGGAGAAACTCTACGAGATTCTAGGGAGAATCTGTACGAGATTCTAGGGAAAAACTCCACGAGATTCTAGGGAGAATCTCCACGAGATTCTAGGGAGAATCTCCACGAGATTCTAGGGAGAATCTCTACGAGATTCTAGGGAGAATCTCCACGAGATTCTAGGGAGAATCTCTACGAGATTCTAGGGAGAATCTCTACGAGATTCTAGGGAGAATCTCTACGAGATTCTAGGGAGAATCTCTACGAGATTCTAGGGAGAATCTCTACGAGATTCTAGGGAGAATCTCTACGAGATTCTAGGGAGAATCTCTACGAGATTCTAGGGAGAATCTCTACGAGATTCTAGGGAGAATCTCTACGAGATTCTAGGGAGAATCTCTACGAGATTCTAGGGAGAATCTCTACGAGATTCTAGGGAGAATCTCTACGAGATTCTAGGGAGAATCTCTACGAGATTCTAGGGAGAATCTCTACGAGATTCTAGGGAGAATCTCTACGAGATTCTAGGGAGAATTTCTACGAGATTCTAGGGAGAATCTCTACGAGATTCTAGGGAGAATCTCTACGAGATTCTAGGGAGAATCTCTACGAGATTCTAGGGAGAATCTCTACGAGATTCTAGGGAGAATCTCTACGAGATTCTAGGGAGAATCTCTACGAGATTCTAGGGAGAATCTCTACGAGATTCTAGGGAGAATCTCTACGAGATTCTAGGGAGAATCTCTACGAGATTCTAGGGAGAATCTCTACGAGATTCTAGGGAGAATCTCTACGAGATTCTAGGGAGAATCTCTACGAGATTCTAGGGAGAATCTCTACGAGATTCTAGGGAGAATCTCTACGAGATTCTAGGGAGAATCTCTACGAGATTCTAGGGAGAATCTCTACGAGATTCTAGGGAGAATCTCTACGAGATTCTAGGGAGAATCTCTACGAGATTCTAGGGAGAATCTCTACGAGATTCTAGGGAGAATCTCTACGAGATTCTAGGGAGAATCTCTACGAGATTCTAGGGAGAATCTCTACGAGATTCTAGGGAGAATCTCTACGAGATTCTAGGGAGAATCTCTACGAGATTCTAGGGAGAATCTCTACGAGATTCTAGGGAGAATCTCTACGAGATTCTAGGGAGAATCTCTACGAGGTTCTAGGGAGAATCTCTACGAGATTCTAGGGAGAATCTCTACGAGATTCTAGGGAGAATCTCTACGAGATTCTAGGGAGAATCTCTACGAGGTTCTAGGGAGAATCTCTACGAGATTCTAGGGAGAATCTCTACGAGATTCTAGGGAGAATCTCTACGAGATTCTAGGGAGAATCTCTACGAGATTCTAGGGAGAATCTCATCGAGATTGGAGGGAGAATCTCATCGAGATTGGAGGGAGAATCTCTTCGAGATTGGAGGGAGAATCTCTTCGAGATTGGAGGGAGAATCTCTTCGAGATTGGAGGGAGAATCTCTTCGAGATTCGAGGGAGACTCTCTTCGAGGCTCTAGGGAGAATCTCAAATGAGATTCTAGGGAGAATTTCTTCGAAATTCCAGGGAGAATCTCTTCGAGATTCTAGGGAGAATCTCCGAAAAATTCTAGGGAGAATCTCCGCAAAATTCTAGGGAGAACCTCCTCGGGATTCTGGGGAAATTCTTAAAGACCAATGGGAATTTATGGAGGAAATTCCAGAATGTCATCCTAATATTGCTTGATAAACCGCCAGAAATCCCATTAGACTCCCTTGAACGCTTCTGAAAGCCCCCTGAAATCCCTTAAAACTTCCTGTACACCCTCTGAAACTCCGTCAGACCCATTGAAACATCTCTGAAAATCCCTTGAAGCCCCCGGGGGTACCCCCAAGGCCTCTGAAAGCCCCTGATTTCAACCTGAGTACCATGAAACCTAGTCAGACCACCTTGAATGCCTCTGAAACTCCCCTGAAACTCTGTGGAACCTCCTGAAACGTCAATGAGACCCGCTTGAACGCCACTAAGACTGCATGAAGCATCCCCGAGACCTCATTGAATCCTCTTAAAAGCTTCTCAGACCCCTGAAGCACCCGGAACACCGTGAAACGCCTATTTGACCCCCTAAAATGTTCCTGAGACCCCCTGAAGCACTCCAGACCATCTGGAATCCCCCAGAAACCCCCAAGATCCTATGAAACACCCCTGAGACCCCGTGAAACGCCCCTAAAACGCCCTGAACTTCCCGGAGACTCTCTGAAACGCCCGAGACCCCCTGAATTGCCCTTGAGACTTCCTGGAGCCCCCTAGCATCCCCTGAGACCCCATGAAACGCCCCATAAGACTAATCTAACTTGAAACCTATTCAAAACCAACCACAGATATGTTAAAAAGGTTAAAGATGAGTATGAGGTATAGAATGTGACGTCGCGTCGTGTGTGTCTGTGACTGTTATACGATTGAATCGCTTCATTGAAAGCTCTTGTTCTTATTTTCTGTCAGAATCAATATTCAACTCCCCATTAACAACCTCAGCGAAAAAAGTACAACCTGTGGAAATATAATATTAAACATCATATTACATTACAATATTATCAGCTTCGGCTGATCGTCGTCTCAGTTGTTCACCTTTGTTGATGATCTCAAAAAGCAAAAAAAAAAAAAACCTTTGCTTCGAATACACGGTAAAGAGACGAAAAGACAAAGATATTCAAATGATACGATCATTGCCTGCATCAGCAGGCTGCTGCAAGCTATACCCACAGACAAACAGATGTAACACTTGAACAATCTAGCGGTTTACTAGCATTCTTGAAATCAAGCACTAAAACAGTGTACGATGGAAATACTTTTAACAAGGAATTTAGTGCTTTATGGATCAAAAGGTCTGAGCCAGTAAAAAGAGGGAAGGAATTTAGTGTTATACGTCTGCTTGTCTGTGGTGTATCTCTCCCGTACACGTCTGGCACGCGGGATCGATCGGATCAACGATACGCGACGACGGGAACGAACGACCCCTTCCCCTTACTCGCGTTGACAGCCAGCCAACCAACCAGCCGTGTTGCTCGGTGTGTGAGGCCAGGCCAGAGGCCATCTCTTCGGGATCGGGACGGGACCCTGCCGGGCGATCATCGACAATTTCGTGTCGAAAGCGAAGAAAAAAATCAATAAATTTTAATATTCAATAAATGTCGTTCGTTCCCATCAATGTAGAGGAAGGGTAGCAAAAAAAAACGAGTAAAACAATAACGAGCTATGGGATGCGTTTAAGAAAGAATAACGAAAATGCAAATTTGTCTGGGAACTCGGCGCAGTGTTGTCGGGCATGTGCTTGTGTTTGTTCTATGCTTTTTATGTTCAACATTACGTATTTGTCAACTTTACTTAATTAAGTTTTGCCAAATGTTCTATTCATTTGTTTAGTTAGAATAGGTTAGAATTTAGTGATCTACTCAGAAAAGTGCAGAATGCAAATAGTAACTCCAAGCAGGCGTTGACCTCGTTGCCGTTCAGCATTTTGCGCATTGCATCGAAGCTGGCTGCGTACGCTTACCCAGTACGGAGGGTTAGCCTAACATTAGCCTAATGTTAGACTAACTGGCCAGCATGTTAGGCTAACTTTTTGTCTCACTTTTGCCTAATGTTAGTCTAAAATTAGACAGATATGACACACTTTTGTTAGACATGTTGCAAATTCGAAACATGTTTGTTAGTCTAACATTAGACTAACGTTAGACATGTTTTAGTATGGGCTGTTAGGCGAATGTTAGGCATAGATTTTATGCTGCTTGTTTTCATTCCAGCTGTCATCCGAGCAAGAAGTGTGATTGTAGTAGTGAACTTTTATCGGCGTTCACTACTACAACCGCACTTCTGCCTCGAATGAAAGCTGGACGAAACATATTCAATAAAAAAAATCGGAGCCTGTTTTAATTTTTTAAAATTTAATTTCAATTTAAATTTAATTTTAATTTTAATTTTAATTTTAATTTTAATTTTAATTTTAATTTTAATTTTAATTTTAATTTTAATTTTAATTTTAATTTTAATTTTAATTTTAATTTTAATTTTAATTTTAATTTTAATTTTAATTTTAATTTTAATTTTAATTTTAATTTTAATTTTAATTTTAATTTTAATTTTAATTTTAATTTTAATTTTAATTTTAATTTTAATTTTAATTTTAATTTTAATTTTAATTTTAATTTTAATTTTAATTTTAATTTTAATTTTAATTTTAATTTTAATTTTAATTTTAATTTTAATTTTAATTTTAATTTTAATTTTAATTTTAATTTTAATTTTAATTTTAATTTTAATTTTAATTTTAATTTTAATTTTAATTTTAATTTTAATTTTAATTTTAATTTTAATTTTAATTTTAATTTTAATTTTAATTTTAATTTTAATTTTAATTTTAATTTTAATTCTAATTTTAATTTTAATTTTAATTTTAATTTTAATTTTAATTTTAATTTTAATTTTAATTTTAATTTTAATTTTAATTTTAATTTTAATTTTAATTTTAATTTTAATTTTAATTTTAATTTTAATTTTAATTTTAATTTTAATTTTAATTTTAATTTTAATTTTAATTTTAATTTTAATTTTAATTTTAATTTTAATTTTAATTTTAATTTTAATTTTAATTTTAATTTTAATTTTAATTTTAATTTTAATTTTAATTTTAATTTTAATTTTAATTTTAATTTTAATTTTAATTTTAATTTTAATTTTAATTTTAATTTTAATTTTAATTTTAATTTTAATTTTAATTTTAATTTTAATTTTAATTTTAATTTTAATTTTAATTTTAATTTTAATTTTAATTTTAATTTTAATTTTAATTTTAATTTTAATTTTAATTTTAATTTTAATTTTAATTTTAATTTTAATTTTAATTTTAATTTTAATTTTAATTTTAATTTTAATTTTAATTTTAATTTTAATTTTAATTTTAATTTTAATTTTAATTTTAATTTTAATTTTAATTTTAATTTTAATTTTAATTTTAATTTTAATTTTAATTTTAATTTTAATTTTAATTTTAATTTTAATTTTAATTTTAATTTTAATTTTAATTTTAATTTTAATTTTAATTTTAATTTTAATTTTAATTTTAATTTTAATTTTAATTTTAATTTTAATTTTAATTTTAATTTTAATTTTAATTTTAATTTTAATTTTAATTTTAATTTTAATTTTAATTTTAATTTTAATTTTAATTTTAATTTTAATTTTAATTTTAATTTTAATTTTAATTTTAATTTTAATTTTAATTTTAATTTTAATTTTAATTTTAATTTTAATTTTAATTTTAATTTTAATTTTAATTTTAATTTTAATTTTAATTTTAATTTTAATTTTAATTTTAATTTTAATTTTAATTTTAATTTTAATTTTAATTTTAATTTTAATTTTAATTTTAATTTTAATTTTAATTTTAATTTTAATTTTAATTTTAATTTTAATTTTAATTTTAATTTTAATTTTAATTTTAATTTTAATTTTAATTTTAATTTCAATTTTAATTTTAATTTTAATTTTAATTTTAATTTTAATTTTAATTTTAATTTTAATTTTAATTTTAATTTTAATTTTAATTTTAATTTTAATTTTAATTTTAATTTTAATTTTAATTTTAATTTTAATTTTAATTTTAATTTTAATTTTAATTTTAATTTTAATTTTAATTTTAATTTTAATTTTAATTTTAATTTTAATTTTAATTTTAATTTTAATTTTAATTTTAATTTTAATTTTAATTTTAATTTTAATTTTAATTTTAATTTTAATTTTAATTTTAATTTTAATTTTAATTTTAATTTTAATTTTAATTTTAATTTTAATTTTAATTTTAATTTTAATTTTAATTTTAATTTTAATTTTAATTTTAATTTATTTTAATTTTAATTTTAATTTTAATTTTAATTTTAATTTTAATTTTAATTTTAATTTTAATTTTAATTTTAATTTTAATTTTAATTTTAATTTCAATTTTAATTTTAATTTTAATTTTAATTTTAATTTTAATTTTAATTTTAATTTTAATTTTAATTTTAATTTTAATTTTAATTTTAATTTTAATTTTAATTTTAATTTTAATTTTAATTTTAATTTTAATTTTAATTTTAATTTTAATTTTAATTTTAATTTTAATTTTAATTTTAATTTTAATTTTAATTTTAATTTTAATTTTAATTTTAATTTTAATTTTAATTTTAATTTTAATTTTAATTTTAATTTTAATTTTAATTTTAATTTTAATTTTAATTTTAATTTTAATTTTAATTTTAATTTTAATTTTAATTTTAATTTTAATTTTAATTTTAATTTTAATTTTAATTTTAATTTTAATTTTAATTTTAATTTTAATTTTAATTTTAATTTTAATTTTAATTTTAATTTTAATTTTAATTTTAATTTTAATTTTAATTTTAATTTTAATTTTAATTTTAATTTTAATTTTAATTTTAATTTTAATTTTAATTTTAATTTTAATTTTAATTTTAATTTTAATTTTAATTTTAATTTTAATTTTAATTTTAATTTTAATTTTAATTTTAATTTTAATTTTAATTTTAATTTTAATTTTAATTTTAATTTTAATTTTAATTTTAATTTTAATTTTAATTTTAATTTTAATTTTAATTTTAATTTTAATTTTAATTTTAATTTTAATTTTAATTTTAATTTTAATTTTAATTTTAATTTTAATTTTAATTTTAATTTTAATTTTAATTTTAATTTTAATTTTAATTTTAATTTTAATTTTAATTTTAATTTTAATTTTAATTTTAATTTTAATTTTAATTTTAATTTTAATTTTAATTTTAATTTTAATTTTAATTTTAATTTTAATTTTAATTTTAATTTTAATTTTAATTTTAATTTTAATTTTAATTTTAATTTTAATTTTAATTTTAATTTTAATTTTAATTTTAATTTTAATTTTAATTTTAATTAATTAATTAAATTAAAATTAAATTAAAATTAAATTAAAATTAAATTAAAATTAAATTAAAATTAAATTAAAATTAAATTAAAATTAAATTAAAATTAAATTAAAATTAAATTAAAATTAAATTAAAATTAAATTAAAATTAAATTAAAATTAAATTAAAATTAAATTAAAATTAAATTAAAATTAAATTAAAATTAAATTAAAATTAAATTAAAATTAAATTAAAATTAAATTAAAATTAAATTAAAATTAAATTAAAATTAAATTAAAATTAAATTAAAATTAAATTAAAATTAAATTAAAATTAAATTAAAATTAAATTAAAATTAAATTAAAATTAAATTAAAATTAAATTAAAATTAAATTAAAATTAAATTAAAATTAAATTAAAATTAAATTAAAATTAAATTAAAATTAAATTAAAATTAAATTAAAATTAAATTAAAATTAAATTAAAATTAAATTAAAATTAAATTAAAATTAAATTAAAATTAAATTAAAATTAAATTAAAATTAAATTAAAATTAAATTAAAATTAAATTAAAATTAAATTAAAATAAATTAAAATTAAATTAAAATTAAATTAAAATTAAATTAAAATTAAATTAAAATTAAATTAAAATTAAATTAAAATTAAATTAAAATTAAATTAAAATTAAATTAAAATTAAATTAAAATTAAATTAAAATTAAATTAAAATTAAATTAAAATTAAATTAAAATTAAATTAAAATTAAATTAAAATTAAATTAAAATTAAATTAAAATTAAATTAAAATTAAATTAAAATTAAATTAAAATTAAATTAAAATTAAATTAAAATTAAATTAAAATTAAATTAAAATTAAATTAAAATTAAATTAAAATTAAATTAAAATTAAATTAAAATTAAATTAAAATTAAATTAAAATTAAATTAAAATTAAATTAAAATTAAATTAAAATTAAATTAAAATTAAATTAAAATTAAATTAAAATTAAATTAAAATTAAATTAAAATTAAATTAAAATTAAATTAAAATTAAATTAAAATTAAATTAAAATTAAATTAAAATTAAATTTAAATTAAATTTAAATTAAATTAAAATTAAATTAAAATTAAATTAAAATTAAATTAAAATTAAATTAAAATTAAATTAAAATTAAATTAAAATTAAATTAAAATTAAATTAAAATTAAATTAAAATTAAATTAAAATTAAATTAAAATTAAATTAAAATTAAATTAAAATTAAATTAAAATTAAATTAAAATTAAATTAAAATTAAATTAAAATTAAATTAAAATTAAATTAAAATTAAATTAAAATTAAATTAAAATTAAATTAAAATTAAATTAAAATTAAATTAAAATTAAATTAAAATTAAATTAAAATTAAATTAAAATTAAATTAAAATTAAATTAAAATTAAATTAAAATTAAATTAAAATTAAATTAAAATTAAATTAAAATTAAATTAAAATTAAATTAAAATTAAATTAAAATTATATTAAAATTAAATTAAAATTAAATTAAAATTAAATTAAAATTAAATTAAAATTAAATTAAAATTAAATTAAAATTAAATTAAAATTAAATTAAAATTAAATTAAAATTAAATTAAAATTAAATTAAAATTAAATTAATATTAAATTATAATCAAATTATGATTAAATTGAATTAGAATATTATTAAAATTTTATTGAAATTAAATTAAAATTTTATTAAAATTTCATCGAAATTTTAATAAAATTTAATTAAAATTAAATTTACATTAAATTAAATTTGAATTAGAAATAAATGAAATTAAAATATAAGTGACTCACCGACACGATGAGGACAAACTTAACGGAATCGGACACTGTTTTGGTGATGACTGGTTCCGGCGACAGTGTGAAGAGAACGAACCGAACTTATTGGCCAGCAGCAGCGACGAGGAACTGACTGGTTGGACGACGGAACGACTGAAATGGTTCCTACGAGTTTAAACTAATTGAGACCGCAAATTTTTCTCATTTTCTCGACCGACGAACGCGATTTTTAAACTGCCGCAACTAACAAAGTTTTTTTCCACTGCCATTTGCTCAACTGTCAATGACGCGCGAAAAAAATC
Organism: Aedes albopictus; assembly: GCF_035046485.1. NCBI lineage: Eukaryota > Metazoa > Arthropoda > Insecta > Diptera > Culicidae > Aedes > Aedes albopictus. The sequence continues at coordinate 25,579,781 of NC_085136.1, read as the reverse complement.
GAACATTCAGCATAAATTCGGGGTTATGATTTATGCTCTCGAAAATTTTTCGATGAGCAACATAACTAACAAATGCCTAACATTGTCGAACGCCTAACTTCCTCCGTGCTGGGTATCTTCCATCTGTCATCGCGTTCACGTTCTGGCCACGACTGAGTTATGGTTGCCTAATAAGAGTTTGCATCTTGTTTTCTAGTGAAATATAACGTTGAATCGTTAACAAAATTCATAAATAAATGCATAAAACAAATCCAAAGCAGCACACGTACTATGGGAAGAGACAACCAACTAACCAACTGACGACGGACGGGACGACGCCTAGCGGCCAAAGCTCCCATCGCGTGCTTCATTATTCTTGTCGCAGCCGTTTGAGCAAGTTTGGAAATTAATCAAAACTTCAACGCTTGCTTTGCGTGCCGTCTGTGGTGGACGGACGAACGCGGCTCGTCTTGTTGGCTGGCGATCAACTTCAGAGACCGATCGGTGCGGAGCACGTCCGACGTACGACGACCAGTTGATGCTCATCAAAGGCTCATAAATTTAGCATAATTTTTCCTCTAAACTTTAGAACCCAATGGGAATATCAATTTTTGGCTCTGCCACGCCAACTACGATGCACCGCTTTTTCGCTTGCGTTTAGTATGCGTGCCGAAGCGCCGGTAAAAACACGTGTTGGCCATGTCAAGCGTTGGGTTCTAATATAGGATGTGACGCGGCGACGAATGTGCCTTCTTGTTCAAAAATGCACGTCTTGTCCCATTAGGGGCCGAGTCGAGTCAGAACACAAGAGCTTGCGTCTGCGTCGCGGAACGGGGCATAGAATTGGCTAATTTGTACGGTGCTCGGCGGAATGGCACTTCTAGAAGAGTAAAAAACCTTCCGACCGACTGACGCGCGATGTCGGAATGTGCCCAAATGTATTTATTATTATGTACGTACAAATGAATGAAGATATAGCAACGTTGTCAACAATCGCCCAAAAAAAAAAAAATAAAGTGATGAGCGGAATAAGATGAAGGTGTCTGACTGAAATACCAATGCGCGAGAAAATATTCATAAAAATAATTAAATTAAAACAAAATTAGGCATGAGAAGCGAAAACTTAACGTGGCATCACTCACTGTAGGTATATTGGCCTCAACATAATTGAACGCGGCTTTCGGACAAGTGGACGATAGACGTTATGATTGAAGGGGCAAATGGTCGAATGACGAGATTATCAAATGAATGTGTAAAGTAATTTCTCTATTTTAGCAGTTTTGCTGTTATATTTTAAATAGTAGAAATCATAGCAACATTCAAAATTATTATTAGTAGAAAACTAATTCAGCCTAAATTCAAACGACAATTGCTTCCAGAGAAAAGGCGCAGTAGGCGTTGCCCCGTGTAGACGTGTTCTGAACTGTTTGTCACATTTCTTTTGTACTCGTCAACGTTTTTTTGTAATTCCGCTGACGATTTGGCCGATTCTTCCGGATAGTTGACGAATCGTGAAACTGTTGGAAGCCCTGAGCTATCCGCAGGGATTTTCCTTTCTTGCGTTCGTGTTTGGACGTTACTGCTATAGTAGTTCAGGATACGCAAACGGGAGTATCGAAGCCGCGTGAAATGCGGCTGATTGAACCACAGAACGGGCGCTAAGCCATCCAGTAGTTCTTCCATTAAAAAGTGTGAGTATGCTTAGTAATACGTTTGCGCTGCGACATCTGCCATCTTGTCCAGGGAACACGCGTAGGATCTGTCCCTTATCCATCCGTTATGGACTCGATCGTCCACGATGACCACCAGATCACCGGCCGAGACCGGCTTGGTGTCTACGAACCACTTGGTTCGTCTGGTGATGGTGGGTAGAAACTCCTTCACCCAGCGCATCCAGAATTGGTCCAGCAATCGTTGACACAGGAACCAGCTGGTGTGAAGAGTCTGCTTATCGTCCACAAGCTGGGTTGGAGGCAGGTTCACCCCGCTAGTACTCAGCATGAGGAAACAGTTCGAAGTAAGAGCCGCATGCTCCGAAGTATGCAGCGGCATGTAGGTCAACGGCCTCGAATTTACCATACACACTTCGAAAAAGTCATGTAAATTTGTGTCATTTTACTCCGACATATTGCAGCGAGTTAAATGACACAAAATTAAGTATGATCTTATTTTTACAAGAGACTGATTCAAGCGTGTTTGTAATTTTACTGCATGCGCCTTCTGGCAGTAACATAACCTCAATTCCTTTATTTGTTTATTTGAGTTCCACGTCCCAGATATTGTGTTCATGTAAAATGCAATAAAGACTATGTTTCTTATTTCAATATATTTTATTCAATTATATCGTCACTTTGGGTACAACAGTTAAATACAATACAGTGTTTCACTCTCCCGGACCAAACACTTGGAAGTTCTCTTCATGCGCAGCAAAGTACACTTAAGTTGTACTTAAGTGCCTCGTTGCCAGCTGCATCCGTACAAACCATATCTTCACGCGTTTGTACTGCATGCGCCCATCTTTACATGTTTGTTCACCGTGTCTATTCATTTAAAGCACTGCACAAATAGTTAATAAATTCACTTATTCCAGTAAAAAAGCGGAAAAGGTTTCACAAATCGCGACGTGGTTTGACGTTTTAATGTAAACAAACACTGCCCGGTTGGTTTGCGTTATGGTTCATGTAAAATTTTGGCACATGAAACTGAAAAATAAGTGTAATGTTCTAATGGTGCTGGAACATACTTAAAAGTATGTCAAACATATCCCAAACGAACTTGACGATGATTGTGTTTGTGTTCGCGTGTTCGAAGACGTAAAAATAAATCATGTTTTTGTTTTTGTCATGATTGATTATGTCAGTTTCCTCTATTATGTCACCATCAAAATTAAGAATTTTTAAGTGTGTAGACTCAGCTTCCGCCAGCAACGTGACCAAAACTTCCTCGTTAGGTTTGCGTTCGACCGATAGTGAAGACAATGCACACTTCACCGACCGAACCCTCCCAAGACCCCCCCATATGCGGCGCGACTGGGGGATCGAAGCGCCATTGGGTGACCGTATTGGTGAATGTTGATGCTAGTTCGTGGTTGATTGCTTTGACTTGCTCCCTTAACTCATCGCTGAATCCATCCGAATCATCTGAAAGTGCCCCCCGAATCATCTGAAGGTGCCCCCCTCCGTGCTATGAACCGCCGTAATGCCGTAATCTTGCAGCACTCCGCTGATAAGCTGGTGACGACTTCTAGATGGATCGCCCTGATTGTCAGACAGGTGAAGAGGGCGACCCATCGCTTACGGGGAGTGACACGTGCCTCCGGTAGCGGTGCCATCCTTGGAACTGCGGGTGTCGCCTTGTAGACCTTACACCGCATGCAAGTTTAGCTGATCTTTCGAAATGCTGCTCTCATCTCCGTAAGGTGATATTTCTGCTGCATTTCATTCACTGCTGTTGTCTCTCCGTTGGAATGTTTGTACCGCCGATGGTACGAATCGACGATGAGCTGGGTAACGTAGTGGTTCTTTGGTAGCACAGTAGGGTATTTGAAATCAAACGACGCATCAGAGAAACCGTCGATCCGTCCTTCCATTCGAACAACGCCTTGATTGTCCAAGAAAGGAGACAGTTTGTACAGCTTGCTTAAACTTTCGAGGTGCTGACGCTGATCCACTGGTAGAGTCTGGTTGTTCGACATCGTGATTACCTCATCTCCGAAGGCTTCGAACTGGGCCTGCTTGATAACCGTCTGTTCCGCACGCTGAAACTCTTCTCGAGTAAGGATGACTGTCACGTCGGATTCTTCTTTACTGCGCTTCCGCTTGAGCTGGTCTACGAATCGGTGAACGTAGGCGACAGCACGTAGACATCGCTCCCTCTTGGAAAAGCAGCTGAATTGCACCACTTGTTCCTTCCGAAGCTCTCGATGTACATGAATGGATCTCAGTTCCTCCGTTGTTGTGGTTGATTGGGCCTCCTGTTTTGGCCACAGGTTTGGAGGATCGTACAGGAAGCCTGGTCCGCGGAACCAGCGATGACTGTTACTGATCAGGAGCCGCTCTTTCCACTTAGTGGCATCATCCGCCACGTTAAGGTGCGATTCATCGACTTTCGAAGTGTTCAAGATCTCCTACACGCGGTACGCTACAAACTGGCGATATATTCTATGGTCCGAGCGTAGCCAAGAAAGGACAGTGGAAGAATCACTCCAGAAGACTCGTTGTTTGATTCGCAGAGTGTGGTTTTCCGCTACAGACTGCTAATCTAACTCCTAGTAACGCAGCCTGGAGCTCAAGGCGGGGAACTGACAGTAACTTCAGTGTGGGGCCACTTTCGTCTTTGATGATACCAGAGAGCAGCGAACTTGGGACTGGTCTACGATCCTGAAGAAGGCGGTTGCCACGTACGCCTCTTCGCTCGCGTCTACAAAAATGTGAAGCTGCAAAGATTCGTAGCTTTCCGGAAGGTATGCTGGGAAGTAGCACCGTGGTATGCCTTCCTGTATCTTAAGGGGAATTTTCAAATGAGCGTTGTCCAAACCAATCAGGATTGTTGGAGTGGCGTTGGCGTTACGGTATCCTTGAATGGGTAGACCATGGAGGTGCGGAAACTGTTGAGCGAGTTCATCAAACGGCAAGCTTTGTTGAGGAAGACACAGTTGATTCACGGTATGAGCTGCTGCAACGACGTATCGTTTCTAGGCCCCACGACCCGAGATTTCGAGTCGAATCAGCTGAGAATTGTCCTTACATCGGTCCATTGCAAGTAAAGCGGGTGAACTTCACCTTTCTCTCCCAACTCCTGGGATCAGGTACGTAGCAGTAAAGGGTAGCTTCACACCACATGTTCTTAGGCATTCTTGAATCAATCAGCATGCTTCGAATCTTCTGCACCAGTGCGCGATCAAATCTCTCCGCCACTTCATTTTGCTGAGGCGAATATGAGACTGTTGGTTGAATTTGAGGTTTCAATATGAGACGTTTACATTTTGATGCCCCTGTTAGGGAACGATTCCATATCTGATAGTTGATTTTGCCCGAAATTGTTGGGAATGTATTTTGTACATTCAAGCACCCCTCGTAATCGAGACAACCGATGTGTAAATAGATACACCCTGAACATGTTTTGTTGTCGTGCATTGTTATTGTTTATACTTGAGAATGTAAATAGTCAATAAATTCAGTCGTTCGTGATCATCACACTGTAAGCAAGTGTTTTTCACTTTTGCTCCGGTCCGGAAAGGTCCTTTTCTCGTCCCGTTGTTTTGTTATTCCGCTGTGTGATAGCTCCAACAGGCTATGGGTCCAGGCATGGCATGTGTGGAGAACCTTGAGATGCTTTCGGTGCGGCAAAATTGGACACAAACAAGTCGACTGTCGTGTGCGTTTGTCAGTGAATTTGAGTGAGTACGACGTTGTAAAACGACGAAACAGTAAATCAGATCAGGTGGTTGAAGAAAAACGTACCTCGGATCGTGCGGACGTTTGCTTCATGGCGTCGCAGGATGAAAAAGAGCTGGTGAAAATGCAGTGGTTTCTAGACTCCGTCCGGTGCCACGGACCTCATGGTGAACGATTCCAGCCATCCATGATGCGACGATTAGAGCAGCCAGTGCCAGTGCTTGTGGCGAACGGCGAGAAGATGTTGGCGGAATTCTGTGGCGATGTAGTGTTCTTTGCTGACGTCGGCGGAAAAATGATGAAATGTGCAGCGAAGGAAGTGTTGTAAAGCATTGTCCAGTTAGAATCCGGACGGAGATAATCACTTATATCTCAGAGGTGGAACAACAAACAGAAAAGGTTAAGCCCTCAAAACAAAGATAATTTACTGTAGTTTCATGGAAAAATATCATTAAAATTACTAAATTTAATTTTTAATACGTTTTCTCATTTTTTCCGTGATAACTTCCTTAAAAATCTGCACAATGGTAGTAAATTTTAACATCAACCCCTTCGGCGTATTTGTTTAACAATCTGGTCATCTCTGTAGTGTCTTGAGACCCTCTACCAGTCTGATTAGGAATCCAAAGAAACTTTACCAAATATCGCTTTTCTTGCGAAATTAAGGGCTGTTTAGTGAATTCCAAAGAAGCAAAATTTGAGTGTTTTTTCGTTATTAAACACTATTTAGCAGTGATGACACCACTGCACATCTCAGGCTGTCGTTGTAGCTCACCAAAGTAGCTCAAACCTCTTCACATCCCTTGAAAAGCAGCACGCGATTCTTGAGGTTATCATCTTTGTACACATTTGGTGTAAAAATCGTGATGTGAGAAAACGATGTCCAGAGCTCGAACTTCCTGGCAAATCTTGGAATTCCAAGCAGATTTATCCATGAACATAAACTTGAATCTTCCTTGCACACTTCCTTATGGCATGGTTAACAACATCTGAGCACATCACACATACTGGTTTTGGAGATATTAACATTTTTCGCGACTGTCGTACCTGACCACCCTAAATTTTCGGCGTGTTTGTGCAAGATTTTTTTCCTTCACATGTCTTCAATCTGAAATAACTTTTCACTCGTAGCAAGAAAATCGATGAAATTTTCACCATCAATAGAGGACTTGTTTATAATCAGACTGCAGTGAAAAAAATATGATTATGATCATTTAGAGCGTCACAATAAATTATCCTTTGCGTCCGGATTCTAACTGGACAATGCTTTACCTCCCCGGATTGCAGAGCAAATTGTTTTCGGTGAATCGTGTGGCGAGATCCGGGTTGCAGGTCCACTTTGCCGGCGACAGAGTGAACATTGTGAAGAATGAAGAAGTAGTGGCTGTCGGGCACCATACAGGAAAGCTGTACGAGTTGGATGTTTGGTGTGAATGCAGGCGACGTGATGCGGAGGCGGCCATAGTGACCGTGAAGGATGCCGAGACCACGAAGATGGCGCTGAATGTGATGAAATCGCATGAAATAGCAGAAAACGGAGTGTAAAGTAATGCAGGAAAGCGGTTAAGAACGAGAAGAAGAAGTAGAAGAAGTAACAATAAGAAAGTTTCGTTGTGGATGATATAAAGCGTGCAGGTAACGATGCTGCCTAGTTAGACAAAAACTGTTTTAAATGTTCAACCTTGTTTTTGACGATTATTGTTTGAGAAGTTTTGGACTGTTTTGACATTTATTGTTGTGTACGAGAGAACTGATGCTGGTGTTGTGTATTAGTGTGATGAATTTTGAAGAGCCAAATTTAGCGATCTGACCTAGGAAATGTATGTTGATTTGGACTATTGATGATAGGATCTGTGATATTTGTTAGTGATGTTACTCGGGTTGTCGACCTGAGAGGAAGTGTTGGGAATATGTATTTTGTGCATTCGAGCATTGTTATTCGAGTTGTCGAGCATTGTTATTGTTTATCCTTGAGAATGTAAATAGTGAATAAATTCAGTTCGTGATCGTCACACTGTAAGCAAGTGTTTTTTACTTTTGCTCCGGTCCAGAAAAGTCCTTTTCTCGTCCCGCTGTTGTGTTGTTCCGCTGTGTGATAGCTCCAACAGAAATGACCTGGAAGTAGGCCATACATGTGAGACTGCTGAGATCTCATAATGCACTAATATGCCAAAGGTCTATAAATGTGAATTTAGCTTGCGGCGATGCTTACAGGTAAAATTAGGATATGAAACACAAAAATAAAACTTATAATAAGTCACTCACTTTTTCGATTGCGCCTAGACAAACTCTATCAGCTATTCGTAAAAGAAGTGGCCGAAATCAATCGGAACAATTAATCAACACATCCGTTATGGGTGCGCTGAAACCACAAAATTTTCCCCAAGGCAGTAAAAATCACAATCAACGTGCTAGTATGCCAGAGCGAACCCACAACTTGTTCTCTTAATGGCCTACCACCCCACACTGCAACCGAATCTGCGCACGAGATGTACCACGGGAGATCCATATTTTATCCCGTAATAAATAAAACATCATAAATTTCCTCCACCAACCGCAGGAAACACTCCAAAAACTCCCAAACCTAGACAGCAGCGACGGACTAAGTCTGGGGACAAAACATTTGCATCGATTCCCACGGATTCTCATCCCATCCTCGAGTCTCGAGTAGGTATGTGTCCGCGTGCAATCATCCCAAACATCAGCCAGCAGCGTAGAGAGATATTAGATGGCAGAAACAAAACAGAACAAGCATAAAATTTATCATCTATTAAGAACACAAGGAGAAGATGCGTCCATGGCCAGAGCAGATTGGTCCACGACGAGGCGAGGGGTACTCCTACATTTCTCACACGCAGGTATCTCACGTCGTTTAAACTAATTTTCACGAGAGCCCATCGAATAAATTTTGTGCCGCGGAGTTTTCTTCCACGAAGCACGTCACCCTAGAGAGATTGTATGCGAGATGGGCCGCAACGAAGTAGGCGCTGAGGAGGCGGAGGCGGAGGCCGAGACCCCGCGCTCAAGAAATGTCAACCATTTGGGTTTGGGGCGATGATGGTTAATTCTTGGAAATTTTACTATGTGGTCATCAGGTTCGAGCAAGTGGCGAGAGGGGGCGCGAGCACAGGGGACACGCAGGTCCCAGCGGGGAGAGCACCAGGTCGCGCATAAATATAAATTAATGATGTGAAACACGAGAATGGAGCAGAGCGAATATAAAATCAATAACGATGAGATCAGGGGGCAGTCAGGCGAGTAGCTAGCTGGCAGGCGACGCCAAATCCTAACCTTTTGCCAGTGACGAGCGGACTTAGCACTTGTCCCCTTTATATTGAGCAGATTGAGTTCAACGCTAGTTAGCGGTAGCGTGCAAACGTCAAACGCCAGGTGTAAAAGGAAAGATGGGAGCACTACAAGGGTTGCCAGTCAAATTTGTAGAAAATCCGAGCCTCAAGTTATAAACAAATCTGGATTTTTTTTCGAATTTTCCTTCGAATACGAATATGCTTTTACGGCACAAATCGAAAACGATCAAGATTAGAGTTGATTATAAGGCTTTTTATCTGGCCGTTACATCTGTTTGTCTGTGCATTCTCTATCTGAATCAGCGCAGAGCACAGAACGATGACTGAGACAAGAAACCAGCAGCAGTGCAGACGAGGTGGAAATCTTATCTCGGCTCAGCCAGGTATTGACATCGACCTGTGTTGTAGTGACCGCGTAGCGCGAGGTGGTCAGGAGAAGAATGAGGACCCAGGTGAGAGAGAGCGTTGATCGCGATACTACCAAATAGCCTCGCCACTACGGTCAGCGCGCGCCCGTTTGTTTGCCTGATGGCCCAAAACAAAGATGATAATTTTCTAATTTATTGGCAGTATAAATTTAATGTTATTATAAACATACAATGGGAAAATGAATATTGAAATAGACACGAAGCATGAATTAATTATCGGCCTGACGGGCCATGCCTGCCCGCTGCGTTTGGAGGTGGTTGCGTTCCGACGATATGGTTGATTGTTGATGGATTTTTTATCGCTTGTTTTGATTGGAGTCAATTGGAGGGAAGTTTTGAATTTAGATACATTTCATAGGATTTTTGGAGTTTTAAACTTCAATAGTGGGCAGTACTTACAAATTCCATTTTATTTTTGAACATTTTATTTCATTAGATTTTGCATCATCTTGTTATGGCACAGTAAAGGTAGAGTAACGTGTAATATACACCCACTGAGGTCATCAACCCCTTCCTAGCAACTCTTTTTCCTACACGGAGAAAAAAGAATGGTAATAAACAAATATAATGGGCTGCAAAACGGTGAGTCGATAAGGAGGGCGTCCAACATAGATCTGTTCCTCACAAGTCCCAACCTCATGCTTCCACGAGTCAAACGATGACAAAGACCACCAGCTAAGAGTTGTGTGCTTAGCTGGTAGTGCAGTCTGGGCACTGTTGTCCTTCTGGCTTCAGCTAGATTGAGGAGGTACGAACCGAGCGTCTGTCCACCAAGGAGGTGCGGCTCAAACAGCGACTGTTCTGGCATCCAGCGGCTGAGTATGGAATGCTGTATTGCGTCCGCTATACCTAAGAAGGCAGCCACTTCAACGCAATGTAGGCAGCGCGGCCCCGGTAAGGTAGAATGTTGAAAACCTTCAAACACCCAGAAAAGCAATACATAGTAGAGTAAACTGATTGATTCAACGGCAACAGACCCGGCAACGAGTAAAGGACAACGATTGGAAATTCGGATCTTGGAACGTGAGAACTTTGAATGAACCCGCACTTGTTGGGCTCCTGGCTCGTGAACTGCAGAATGTCGGCGTTAATGTGGCTGAAATCCAGGAGATACGCTGGCCCAAAACTGGAGAACGCGAATTCCGAGCGGTGGATCCCATCGCCAACACTTCATTCAAGTACCACATCTACTACAGCGGCGGCGATAAGGCAGAACGCGGAGTTGGCTTTATAGTGATCGGGAAGCAGATGAAGCGAGTTATTCGGTGGAAGCCGATAAGCGACAGAATCTGTGTGTTGAGGATGAAGGGAAAATTCTTCAACTACAGCCTGATTAGCATCTATGCGCCAACGAACGACAAACTCAATGACATGAAGGATGAGTTCTGTGAGAGCCTTGATAAGACCTACGGACAGTGCCCAAAACAAGATGTCAAAATAGTCATCGGAGATGCAAATACGCAGATCGGCAGAGAAAGTTTCTTTCGGCCTGTCATTGGAACGGAAAGCTTTCATTCTGTTACCAACGATAATTGTCTGCGCTTTGCGACATTCGCTGCTGCTAGAGGGATGGCAATCAGCAGTACCTACTTCGCACGTAAGAATTTTCGGAAACACACCTGGCGACACCCGAGTGGTGACACTTGCTCCCAGATAGACCACGTGCTGGTCGACGGGCGACATTTTTCGGACATCATAGATGTGTCCTACAGAGGCCCGAATATTGACTCGGATCATTATCTTGTAGCCGCAAAAATTCAAGCGCAATTATCCAGTGTCACGAGTTCAAGAAACAACAGGACGATGCGTTTCAATATCCAGCGCTTGTCAGCCGAAGGGGTTGTTTCACAGTACCATTAGAAGCTAGACGAGAGGATAGGAGAGACCAATGGATCTGGAGATGTCAACAGCTTATGGGGAGTTATCCACGAAGCAGTGACAACAACAGCGCAAGAGGTAATAGGTACCGCTCAGCGACGCCAACGTAATGGTTGGTTTGACGAGGACTGCCAACGAGAGACGAACAAAAAGAATGCCGCCAGAAGTCGAATGCTAGTGGCCGGTGCCCGGCAGAACAAGGTGCGGTACAGGGTGGCAAGAGCAGAAGAGAAACGAATCCACCGTAGAAAAAAAAAACGGCAACACGAAGAGAGTGTTATTGCTGAAGCGCAGGAAACTATGGATAGGAACGATATGCGGAGGTTTTATGCAACTGTCAATAGCGCGCGGCACAAGACTGCGCCAGTGCCCGCCATGTGCAATGACCGGGAAGGAAATTTGCTGACAGACAAAACAATGGTGGCAGCTAGGTGTAAGGAGCACTTCGAATTGTTGAATGGTAGCAGCGAAGGAGCACCTAGGAACAGGACTAACATAATGGATGACGGTCAAGCAATGGAACCACTAACACTGGATGAGGTTAAAAAGGCCCTTATGGAGCTGAAAAACAACAAGGCTGCTGGGAAGGACGAGATCCCGGTCGATCTTTTTAAGCACGGAAGCGAGCAGCTACATCAATCAACCCACCAGATTATTATAAAGATTTGGGAGGATGAAGAATTGCCCACCAGTTGGTTGGATGGCCTCATATGCCCAATCTACAAGAAAGGGCACAGGCTGGAGTGTGCCAATTACATAGGGATAACCCTTTTAAATTCGGCGTATATGATACTGTCAGGTGTCCTGTTCAACAAACTGCGACCTCTTGAGGAGTCCTTCATCGGCGAATACCAGGCTGGGTTTCGTGAGGGCCCATCAACGACGGATCAAATGTTTATTCTGCGGATGATCCTAGATAAATTTCGGGAATATAACTTGCAGACTCACCATCTGTTTATTGATTTTAGAGCAGCGTACGATTCAGTAAAAAGAAATGAGCTTTGGCAGATAATGTCAGAACATTGTTTTCTGGCGCAACTAATTAGGCTGATACGTGCAACGCTGGATGGATCAAAATCAAGTATTCGGATCGCGAACGAAGTGTCTACGTCGTTTGTGACCTTGAATGGATTGAAACAGGGGGATATGCTCTTTCAAATTTACTGTTCAACATTGCACTCGAAGGAGCGATTGGGAGGTCAGGCATGCAGAGGAATGGCCCTATCATCACACAGTCACACATGCTCCTCGGTTTTGCGGACGATATTGATCTCATCGGCATCAATCGTAGGGCAGTGGAGGAAGCTTATGCTCCTCTGAAGAGAGAGACAGCGAAGATAGGCTTGACGATTAACTCTACCAAGACGAAGTACATGATAACGGGTAGAGAGAGTAGCAGGCCTAGTGGTGTTAGTGCCGAGGTAGTGATTGATGGGGATGTGTTTGAAGTTGTTGAAGATTTTGTTTATCTTGGAACACTTGTGACATGTGACAATGACGTTTCCCATGAAGTGAAAAGGCGTATTGCAGCTGCGAATAGGGCCTTTTACTGATTTGTAGCCAGCTAAGGTCCCGTAACTTGCAAACGCAAACAAAGTTCGCTCTGTATAAGACGCTGATTCTTACGGTTGCCCTCTACGGTCACGAAGCGTGGACGTTAAAGGAGGTAGACCGAAAAGCTTTAGGAGTTTTTGAGCGCAAAGTGCTGCGGACAGTTTTCGGTGGGAAACAAGAAAATGGAGTATGGCGGAGACGCATGAATCACGAATTGTACCAAGCGTACAAAGATGCGAATATTGTGAAACGTATAAAATACGGCAAACTTCAGTGGGCTGGACACGTAGTGTGAATGTCGGAAGAAAGAATAGTGAAAACAACAGTCAGCAGCGAACCCGGTAGAGGTAGGCGACTTCGTGGGCGGCCGCGAACTCGCTGGCTGCACGCGGTTGAAGAAGATCTACGATCCCTACACGTTCGGGGAAGCTGGAGGAACATCGCCCAAGATTGACGAAGATGGTGCTCTACTATACGCTCGGCGTTGGAGTAAAGTTACTTTGTAGCCAACAAGGTATCAAGGTATCAATGAACAAAACTAGTCTGCAAATAGTCCATTTCGCCGCCTCCAGGAACATGGCAATTGGCCATGGTAGCACCTTCTTCCCTGATCGTTACACCTGGGGGTCACCACAGCAGACGGAATCGCAAATCGACCACGTTCTGATTGATGAACGGCACGCCTCCGACGTCAAGTGTAGAATTAGCAAATTGTTAAAATACACATAAATAAAAACAAAAAAAAACGTCTCCGACATTTCTCATAAAAGTGTGGGCCACCCTAATACCCAGCCTTTTGCCTCAGCATACGCGTAGAATCTCGAGGCCACGTTGTCAGACGAAGGCGAGCTTGATGAAGCCGACGACTGCTGGAGTATCAGCCGATAGCACCGTCGGGTACGTGCAACGGAATAGGCCTAATCAAAAGACGTTTAAAAACTGCTGATTTTGGGGGCTTTAACAGTTCTCCTATGAAGATGACAGTTCAGCGTTTGCGCCTTTGTTCGGCAGTTGTAAACAGTGGCATACACGGACCTATCAACTGAAAAGGCCTATTGACGGTACGAATGGCTCGCCGAAGAGTGCTGATCGATTTTGGAGGAGAAGAACGCAACGCGGGTGCTAATGCTGCAGCAATGGACCCGACGAAATGTGGAACGTTACAAATAGAAGCGGAAACAGCAGACCCGCCTCTTTCGAGAGAAAAAGCGCCGCCTGGAAGAAGCGGAGTGTGAAGAAATTGAACTGCTGTGCGCTGTGCCGTTCCCAAGAAACACGGAAGTATTACCAGAACCTCAACGCATCCCGCAATGGATTTGTGCTAAAATATCCAGGGATAAGGACGGAGGCCTCTTGACGGACGGACATGAGGTGATCGAAAGGTGGAAGCAGCACTTCGATCAGCACCTGAATGGCATGGAGAACGTAGGCACGGGAGACCACGGCAACGGAGGAAACGATGACGCCAGTGCAGCGGAGGAAATGAATCAATTCCCACACTGAGGAATGTTAAGGATGTCACTCATCAGCTCAAAACCAACAAAGCAGCTGGTAAGGATGGTATCTCAGCTTAACTTGTCAAAATGGACCACCTGTCTGCACCGATTGATAGTCAGGATCTAGGAAACCGAACAGCTACCGGAGGAGTGGAATGAAGGGCTCATCTGCCCCATTCACAAGAAAGGCGACCATTTGAAATGTGAGAACTTCAGGGCGATCACTATTTTGAATGCCACCTACAAAGTGCTATCCCAGATGATCTTCCGTCGTTTGTCACCTAAAACGAATGAGTTCGTGGGAAGTTATTAAGCCGGCTTCACCGACGGCCAGTCGACAACGGACCAGATCTTCACAGAACGGCAAATCCTCCAGAAATACCGTGAATACCAGGTCATAACGCATCACCTGTTCATCGACTTAAAAGCAGCATACGACAGTATTGACCGCACAGAGCTATGGAGAATCATGAACGAAAACGGTTTTCCTGGGAAGCTGACTAGACTGGTGGCAAAGCTGTATACCCGCCTAAAACGAGAAGCAGCAAAGGTCGGACTGGTGGTGAATGCCACGCACCAAATGTACCATGTAAAAAAACTGTTATAAGACCGAAAGGCTTCTATGGACACGAGACATGGATCATGCACGAAGAGGACCTGACCTGCATGCACTCGAAATTTTCGAGCGGTGCTTGTTGAGGACGATCTTCGGTGATGTGCAGGAAAACGGTGTTTAGCGACGAAGAATGATCCACGAGCTCGCTGTAATCTATGGTGAACTCAGCACCCAAAAGGTGGCCAATGTCGGAAGTATAGGTGGATAGGACATGTTTCGAGAATGCCGGATAAAAACTCTGTAAAGTTGGTATTCGCTACTGATCTGGTTGGCCCAAGAAGGCGTGAAGCGCAGAGAGAACGATGGGCAGGGACCAGATGGAACATTATCTGTTGAGTATTGGGCGTGGCCGAGGATGGAAAACGGCAGCCGCAAACTGAGTGTTGTGGCGTACTATTGTTGATTATGTGATGTTGAACAAATAAACGTATGGGGCTGTCCATAAACCACGTGGTCATAAGGGGGGGGGGGGGGGGTGGCTCCGGCCAATGAACATTTTGTATGGACAAATAAAAAATTTTGTAGGTACTAATAACCACGCGGGGAGGGGGCGGGGGGGGGCGGGTTAAAGTCCCAAAAAAATGACCACGTGGTTTATGGACAGCCCCTATGTATGTATGTATATAGTTGTGCAGTTTGGATTTACGGGTTGAGAACTGATAGAGGAATTACAGGTCTGTAACTAGAGTCTTGTACGAGCAAACGGGAGATCCGCGGAAGATGCTGCTGTCGGCTTGTTCGTTACCGGAAAAGTGACGTCTAGTCGTGCGTGTATGACTCACTAGGCTTACTTGATCGCCTGCCTTAAGACGTTGCAGGAGAACAGCATTATAATTCAAATCTACTATCACGTAGTAGTCAATTGGCGAAGAGAGCTCTCAGTTAACAGCTGGAAAGTTGTAGCTGAGGAATTATAAGTATAGAACACTCAAGACATTCCCGTGGGGACGAATCACAAGAAGAAAAAAATAATCTAAACCCTTAAGATTTTGGCCACGTCCCGTGAAGTTCTTACAATTGCAAATATGTATGGTAATTCGAGGTAGATTGATACACATTCACTCTGGGGCGTTCTACTTTATATTGTTATTTCTGCTAAAAACACATCACATGCCTTCACGTGCCACATTTCATTTCTCAAATTGAAGCCCCTTCCCAACCAGGAATGCATCATAACTTTTGCAGAATTATTTACTTCCATCCGGTGGTCGTTGTTCAATTATATCCACCAACTTCTCAGTAGGATTAAAAACTTTTGAAACTCCAAAAACAAACACGGTAAATTCATACCTCGACAGGCATCATGGTGGCAGCCTGCCATACCTCCCTACATAATATACGTGTGTGGCTGGAATGTATGTAACCTCAAGAACAAGCAAGAATAACTGAAAACTCGTGCGGTGATTCGTTCGTTCCCCATTTCCACGCATATCAAATTGCAGTTGGTTGATTCGAAATGAACGCCAGGGCAAATAAACAAAGCCCGCAATTATTTCGTGCTCCATCAAAAAAGTTTTCAACAGTTTTCAACGTTTCCAAGACTAATCCACACGGTCCGTGCTGGTTGGGGGTTTTGCAATCTGATAGGCAGGCGACCGGAAAGTTTGTTCCGAGACAGGTATGAAGAAATATTGGTTATAATGTACTGCTTAAATTACATACGGATTATAATTCTGCCTATTACCGAATAAGTGATGTATGTAATTGCACTAGTTTTTAACATTATTTGAACGTAATTCTGCTGCAACGGACCAAATGCCAAGCAAACATCATTAATGCGTTGTTAGAATAGTAGTATGGTTTGACTCGGTAAAGCACTACGGCACTACTCTAGAGTACAAGGGTCATGAAATTAAATCCCACACTCACCTAGAGCTCGGCTGACATACCGTAGGGCTCGCTGAGAGTCCCGTCACCGTGAAGCTCTAAAACGGATGGAGTAGTGGATATAATCTCATTCTGTCCCCACGCCGAGAATTACACCGAGCTAAGTGCGAATTTGGACCCCACGGGGTTCTGACGAAACCCTCGTACGCCAGACAACAATCGTTGTTGCTGGTCTAACCCCCAGGCCGAAACCAGTACCCACCAAGCGGTCCCGCCAACTCTCCAGTAGTTCCAGGCTGGCCCATAGGTTTTATTTAAGAAGTTCACAACTCACACACACACACACACACACACACACACACACTCATTCACACAGCTCTGTAATTGTTGGGGTAATAAACAGAAAATTTATAATACATCAGCTTCTTCCCTTACACCCACATATCCGAAGTCTGATTAGCAGATTCCACTCCAGCCGACCTATTGAGACTTGCCGAGGTCTTTTTTTCCTGCTTAGCACGTGTGTTACCCTACCTATCAGCAGGGATGGGAACACTCACTTGCAAAGAGTTACACTCATTTGCTATTTTCTCAGCTCAGAAGCGTGCAATCAAGCAACGATGTATGGACGACTTTTGCATTGTGGTTTTGTCTAAAACTTTGCCGAATAGAGTAGGGGTCGCACACGCATATCAAAGTTGTGACAGAGTTGTAAAAGCGACTCTCCACGTGGTGAGTGTAATTTACATTCACCTCGTGGAGAGTTGCCTTCGCAGCTCCCTCACGACTTCGGTATGCGTGTGCGACCTCTACTCTATTCAGCAAAGTTTTAGACAAAACCACAATGCAAAAGTCGTCCATACATCGTTTCTTGATTGTACGCTTCTGAGCCTAGAAAATAGCAAGTGAGTGTAACTCTTTGCAAGTGAGTGTTCCCATCCTTGCCTATCAGTAACAAGAGAGTGAGCTAGTTACCCTACTAACAAAAGTAGCTGTATAACAGCTTATAAAGCAAGCGCTCTTGGGAGAAAGCTCGCATAAACTTTTACACAACAAAAATGTTAGTTGGGTAGCAAGTGATGTAATGAGTTAGCGAGTGATTTAGTGAATAAGTGAATGATTCAGTGAATTTGTGAGTGATGTTATGAGTTAATAAGTAAATGAGCTAGTAAGCGAGTGAGTTACTTTGCATTAGTTCGGTTAGTGAGTTAGTGAATTGGTGAGTGAGTAAGGTTGTTACTGAATGACTGTATCATTTCAGTCTGAGTGTTCGCTCTGTGCGGACGTGTCCGACTACGCTCTCGTGGCAAAAAAAAAAAGATTTTACCGAGTTTTTCCCAGTCGTTCGAGAGGTACACCGTACCAGTCCCATTCGCGACTTAACGCCGGCTCTTGCCCATCTACTGGAGGTAGCAAGCTTTCAATCGTCGCTGCAGAAGCTGGTAGCACGACCAATTGCGTTTGCAATGGTCCACTGCACGAATTTGAGATGGTCTGCTTACTCTCACAGCAAATTTGACAACTTAGCGGTGTCGGCACCGCTACGCCAGACTGCTGGCCAACAACAAGTTCGCCACGCTCTGGATCCAACAAGTTCCAGAAAGAGTGAAGCTACCGCCGTTATTGACGACCACGAAAGAAGTTGCTGTGCTCTAGGCTGAGCTGGCCGAGCAGCAAAGTCCCCCGCTGTTTTAGCCCTGTAGCCAGAGTACAAAAATCGTCTTCTTCACCCAGGTGGACTATAACGCGGTTTCCCTCTACCTGGAAGCCAAAAAACAAGAGTACTACACCCATGATTTGCCAGGAGGCAAACCGATGAAGGTGCACATTCACGGGCTTCCGGACAAGACTCCAGCAGCCATCATGGAGGAACTGAAGGCCGTGAAACTCAAGTCACTCCAAGCTTTCCCCATCCGACGCATCCAGGAAGGGAACCACCGGGACCAGCTGTACCTGGTACACTTGGAGAAGAATTCTGCCACCATGGCGGACCTCCACAAAACCAAGGCGCTGTTTAGCATCATATTGGGTGGAGTGGCAACGGTACCGGCCAAAGAAGCGTGACGTCATCCAGTGTGGGAACTGCCTCGCGTTTGGCCACGAAACGCGAAACTGCCACATGAAATCCCGCTGTGGCAAGTGCGCCGGAGCGCATCCCACTGCGTCCTGCCAACAGATGGAAGAGGGCACCGAGCCAAAGTGCGCCTACTATGGTGCCAATCAAGAGGGCAGTAACCGCAACTGTCCGAAGCGAGCGGAATTCCTGGAAATCCGCAGGAGGTCGTCAACCATGAAGCATAGCAGCCGTAATCGGTCTCCGCGTCCCCCACCAACCGCAGAGCATTTTCCCCCACTCGAACCGAATCAACGAAGTAGTACCAGCCGCTACTTAACCAACCCAGCAATCTCCTCCGTTTGGCTGGGCCAGCTACCAACGCCAAGTTCTGACATCCCAATCCTCCCTATACTCGCTGGAGATCGTCGCCGGTTTCACGCGAAATCTGTATGAACGGCTGAGCACTTGCCGCTCCAAAAAGCAACGAACCGACGTCGCTACCGTAGTGATCATGACCTTCCTGACCGAATATGGGCCGTGGTGTTGCCATCATCGAGTCAAATTGGAGCTCTGGTTCAATCCAGAACATATCTCGCGAACTCACCGAATTTTTCGACGAAAAGAACATCGAAATTGCCGTAATTACTGAGACGCATCTCACACCTGAGAAAAGTGTCTTCGTCGAGCAGATCCGGGGCACACTCGACCATGGACTCATGGACCATGGACTATCGGATCATGACTCACTCCACCTTTGCGTCCACTGGACAACACTAGCTCTGTGGATCTTCATCAGCACTTCATCAGCTCTCATAATCTCGGGCGAAGAAAATGTCAGTCCGCAAGAAGCTGTCGACAATGAACATGCTTCCACTCTTCACCTAGTCCCCAAAGACTTCTCGAGTTGGAGACCACAGCTGATGAACTGGTGGCCTAAATTGAAACATCCAAAAATATGAAGGCCTCAGGATTCGACAACATCCTAAACTTGGAGCTCAAGAACTTCAGCCCCCAGTTCTACCAACATCTCTCACTGATTTTTAACCAGTGTCTTCGACGCTGCTACTTTCCTTCGTCGTGGAAGTCAGCAAAGGTCATACTAATCTCGAAGCCTGGGCAGGATCCTACTTCCCCTAACAACTACCGCCCCATCAGCTTTCTTTCAGGGTTATGAAAACTCCTTGATAAGGCGATCTACAGGCGGTTACTTGCTGTATAACCAACCAAAACAACATCTTACTCGAGAAACAGTTTGGCTTCCGATGCGGTCGCTCCACCGTGCCTGACCACCAACTGACCACCAACTGACCCGAGTAACAAACATCGGAGCCTGTGAAAATCAATCTGATATACGTGTGCTATTTTTTAGCATGATTTATGTCGGTCCGACAAAGGACAAACGAAACGATTTTAAGCAGATTACAAATCTTTTCGTTGCAGAAAACAACGAATGGCACTTGTAAACTGAACAAGCTCCACTCCACTAGCTGGCTCTTATCCATATGCAAACCTTATCTTTAATCTTAAGTACTCTAACTTTTTTGAACACAATCAAAATCGATTGAGGTAACGTTGCTTTACTGGAGGTACCCTATTAACAAAAGTAGCTCCATAACAGCTTATGCAGCAAACGCTCTTATAAGAAAGCAACTCTTATTCAGCAAAAATGTTAGTTGGGACATAAATAGAGGTTCCTGTTTATTGAAAATTTATAAATTAATTACGAATTGAATACAATTGTATACATATCCTCGAAAACGAGAGCAATATTTATTGTGTCTGAATAATCAAGAACATAAGTTCAATTGAGACTGTATTGAGGCTGAAGAAGCGATGTAGACACTACGGAAGCTTACTTGGGCCTGGTGGTAAAAAAAATATTTGAATCAAGGTTGCGCATTGGATGATTAATTCTGCATGTTTGTGTATATTTTCAAGTTTGTTACACATATGAAGAATACTCTATTAAACTTCATATTTAGCCATACATACGTGTATTACAGATTAAAGCTGTTAAACAAGCCATATACTTTGGATCAATATTCAGCTGTATTGTGTTCAGCCACCGGCACCATTAACCAGACAATGTTCAGCTAATGTTCTCGCTTTTCAGCATTCATTGTTAGTTGGGCTGTTAAGAATGCTTGCGGTTGTAATTTGCACACCTTTTCTTGTTTTAGTCTCAACAGACAGCTCGACCCGGTTCAATGATACCGGATAATCAAACTGTGTGCTTCATGAACCGAGGCGGATATTAATTAACGCCACATATTTATACGAATATTATTAATGATGATATCAAATGCCGGGAAGAACTCGTCATCAGCGGGAGGTCGTCTCAGCTGACGGAATAGCCGAAGAAAGAAAAACACGAGATACCAAACTTTTTATAAATTTCATCTTATCAAACCGGGGCTCATGGAGCCACCATTATAAATTCAAAAATTCATTGAGTTGTAAGTAATTAACATTTCGCTCTGCTTCTTGCCTTGTGGTTCAATTGAAACGACGACGCGCGATATATGTATGTATTCTGTCGCCCTTTCTGCCGTTCGTTGTTGGTAAAGAAATACATATCTTCCATCCAAATGATGGTAGATTAACTTGTTAAAGTATGAGCCCCAACCAACTGGTTTCTTCGCCCCCTTTTATCGCTTATACCTAATCTTCGGGCGCAGAGTAGTGGTGCGGGTCCACCACTCCAGTTCCAGTGTGCCTGCGAATTTCAATTGGTACGGAATATGATGGACGACCGTCCAGTTTCATTAGCGTTGTGAGTTGATGATGAATAATGGACGCAAAGGTCGGAACAAATGGAATTGTTTGGCGAGCTGGGGGTGGATTGAGCGATTGAGCCTGTTGAAGTCGTCCATATTGGGATGGAAGAAAAGGTTCATCGGAACAGTCGAAAAAACCATCCTACCGCAATTAAGGGTAAAATCGATCGTTTTACGGGCTTTCAAGCAAGCATCACATGTTTTATTCCAAAACAAGTACTTAAACTATAAGCCGAATATAATTTGTATGAACATGTACAGAGTTTCGGTACCTCCAAAATTGATACATGCGTGCTGCATATAACAACCGAGAGTAAACGGGGGAAGATGTCCTCATCCTGCTTTCGTTGGCCGAATCCGCAACCAAATTTAGTTTTACAAACCTTCAACTCATTTGCGCCAGCTCAGTTTTCAACCGATTGAGCTGAATCTTTCACAGATTGTTCTTCTCATCCAAAGGCACGATTCTAGAGGGTGCCTCGTGGAATTTTACGACATTTTTGTATTTGGGCCAGTCTAGTGACACAGCCATTGCGCGTGACTTGGACCGCCGGAGTTTCCTGGATCGAGAATTACTTGCAGTGCGTGAGTCTGTTCTTTTCGGCGAGAAGATCCGCACAATGTTTCCAGATAAAGAATGCCCTGAACAACTTGAAGCTTTCGCAGCACACGATAGCTATTTCGGGAGTAGTGAGGCCACACGTGCATCTCCAAGGCCTGTCGATCACAGTACAGTAGCACATACAACTTTTAGTAGCAACGGTTATTCAACTAACATTTCTTTCCTTCCCCGGTAGACCGTAAGGACGTGGCCAGTGCCGTTATTTACACAATAAAGTTTACACACATGAAGTGTCGAAGTAGAACCAGCTCTAGGGGCGGGACAGCTCTAATATTGATTAGCAGTATTAAGCAGTATTAGAAATATTAATCCCAGAAGAAATCCATTTTTGAACGAAGTAAGCCACGCTTATTGAACTGGTGCGATTTGAAATGTCAACAACAAGAAACGCGTTCTTTCTGCGCTTTAATGTTGTATGAATGAATAACGTCAGAAAAGTAAAAATAATTCAGTTGCATATTTATTTTTTATCGTGCTTCTCATTCTTGGCGTCGCTGGCGGATACGATCACCAATCTGGTATTATAAATGGCAGTCAACTCAAACCAGCATTAGAGTGTGGAATGCCATGAGCAGAAATATTCCCCGTCCTGTCAGTGCCGAATTTTTCCCACACTGGATTTCAATCACTACACACGGTTGCCTCAGAGAAAACTCTAGCGTAAGCCAAGGCGTAAATTTGATCGGCAAACACTAGGAAACGCACCGTCGTTTCATAAGATCGATAATTTAAAAACGCAATCAATATGCAATCAGTTTTTCTTACATATTGTTACCGAACAGTAACATTTTATTTGTAATATTTTGATGTGGGACGGTAGGGCTTCCTAATGTTCAGTTTATAAACGAACTATTTGAATGGTGTGGTGGTGCGGGCGAAAAACCGACATGTTGGTAGCCAATGAACTCATGCACACTGAAGCTATCTGCGATGGTGCGGAAACCAATAATGAGTGTTCTCTACTTCGGGCCATGAGCGGTGATCTAACGAAGGTAGGCCACGAAGCGCAATGAGGCAGTTAGTGAGCAGAGGTCGAAAGAAAAAGACCGAACAAGTGGCCCTGTCAATCTACGGGCGGGAGACCGCACGCCAGTCCTGGTCGACCGCAGATTGGAGACCTTGACCAAGTCGTTAACCACCAACTTCTTTCGACCCCCCCCCCCCTCGCACGACGATCAAGTGGCCCGAGGGATCCGCCACGCAAACCATCCTCCATGTTCTGGCGGCGAACCGTCGGTAGCTCATCGGCCCAAGGTACCACAGCAATACGGACCGCCATGGAAGAAGCTGCCACCATCAACCAATAGGTACCATAAGATCGACCGGACAAGTGCCGATCGGACCTCGAGATCCAGATCTCCGCAAACAACAGTGTTTCCTGTACTCGCTGCACCACCCTGATCACCAGAATAAACAAATGTAAGTCAATTTCAACTAGATAGGCTTCCCACATCCGAAACTTCCCCACCTCTGACACGCCCTGGGACCCGGGAGAAAAGAGGCCTTGAGTGCCCACCCCGGAAGCGGCCGAGGCTCAGACCAGCTGCTTGGGGTTTAGGTTAGTTCCCGTCTGGGACGACGAGAGCTCCCGGGGTCATGAAACGTTTCAATATTTATTGACTATCATCTACACCATACACTTGGAAACATCTTTTAACGAGCCGTATGCTGAAGACAAGTATTTAAGCCGCAGCTACCGATGGAGATCTGATGGAGCTTCTTTTATTGTTTTCCCTTACAGCAATATAGGTTTCTGAAAGTCATCCTCCCGATGGTGTATTTAAAGCTCACTTTACTTTCATGACTAAAATAAACAACAGAAATTATAATTTTCAATCAAGCAAATTGAAGAAAACTTACAGGCTACCCGTATTTCCATTTCTCGCGTTGGTGACAGTTGGTTGTTGTATGAAAAGTCATGACATACTACACAAAAATGTTAGGAAGAAGAGGTAATATTAGGAAACTAATATTTATTAGGCGGTATTAATGCCGGTATTAGGTACTGTCCCGCCCCTAGAACCAGCTAGTGTTGGATTGCAGCAAGATGTGGTACGTTCCGCTGAACATCATCTAACTAAAACCCGAGAAAGAAGATGTTTCGTCTGGTGTGGGACTTCAGAGCAGCAGTTAGAGGAGTGTCGATCAACTCGATGTTCTCCACCAAACTGAGAGACGATCTGGTGCCGGTCCTGAAGCTGTTGAATCAGGACTTGTGGCGTACCGGATGTGAGTTGGACCAGTTGATCGACGAAGAGTGCTCGGCGAAGTGGGCTAACTGGATCCGGTGGCTTCCGAAAGTTGATAAAGTCCGCATTTCTCGCTAAGACCTGTATCCACAATAATCGGGACACAGAAGCACGGCTGTAGCTTTGTAATGAATCGGTAAAATTGGCCAAATAACACTAGTTTACAGCATTTTTGAACTCGGTAAGCTGATGATCATTTTTGGTGTAGAATCATGCCCTGAGTTTGAAAACGCGAAAGAAAAAAAAAATAGAGTAGAGCGGAATTTTTTTCGACTTTCCATACAAGATTGATGATTTGAAAACGATTTTTGTTCTATTTTTAGGCAACGTCGCTCACTTCACACATCTTATTCTCCGTAATCAATGCTCCGATTGAGCTGATTTTTTTACTGTAACTCGCCTACATATGATATGTCAAATATACGTTGAGAAAGAATTTTTAGATTGTTTTATTCTTATTGAAAAAAATACATCTCTTCATATATATATTAATTTATGGAGATCGTCCCTGAAATTCGTCAATATCTTGAACTTCATCAATCTGACGCAAAACCTGCATTCAGATGATCGAATGGTATTGTATTCAGCTTTAAATTTATGGAAAAAGATTTGAATTAGTTGAACAAAACGCAAGATATTTGAATTTTAGAAAATTTCATATTTTTAAAAGTTGTAAAACTCGATATTGAGCTAAAACTTAAAAACGGTTCTGCTCAAAATTTTTTGAAGCACGGTTTCGAAATCAATGCTAAATTGTACTTCAAAAATTTTGGTCGTTGACAGAAGTTCACGACTTTCATTTTATTTTGTAAACTAGTGTAATTGACTGAGAACTCTTTGGTGTATGTTTATTATTTATTTGTGCCAAATTTCATGAAAATCGATGCATTACTTTTAACTGTGGATCAAAAACAAACAGACGTGGTTTTAAGCATTTTGTACAATCATGGCCAATTTTCATTCGCATAATAGATGGTTCTTTCACGCTACAGTTCAAGGTTCAGTGATGATAATTATGAAATTTCGTTAGTAGTTATGATACTTATAGAGCTATTTTCTTGCAAAATTTCATCAACTTTGATCAATTGGTTTGAAAGCTACTGTTGTTGATAAAAGTGAGTGTTAGTGAAAATTTTTCGTATTTTCCATGTGCGATGTTTGTATAATCATAACTTTTGAATTTCTCTGCCAATTTTCATGAAATTTTCTCAGAAGGTAGTTGATTATGTGTATATTATGCCTGCAAAATTTGATGGTTATTGGTAATACCAATTTGGTATACTACCATAGACTAATTTCCGATACTACTTTCAAAAGCACAATCGAAACAATGAAGGGTGCTGACTAATTGCTGTTCGAGGGGCTAAAATCACGTTCAGTCCCAATACATGTTTCGACTATAAAATTGTTGATAGTGCATCGATTTCCTTGAAAACTTGGTTTTTGTTCAAAATTTCAGCCATTTCCCTTGCCAAATTCAAGAATTACAGCGCTGACAAGCAAAATTAGGAGCTGTACAAAATTCAATGGTGCACGTTTTACTCTTTGACTGCTACAACAAAAAGTACCGCACCGATTCACATGAAATTTTGTAGGAGATATGAACACATCTGTTATTAGGTCAAATTTGGTATTTGCCACCGGTCAGTCATACCGGCGTGGGCTACTATGGGCCGCTAACTGACACGGCCGGCCGTAAGTCGGAGAAGAGGTACGTCTGCCTGTTCACTCGCATGACAACGAGAACTGTCCACCTTGAAGTCGCTCATAGCCTGACGAGTGACGACTCAACCCAAGTAACAATTTCAATTCCTTTTAGATTTGATTATTTTTATGGAAGCTTTATCACAGCATGACCAATTCATGGAACATTTGTAGTTGTTTTTATCAAGAGAAAACAATCTTCGTTCGTTTGCGGTTTTTAAGTTGTCTTCAAGTTAATTTTGAAATTCGCGCATAAAACAACTGAATTTACAAGAGCATTAAATCTTATAATAAGTTTTAAGGCGTATTTGAAGTTATTTTCAACACATAACATCAACATATTTTATTGAAAGTTTATTCAAGTGCATTTCATCTGACTAATCCTCCTTTAAAAACTTCTTGAAGCCTTCTATTCTTGAGGTAGAGCCATTACTCTGGAACAAGAACTATGCAAAATAATAATAAGACAACGAACTATTTTTCAATCCATATAATGAATGTAACAAATTGGTTGAAAACCGCGTTTCCATGCAAATATAAACACATAAACATGTTTGCTCACTGATAATTTAGCCATTCTTGTGCTAAAAAGTAATCTTGTCAACGAAATAATGATTTTACGGCCAATCAAAAATGCGAGTAGTTGGCTGCTGTCGTCCTGCCTTCAACCAGTTCCTCACACAGGCCACAGCTGTGCGAATAGAAAATGAAATGGGTACTTACTGTGACTCTGCTCAAGCTGATGCCAAATAGCGTAATTTTAGTAAGTTGCACTGTTTCCCTGTATTTTTGCAATTAATAAAAATTCAGGGAAACAAAATAGAATTGGCAAATATTGACGCGAAACACCGCGAAATGTACAGAGACAACTTTCTAGCATCGAAAACGTAAACAAACAATTGTCAAAGGCTGTTACTCTTGAATAAAACGAAAAAGTTTCATTTAAGACGAACAAATCTGCCTTAAGATCATAACTAGTCAAACCAATCTTCAATAAAGGCTGTAGCTTTCATGCAAGGTGACTTGGTTCCATCATTGTTTTGAGGGGCTTTGGATTAAAAGTAATAACAATTGATGGCGGCTGCATGAGTTTTGTTCGCATGGAACGGCAGCCATGTTTAGATAGATTTGAAAAAGTGGCGTAGCGTTTTGTTTTTATAGGAAATTTATATCTTCGTATATTAATGATTGATATTATTTTTGGGGCGCTTTGTTATTTTCGTATGTTTTGGGCGGCATATCAACGAAAAAGTGGGTATGGCACGGACAATTTTGATTCCCTGTCATCAATGATCTGTCAGGCAATTTTAATGCTTTAGTCATTTCAATTTGATTAAAATTAATTCGCAGTTCAATTAACATTTCATCCATGTTTTGTTTGCATCTGCATAATGCTTAGGTAAAAGATTTCATTTATTATGCACTATTGACACTTTTGAGAAGGACAGCTAAAAGATCAACATGCCTCAAGCTATTCTTGTTAAAGTTTCATGAGGTTCTTATAATCAATCATCAGTGCAAGTACATAAATACAACTAGTTTCAAAGCAGTCTTCAAAAGCAGCTTTGAAGATCTCCTGAAGAGTGGGCCAGATTAGTCTTATGGATGTTTTATGCCTAATTTATCTCAGATTTGCAGAACAAAGAGCTTTATTGCTAAGTTTTATTATTCTATCTTAGAAATTACTTCAGGATTGTCACAAAAGTATAATTGTTACTTGGGATGGCAATACGGTGGTTCATGTGTTCGCTGACGGCACGAACTTCCCAGTGGCAAGCAAGGCGATCGTGCAGTTGATCGAGCTTAACTCTGAGGAAGAATTTAGGGATTCCAGGACCGGTTGGAATTTTAACCCGCCCAGCGCATCTCACATGGAATGGGTGGTGTTTGGGAGCGATTGATTGATTGGCTCTGTGAAGACAGCTCTGACCGTGCTGAACGACGGGTGAACCATCACCGACGAAGTGCATTTAACAACCATAGTGGAGGCCGAAGACTTCCTCAACTCCCGGCCGCCAAAGAACGTTGACCTGGAACCAGGAGCGGAAGAAGCGCTGACGCCGAACCTGTCGACTGAAGTACTGTCATAGTAAAATCAGAGCTGGTTGTTTTATATTTTTAAAACAAGTACTGGGTTATCAGTCATCAATTTCAATTAGAAGATCCGATGGTTTTAAATATTCTAGGTGTCTTTTAATTTTCCATATGAGCGAGAATCACATTTTAATTTTGGGATAACTTTGATAGTGCCCTGAAAAACACATCAAATCCCAAGAAATAATCACTGATTGAAATCTGGTGAGTATGAACATGATGATAGAAGCCTTGTGAAATACATGAGACTGAATTTTTATAGCAAACATGATTTTTTTTACTAAATTCTACATATAAAAATAAGTTTATGGAGTACTGAGTGAAAAACACAGTGAGTTTAGCTATAACAATCATTAGGGGGATTCATCGAACAGCGTAAACCGATTTAACTGATTAAACGTCGCGATCACCAAGCCAATCTTTGATTATTTGTTTCGCAAAATCATGAAACATTTCAAATAAGCAGAAAATCATGGCTTACGCAGCAATTTAATCTGTTTTGTGAATACCCCTTTATCTTTTCTCATGATAATATATGTTTAACGGTATATCAACATATAATGTTTTATAAACAAATTTTAAACACAACCGATTTAACTACCGTCAAATGGGGTAACTTGCAACACTTTTCGACTTTGAAGCAATATCTTTGAAAATCTAAACATTTGAAACATCCTGTGAAGCATCGTGTACGCTAATTACCACTAGTAGAATACTATGCAGCACTTGGTTTACCAAAATACGTTGCCACCTAATTAGGAGGTGCGAAATACATGCTTGTTGCAAGTTTCCCCATCTGTGGGGTAACTTGCAACACAGGACATGAAGCTAAGTTAGCTATCATTAAACAGCACTAACATTCAAGTATTTAGTCGTATTGTAAATTGTTGATGTTATGCATGAAACATACCATGAAAAAATGTACACTAACCAATTGACATATAATTTTTCATGAAAGAATTGATAGTTATTGCAAGCGAGAGTATATCGCTTAGCAACAGGTCTCACGTCCCTCAAATATAAAATATATATTATTCTCGTGACTTAGCACTCATTACTAAATGTCAACATTGATTATTGTGTTTTCTTGAAAAGGTAGAGTGAGTCGTCTTTAAGAAATTTTCAGTTCAAAGTGGTGTTTCGCAATTTCAGCTAAATTAACATGATTGAAACACACCTATTCGACTTTGTAAATTCAAATTCGCCAATTTGGGTATTAAGCTGAAATAATTTACTCCATCTAGGTTCAGAATTGATGTTGGTGATTGCTCTACAGCGTTCATAAACAAAAATTGAACTTTTAACAAGATTAAACCTGAATAAAACTTTAAAATGTGGTATTCCCTAACAATGTCTGAAAATCACGTTTAAATAAATGTAAGAATGAGTTGTCATTTGAAAATGAACTCGTTGCGTAATCAAGAAATGATCCATTTCGGTTATTTCTGTCAAATATATCGTGAAATGAAGATAAATAATAGAAGGTTTTGTCAAATTCAACTGTTGCAAGTTACCCCACAGTGGTTGTCGAACATAATAATGATTTTTTGCATTACTCAGTCGATAAGTTTATCAAACTTTTATCGTTTAGCTAAGCTTACTATTAGGTACCCTAACTGCAAGCAAGGTCATCAGACTTATCGCACTTACCATAAGGGAGAGGTCAAGCACGATTTTCATACTTGTTTTTATGGCATAAAATGAGCAATCCGTTTTAACAGTGTAGCTAAACCATAAACAAAGAAACAAAGCTAATTTTTACACCAAATCGCTCTTTGATACAAATAATCTCTATAACCGAAATAGTAGGGCATACTAGTTTTCATTATTATTAGAAAATGCTTCACATTTAGTGTATGTCATCGTGTTGCAAGTTACACCGCTGTTGCAAGTAACCCCGTTTGACGGTACATGAAATTACAAGGGCATTGCATACCTATTATAGGCGTTTACCGCCTAGAGGTGTGCGCCGCCGCGCCACGCCGACGCCGCCGCCGATTTTCGGTTCACGCCGCCGCCGCCGATTATTTTTCGGCGCGCCGCCGCTTACGCCGCCGAACTCCAATTTTCTACGCCGATCTCAAAAACGCATTGATAAATTAAATCATTTCTTGACTTATTTCATTATCCATTTTTTGGTCCAAATTTATAACAGTTTTAAAAAAGTGAAAGAGTTTGTCCTTCGAATTAAAACGAGTTTACAAAGATACCGAGGGTTCCTGAAGATAACTGATGGCTGAGAAAAGAATCTAGGGATTCCGAAGATTTAAGAAAATGCTGGTGATTCTGAAAAAAAAGTTGTTTTCGTGTTCATCTCCAGAAGAGATGAAATTTCTTCCGCAACTCTTCTGAGGAATCTTCAAGCAGTTTTGCCAAGCATTCCGCTAAGAGTTCCTCCGGGAACTCTAGAAATTCCTTCGGGAAATCCGAGGGTTTCCTCCGAGACACCCTCTAGGAGTTTCTCCGGGCATTGCTACAGGAGTTTCACTGAGACTTTTTGTAGTACTTCCTCTAGAAACTCTTCTAAGAGTTACGGGTATTCTTTTAGGAGATCCTCCAGGAAATCATCTAGAAGTCTAGAAGTTTTTCCTGGGTATTCCTTAAGGAGATCACCCGGCAATTCCTCTAGGACAGAGGGACGAATGACCACTAGGTTAAGTACCCCTTCAAATACACACACACACACACACACAATTCTTCTAGGAGCACCTCCGGGAATTCCTCCACGAGTTCTTCAACGACTTCATCCGGAAATTCCTTAAAAAAATTCTACGGTAATTCCTTTAAGAGTGCACAGAAATTGCACTGGAAATACCAGAAGTTTCCTCCGATAATTCCTCTAGGAGTTTCTCGTGTAATTCCTCTAGGAGTTCTTCTGGGAATTCTTCTGGAAATTGTTCCGGCAAGTTCTGTAGCAGTTCCTCCTGGAATTCTTTCAGGAGTTTCTTTAAGAGTTCGTCCGGAAATTCTTCCAGAAGTTCCTCCGAACATTCCTGTAGAAGTTCCTGTGGGAATTTCTCTAGGGTTCCCTCAAGGAATTCTTCCGGGAATTCCTTCCCTTCCGAAATCCTTCGGGGATTCATCACCAAT
Organism: Aedes albopictus; assembly: GCF_035046485.1. Lineage (NCBI taxonomy): Eukaryota > Metazoa > Arthropoda > Insecta > Diptera > Culicidae > Aedes > Aedes albopictus. The sequence goes on along the minus strand of NC_085136.1, from coordinate 25,548,707 downwards.
TTTTTCCAAGAATTACACCAAGAGTTTCACCGTGACTTTATCTTAAAGTTTTTCCGGGAATTCCTCTAGAAGTTCTTCCGGGAATTCGTCTAGAAGTGCTTCCGGGAGTTCGAATATCTTCGGGAACACCTTTACTAGTTTCACCGGGAAGAAGTTCCCCAGGCAATGTCACTACGAGTTGCTAAGTTTGTTCTAGAACTTGCTGGGTATTCCTTCGAGTAGTCCTTTAAGAATTTCCCCGAACGTTCCTCTAGGAGTTCTAACAGGAATTTCTCTAGAAGTATCTGAGTTCATCTGGGAATTTCTCTACGAGTTCTTCCGGGAATTCTTCTAGGGGTTCCATCGGGAGTTGCTCTAGAAATCCGTCTGGGAATTCCTCAAGAAATTCTTCCGGGAAATTCATTAAGAGTTCATCCGAGAACTCATCTATGAATACCTCTGGTAATTTTTCTCCGAGTTCCTCCTTGAATGAATTTTTGATTTTCTTAGGCAATTACTCTACGAGTTCCTCCGAAAGTTCTTCTGGCAATTATTCTACTAGTTGCTCTACAAATATTTCTGGGAGTTGCACAAGGAATGCCCGGAATTTCCTCCGAGAAATCTTCTATGAGTTCCACCGGTAATTCCCCTAAGAATTCCTCCGGAAATTTCATCTGCAGATTCAGTCTCTCCGGCAATTTCTGTAAGAGTTTTTCTAAGATTTGTTTCCGTAATTCTTCCAGGAGTTTCCCCAAACGTTCCTCTAAGAGTTCATCAGTGAATTCTATTAGATGCTCTTTTGGAATTTCGTTTAGAAATTCATCCGGGAATTCCTCTAGGTGTACCTAGAGGAATGCCTCTACGAATTCGTCCGGGAATTCCTTAAAAAGTTTATTCGAAAATTCCTCGAGAAATTCCACCGGGAATTTCTTTAGAATTTTTATCCGGGAATTCCTTTGGAAGGTCATTCTGGATAGTTTATTGGGCAGCTGATTCACCATAACAATTATTTCAGTAAATTTTCAAAAAACAACTATACCGTGGAAATAAAAAAAATAACTAAACCGTAACTATAAACATTTCGTTGCATCTTCAAAATGATGAGTTACTTAAAAAATAAAACACTGATATTGATTAACGGAATTAACAAAAATTTTAAAAATTATGACCACGCCGTTTCACGCCGCCGCCGCCGCCGCCGAAAAATCATTCGGCGTCACGCCGATCACGCCGCCGCCGCCGGCCAAAAAAGTGCAAAACGCCGCCGTCGACAGATTTCAAATCGGCGCACACCTCTATTACCGGTGCATGGAGATTAGGCCGTCCCTATTTTTGCAAAAGTTGGAAATGTTAAAAGTTCAATATTGCACAACGATCGTTTTAGCTGCAAAAACATCATGTCAAAATTTAAAGTCCGTATCTCAAAGCTAAGTGGTCCCCCACGGGGCCTAAATTTTTCAAAAATTGAATGGGGTCAGAAAAATCATAAAATTACGTCGAAAAAAAATACACTATTCTATTAAAATAAGTGATTTCAGGACCCTTAAGGTTTCGTTTTTGAGTTATCGGACATTATTGTTATTGTGGCTTCGTGGTCGCGTCAATAACTCAGAAACGAAAAAAGATATCGCAATTCTGAGCACATTTTAGGCCAATTAGGATCCTAAAATCATTGAGTTAGTAGAATAGTGTAGTTATTTCGTCGAAAAATTTCATGATTTTTCTGACCCCATAAAATTTTTGAGAACTTTAGGCTCCGTGGGGGACCACTTTGGCTTGTGGTACGGACTTCAAATTTTGGCAAGACACTAAAACGATCGTTTTGCCATATTGAGCTTTTAACAATTCCAATTTTTGCAAAAATAGGGACGGCCTAATGGAGATTTTTATATCACAATTTACAAAATTGATTCGTTAAGTGATTTTAGGTCAGAAATGAAATCTACTATGATGGATCTACCGAGAATAGAAGGCCATTCTTTGAAAAAATAGCTGAAACAAAGTCGTACAGCGGATAAGCATCCGGTCTAACGGCCCTCTCGGCCTAATGACCGTTTCGGCCTAACGGTATTCGGCCTAATGACATTCTATAGACAAAAAAATGAACTCAATCGGATGTAAGGCAGCCGAAAAATCGCGGTGGGCGTAAAATATCAACCACCGTGTATAACGAATTCTGACTGTACTTAGCAGCCAAGCCGTTTGATTTCTGGTGTCCAGCGTTCGGAATGCCCACCCAAGTAACAATTCCATCGCTGATTGGTTTTGTTTGATTTTTATTAATATTTATTACAGCAATAATTAAAACTCACAGTTTTATGACTGCTACAGTGACGATTCGTTCGTTGAGAGCTCGTTAGATGGGCTGTCTCGATGGTTGAATGTTCACTGGTTGGGGCAAAACCCAACTAAAAAGCACTGACAATGTCAAAATAGACGTCAAAACGAGTTTGACATCTGACCGCCGTCGCATCACAGCTCCTGTATACAGAACGTTTACGCAAGTATGTGAGTGTTCCGTGACGTATTTCTCGTCACTTGCGTGTGTCTAGAGCATTTTGATCAGTTGTCAGTTGCTCCAACGAACGAACACGATTCGCTAATCGGGGCGTAGTCGTGACCCAACCAGCGAATCCGGACTGTAATCATCAAATTTTGCAGGCATAATATATACATAACAAACTACCTTCTGTGAAAATTTCATGAAAATTGGCAGAGAAATTCAAAAGTTAGGGATAGGCTAACATCGCACATGAAAAACACGAAAAATATTCACTAACACTTACGCCTATCAACACCAGTAGCTTTCAAACCAATTGATCAAAGTAGATGAAATTTTGCAAGAAAGTGTCTCTATAAGTATCATAACTGATGACGAAATTTCATTATTATGATCACAGAACTTTGAACTGTAGCGTAAAAGAACAGATGCGAATGAAAAATGGTCATGATTGTACAAAATGCTTGAAACCACGTCTATTTGTTTTCACAGTTAAAAGAAATGCATCGATTTTTATGAAATTTGGCACAAATAATGAGCATACACCAAAGCCAATTTTATCGATTCATTACAGAGCTACAGCCGTATTTCTGTGTCCCGATTATTGTGGATACAGGCTTTAGTTCACCATCGGATAGCTCTGGATTTGCTGATCTACTTTACAGAAGGCGAAGTTTTTCTATGTGGTCTGGTTCTCGAGATACAGCAGTTTTGAATTTCTAAGACTCGCTAGCACCACCTAGCGGATAAATCTAGACTCAATTATTTCAGCATCGTTAAACTCTTGATGTCCTGGTCAACTTTGCTGTCTTTTATGCTGTCTGATCCTCTAGCGGAAGAAACTAGAATCAACTAGTTTATCCGATAGCTCTTGATTTCCTGGTCAACTTTGCCAAAGACTCCACATTCAATCCAAGAATGGTTTTACCTTATGCTAGGTACACTAAATACGCATAGCAAAACCACGGTTGATGTTCACAACACTTGCGCGACGATACCGCCAATGGCTGTTGACACAATGCCTATCACAGCAATAAGTTTCATGATCATTAGCGCCGCCTGGTGGAGTGAATATGTACTAAATTACGTACTATCTGTGCCTGTGGCATTCTCAACAACTTTGCTGAAGACACTAGTCTTCCAACATGCTTCTTTTCTCCACGGTAAGCACATAAGTTATTGTTCCATAAATAGGGTATGTGTTCCATCATTAATCTCACGCTCCCATATTCATCCTATTCGAAAACAAGCGTTTACGGCACCGATTGATTCCGTTCTTTTTGTTTTCATGGGTGCTCACTTCTAACAAAAAATACAAAAATAAGAAACAAAACAAACAGCGCTTATATCCTTTGTTTTTCGTAGGATGAAAATGGGAGCCACATGCTTAAGAAGGGAACCAATACCCTACTTAGGTCTCTGGGCGTTCGAGGCATCTGATCTATAAGTAAATCGTTGGGCGTAAATGGATTAGTATACCTTACTGAAGATATGCGAGCGAAGGGATGACAATTCATCTATTGTTTGGTGAGCTCGTTTCATGTTTTTATTTTAAAAACAAATATTAAAATTGCCACTGCCAGTTGGGGGTCGTTCGTTATGTAAAGTAAGTAGGCTTTGGGAGAAAGTGATATTAGGTATATTCAGTATTCCTCAAAGTGTAACAAAGATTGTACCTTAAGTTCATTGATCGCGTCCGTCAAACAACATTTGGTAAAATGTCGCGAAAAATGCTGTCGTTTCGAGCGGTCTTCAACTCTTAACGAGATCAACGATTTCTCCCCATGCGCAGTGAAGGCACTTCTTCTGCACTATGACGAACGAAAAAAAAAACTCGAAACGAGATGAAAACAAACCTCTAACTAAACGATTGAACGACAGAAGCCAATTTACGGTTATTAGCATCATAATTTTTGTCCCCGTGTTGTTGGTAAATGCACTCCGTGCACTCCGCCGGTATCCGTGAGAGTCTCTTGAGCTGCATTGCGTCGCCGCCGTTCGTAAGTGCACTTGTTTTCCCCTGGTTGGTATGTACGGTTGCACATTTTTGGCTTGCAGCGAAAAGAAAAATCCACTCGGTGGTAATTGACCACGTCGTGTTTCATCACACTTGAAGAGTCGAGAGCATTAACGACACTGATTTATGCAACTGTAAGAGGTGTTCGAGTAATTCTACCACGGTGGCAATGATCATCTTGTTGTTGTTGCGTGCGTGGATCAATTATTTTCGAGTCAAACCTGTTCGGGAAAAGATCGTAAAATTTGTTGGCGAAACAATTTGTACTGGGGGCGTAGCACCCTCTTTCATGTTCCGTCGCCATGGCAATGTTTTAACGAAATTATTGTCCCCATCATTACAAGCACATTACCTGTCAAACCCAGTGGCTACTAGATTCGGTGAACAAACGTAGGATCTTGTCTAGCCAGTAAATCACGGTAAACCGCTTTGTTCGCCGTCTAGTTTCTAAAATTCATTTCTGTCGACAGTCCGTCAGTCACTCGCGCAAAGAGGGTGCTATGCCACCACCTAGCTAGCTAGCGCCATTGTCGTTACCGGTGAGTGACGACTCGACCACCACGCACGCACATCGGGACCTGCACGAATTTACATTTTAGATTGTGGTGGCATTTTCCTTATCTAAACTGCCACATCCAAACCAGCTGACGACTGTGCGACGAAGGTGTGTGCAACGGCCTCTCTTCGACAGAAACGACGGACCAGAGGCAAAGGCGAGTGGCAAGTTTGTGGGTAATTTGCATTTCTAGACTTACATCTTACTCTTTCCTTATATTATTATCATTATGGGGCTGTTTTATGGTCGGTTTTATAGTGTGTCTTCACGTTGTTGCTTTTTAGTGCTTGGCCGTTCGGTTTCCTGACTGTTTTGTGGACATTTATTTCGCGCTGGCTGGTTAGTAGTAGGCGTTAATCACAGTGACCCTGCAGCAGAGCTGCCACATACAGGGTTGTATACGAAAAAAAAGAATTTGGCACCCCCTCGTTTATTTTTAAACCGCAAGGCAATGGAACAAGTTTGTTAACTCAAAAAATAGTATATTTTTGGAACTATTTTTTAAGCTTTCAGTCCTAGTAAAATACTTTGATGTAGCAAAATAAACGAGGGGGTGCCAACTTTTTTCGTGTACGGAATACAGGTAATGTGGCAGCTCTGCCCTGCAGGAACAGAGATGCTCAAACACTTTTTATAGTGAGGTAATGTGGGTCCATAATCTGATGCAGGCTGTAATATTATCTTCCGTATATCAAGATCCTGTTTAAGCTTCGATTAAAATTGGTTTATTTTCATGATAATTTTGATTTTTCATTCAATTTGTCTTCTACTTACATCTGATTTCTTGTTTTGCTTATCCACTAACAGTAGGTATACGTCGATTTCTCAATTGGTTAGACATAAGTTATTTAATTTATGCGTTCGTTTAGAGATTAATAGTTTTACGTACGGGTTCATTACACCTTAATACAAGTATACTGAGTAGTTTTTTGTCGAATAATTTAGAGGACTTTTGCCATTAACTAGTACGAAACACTCGCTCCCTCATTCCCTCAAACCCTCATTCCACGCAATCACCCTCGCCCGCAACCCCCCAAATTACAACTCCTCCAGACACCGCGAGTTGGTGAGCATAATCCTAGTCAGTCGCCAGACCTGCTTGGAGGCATTTTCCAGCGCCCCCGGGGATTTCCCCTTGAACAGGTCCATATTGGGCAGGAAGTAGTGCGGACATCGGCGGCACTGCAAGCACGAGATCAGCTGCAGGAAGATACCGTTGATCCGGTCGCCCATACAGTTCTCGTCCCACTCCATTTCGCGCGGGTGCTTCTCGCACTCGTACAGCAGCAGGGTTTTCATGATGTACGAGGTGACCGGATTGCCCGGCAGGTCCAGGTGCCGATCGCGCAGGGTTTTCAGGATGCTGAGACATCGCCGCCGGCAGCCACCTGTTTGGGATGGGAGAACGAAAATGGGGTTTTAGTTGTAGGCTTTAGGGTGTAGCAGAAAGTGTGAGCACTACTTTACAGTATACAGGAACTCTTCGATATAACGTAAAAAAAAGTTTTCTCTTTGTATGTTATATCGAAGAGGAGAAGAATTTAATATTTTTTATGCTAGTTATTTATTCGACGTGAAATTAATCCCAAATAATGATTTCGGTGAAATTCACAAAACCAATAATGAAAAACTTGAGTTTTGACGAAAAAGTCAATTCGCTTTTTGTGCTTCGATATAACGTACACTAATTTTTTTCCCCAAATTGCGCTAATTCTGGGTAACAAGGCTAATGCTGCAACAAAACATTGATTTGAGTGATTTCGTAGTTTATCTAAGGGTTATTCGTGGGAAAAATAAAAATTTTCAATGTTATACGTTATATCGAAGCAAAATGTACGTTAGATCGAATTCGCTATATCGAGGGTACGTTATGTACATAATATCACTTGGGAAAGAATTCAACAACAAATGGTTTGCTGTTAGAGTTACGTGACATCTTATTTTTCATCTTTGCCACGCCCAGACGCTCAAATGAAAACATTTTGTACTTTCTTTACGTAGAGTCGTGTCATGTTGATCTCAATCCATCAAAGCAAACCATAGTTATAGCATTTCGAAGTTGAGCATTAGACTGGCCCAAATACAAAAATGTCGAAAAATTCCACGGGGTGCCGTCTAGAATCGTGCCTTTGGATGAGAAGAACAATCTGTGAATATTTCAGCCTAATCGGTGAAAAATTGGGTTGGCGCAAATCAGTTGGAAGTTTGTTGAGCTTTTCAGTCCAAATATACGGGAAATTGGATGACCTCCAGTCTTTCATTCAGCACGCCGGTTTGACAAGTTCAATTTGGCTCCGAACTGAAAAATAGCAGTTGAGCAGAAGCAGCTTTGTAGGAGACCATATTATGATAAAACTTAATTTAGTTTCAGTAAACGAAAGCAGGATGAGGACATCTACCCCCGTTTACTCTCGGGTGTTACATCTAGCAGGTGTTTGCCGTTCGAAACTTGAGATCTACATCATAGGCGGCTATGTAATTCTTCATTGTCTCGATACTCGTCCATGCGCGTGAGCAATAGGGCACTGCATGAAATTCTCTCCTACTCTTTCACTCTTACAGAAATTTTGTAAACGACAAGGCCAAGAAACGTCAAAATCTCATACAAAATCAAAACAATGCAGTGCCCTATTGAAATGAAGGACAATATAGTCACCTACGATGTGGCGCACTAGTTTCGAACGACAAACACCTGCTAGATGTAACACCCGGGCCGAGAGTAAAAGGGGGTAGATGACCTCATACTGCTTTCGTTAGCTGAAACCGCTGAAACCCAAGCTGAAACCGCAACTAAATTGAGTTTTATCATAATATGGAACCAAATCGAACTTGTGAAACTAGTGTGCTAAATGAGACACTGGAAGTCATCCAATTTCCCGTATATTTGGACTGGCATCCCATATAAACGATTGAGCTGAAACGTTCACAGCTTGTTCTTCTCATCCGAAGGCACGACTTCAGAGAGGGTGCTCCGTGAATTTTTTCTCGCTATATAAATGTGGGCCGGTCTAAACACCGTTTGTCCGATAAATTATGCACCACAGGGTACATGCAAAACAACTTAAGGTGTAATATATTTTGATGTGCGTGAAAATAAAGAAAAGTTTGAATGTTCATAAAAGCATGTAGACATATTTGTAAAATTTTCTTTTTACGTCATACATAGTACAATATTAAATGTGTAAAATCGCTGGAGAATATAAAAAATAGTACTAGTTACCAAAATTATAACAATTACGATAAAACATATTTTCTTTAAAGAGGCTTGCCGTGACTATGATTACAGTCCAACGGCTCAACTGGAAGCGCAAACCCAAAACATAACCGTTAATAGAAAACCTTGTGGTATCCTTGAACGATCGGAATAACAGAAAAGAAGTTTAATTTTGCAAACGGGAACGATATTTCTCAAAAAAGTCCCTTTTTTTTACAACCAAAACAATGAATAAAAAATCATAACACTAATACGAAAACTATTACGATAAATATGGAAAATTTGGTAGTGTGTAGTTTATTGTTGTAGCAATAAAGTTAATTTCATTCATGTTTGTTTGCACTTTATTGGTAACATCATTCGGCATATGAATGAAATAAATAAAAAAACACTGCGCATTTACCATTTTTTTCAAAAATTTAATAGAAATCCAAGAAATTTTCAAAGGTTTTGACTTCTGGGTCAAAATTCCCCTGTATCTGATATTTTTTAGAGATCTTTGTGGGAATCTTGAAAAATTTCAAAAATGTCCCTCGAGAATTTACCCAGAGAGGTAACTAGACACTTTTACAATGTTTTCTCCAGGTGTTCTCCCTGGAAGATCCCTATCTTAAGCAACTGCACTTTGTTCATTTGAATTTTTACGCAATATAAAAAAGATCTCGAAGCAGTCTTTTGAGAATTCTTTTAATACATCCAGCTCAAATTGAGCATGGAAATATAAAAGTTCTTCTATTTTTTCCCACAAATAGCCTTTGGCATGTTTCTCTCGGGTTTTATCTGTCGGGTTTTGAATTACTCCAAGAACGCCCTGTGATTTGTCTAAAGTTGCTTTTATGAAGAACAGATGCAGTTCAACCTATTTGACAGATATATCCATCAAGAAAAAACATAGCTTAGCGATTGTTGAACAGAGTTACACTCTGTCACTGTCAATGGTAAGCAAATCGCTGATTTTGATAGGCCGACTGCGATCCAAATCAGCTTGCGCTCTATTGAGTCTCCGTCACTTTCCTTGTTCCATCAGAACTGGACTGACTGTGATGGTGTTGGGATATCACTGGTAGGCCATCTTTAAAATTCGTTTAAAAATCCAAATGAAGATTTACCAAGATGATATTTTTATATGTGGTACAAAATAACAAGTTTTGCATGTTGGTCACAAAAAAGTTTGAGTTTTCACGAAAACCACTAAAATATCACATCAGTTGTAATGATTGTGATCTAGAATGCGGGTCAATAACAAGTCGTTGCCTGTCATTGACGTTTCGATATTGATTGATCTGGTGTAATAGTGACGATAGTGCAATATCAGTAGTCCTGACAATACTGATATTGAGCAACTCTGTTGTTGAAATCCGCGACATTACCGGGACATTTACAATGCAGCACGACTAGCTTGAATCTGGGACTGTCCTGAATAATCCCAGATGTCTGATTACTATATTATATACAGGTGGATATCCATCCACCAACTCTTTATTACAAAAGCTTTGTTTTGTTTTATGTAGAAAATTCTGCGACTATATCGCAAATATCAACGGTTGAAAAGTTAATAAAATGTGCACGAAATCAGCAAAAAAAAAACACTGTACGTTTTCAGAAAGATCTTTTCTCACGTTTTCTGCTAAGGATATCGACATGCGTGGATGGATCGAGATAGATTCCACGGCGACAGATGTTGTTTAAAAAAACGAGTAAGACCCTTTGGACATGTTAATGCAGAAATATTATTATAATTTGGGCGATGTTTCCATTCACATTTTCACTGAACGCCTTCCGGACGTCTTCTCTGAAAATTCATAACAAATATTGCAAATATAGGAAAGACTTCGTAAGTAGACTTGATTCCTAAGGAGACATGATCTCCCTACGTTATATCTATAGATTTAAGAAGTGCGCTTCTAGCACAATAGTTTTAGAAAAATATTTTAAGATTTTTTATGAACATTCAGCCAAAAATGTTTCAAATTTAGGATGACAATGGGTTCGATTCTCATATCCGTCATTCAACAATCGGAATATCAATTGACTAGCCTCTGATCATTCAATTAAGATCAGCTCCAGCCTGAGTCAAGGTACATACAGGGGATACTCAAAATAATTGGGACAGGTAAAATTTTCAAAAGTCATTAATGATCATAATTTCATTGCATTCGGATCATTGAATCCGGAGATATAGCAGCTCAAAGTTTGCTATCTGATAATTATACCTTTTTCTAGAATCTAATTTTGACCACTGATACACAACTAGTTGATGAACTTACAGTCAAAATTTGAGAATATTTGATGTCTTTTTCGAAAAGTTACAGCTAGTTGAACATTTTTTGAAAAGTGAAAATTTTACCTGTCCCAGTTATTTTGAATATCCCCTGTATAATTCGATTGAGCCCCAGCTAGGAAGCAAAATTTGTGGTGTTGTAGACTTGAAGCTTTTATCATCCTTGATGACGTCAAACCCGACATAAACCTATCATTAACCAATTTGTATTTTGGCCACCAAACCCAACATAGACCCAATAGTTGTTCGATGTTGGTCCAACTGTGGCCTAACATTCGATAAAAATTGGCCCGACTTTGACCCGACATTCGATATTTTTTTAGTCTGGCGGACTTATACAGGGTTTTCTTTGTTTCGTGTCTAGCTACTCATTCGAGTGACAATTTATTCAACTGACAAGGATTCTCTTCTCATTTGATAGGTGATCTGACTGAATGAAATCGTTTTGAACATGACTGGAAGGAAAAATGACTGATAAGATATGTTGGTTAGTGTTCAAATGAATGAGATGAATTTTTGCAACACTGTTTTATACCCATGAATCATGGGTATAAAATATCTTCGTATTTGCCACATTATTAGGGACAGTGGAGCCCCTCGATTTCGTGGAAGCCGTGAATTCCGCGAAATCAGGAAGTGGTCGCTTAATTAAAAAAATCCCGCGAAATGCCAAGAAGTTTTACAAATTTAAGTATCAGCTTTTTTTTTTCAAAAGTACGGTGAAAGCTTGCCCTGTTCCAGTTGAGATGATTGCTTTTGCATCGCGTTGGCAGCAGCTTACTGACGTAGCGTACGGCTCCCAGAAACGTTCTTCAAAGCTCTAACATAATTGCAATATATCTAATCAACGGGATAATCTTTTTCATTTATGAAAGGTTTTATTACGGTTACCAAGAGTTCTTTGAAATAATTATCAGAAGAGTTATCCGAGCGTGGGTATCAATCAACAGCTGCACTATGTCGTATTGGCTGGCCAAAAATAATTCCAACCATTAACTAACTAAAATTCGTTAGTTCTTTTAATAAAGCCTGCGCACTTTAGAATCGGTACGCTTTCTACCGGCTGCAGATCAAAAACGGTTTAACCTAGACAAAAATGTTGTGAGAAGCAAATGAATCTTATTTATTGTATTTTGTAGGAAAAATATGAAAAAATCAGTTTTTATTTCTTCAAGCTAAAATTTTGACCTGATTGTGAAATTCATGCCATTTTATTCTGCACAAACCAACGATTGTCAATGTTTTCAAATTTAACAGCTTACGGACTGATATTTCCACAAGAAACAAAATTATACTCATCAAACATATGCTCAAAACAAGTTACGACATTAAACTCTTGGCTTAATGTGGTTCACAAGACCATAATAAACTTATAGCCTTATTGTCCATTCACGCTATATTCAAAACATAATTTTACTCAAACTATTTTTTTTATGAAAAAATATTTCCTGAGATCGTTCTTTGAATCTACAATTCCCCAATTCAAGTGGCCCAACTTAATTCATACCGAAACCTGGATTATTTTTGGAATTATTAGCAGTTTTCCCTCACAGTAGTCAGAAATTAACAGTCATAAGGCTAACTCCTCATAATAAGCCTAAAATAAGATAGTTTTCATGGATAAAACACTGAAAACCATATAGATTATAGAACTATATTTAGATGTGATTCTATGATCACAAATAAAAAGCTTCTGAGTAGATTCAGTTTTATTGAAAAAATCGTTAGATATTTCTCGCCATCAAAACACATCCAATAAATTTTGTCAGCAATAGTCCATACAGCTTTCGAGCCACGATTATTTCTATTGTTCTGCATCAAATCATTGGTTTCTTGTATACCAATACTATTCGTATAGTATCCTTCCCGTAAGGTACACCGGGGCAAGTTGAAACGGGTGGGGCAAGATGAAACACGAAGTTTTGAAATAGATTTCAATACAATTTGGAAATATATCCTTTGCTAAAAGATTGTTTGAATCAAAAACTATGTGTTATGGCGAACGAACTGTTTATAATCATTAGAAAATATCATGTTAACCCGCTGTTTCATCTTGCCCCACCCGTTTCAACTTGCCCCGGTGTACCTTATGCGTATTTGCCGAACTAAAGCTTATGCGAAAACATCTTTTTTGACCTTAAATATCTATGCAAGTCTTTGATTTTCCATAAAACCCTTCAAAGGCTTACCATAGCTATATTGGAAATTTTAAAACACTCATGAAATATTTTACCTCCCTTAATCAACAATCATAATACCAAGAACTATTCTATACTGCGTAATTGGTGGGTTTGATAATTATATATTCCTACACAAATCTTGAATCTGACAATGATTGGTTTTTGCTCAATGTGTGCAGAAAAAACTGCCACTATTTACGATTTCAGATCAATCTTTCATCTAAAAATATAAAAACAGCAAATTTTATCTTTTTATTACAAACTACAATAGATAAGCTTCAACTGCTTCTAACAACACTTTTTTTCAAGTGACACCGTTTTTGAGCGGCAGCCGGTTGAAAGTGTACCGATTCTAAAGTGCGCAGGCTTTATTTATTGATTCATTTTGCACCTTTTACAAAACATAATGTTGAAATAGAAGAAATTTTTGTCATCACGAAAAATGAGTTTTGAATAGGAATCATTGAAAACTCGAAAGCAGTTTTCTTGTTCAAAATTTGAATGTTTGCATTGAAAATGTATTCACTGCAGTTAATTCTCCACCCACAACACAGTGAAAACATTTTCACTGCGAAAATTTCATTTTTGAACGAGAAAACTGCTTTTGAATTTTCAATGATGACGATTATGTTAATGACGAATCCTTCAACTTTTACATGCAGTTCATCCTACTTTCAATTACACATACGAAAATAAATAAAAAAAGGATGTTGGAAAAAGTGCCGAAAAGTGATACTTTTCAGCACTTTTGTTCAATGAAAAAAGTAGACCGTTTTATCGCTCTTTTGCCCAGTTAAAAGTTTTCGTTTCACAACGTGATGGCAAAATAGTTATTTATGCAACAAGTTGCAAAATGATGATTTTTTCGGCACGAGTCGTACGTTTATCCAACGAGGCTTGCCGAGTTGGATAAATACGACGAGTGCAGAAAAAATCGAGTTTTGCAACGAGTTGCATACAACATTTTTTGTAATTACGAAAAATACCCATTAAGTATAATATTTTCTAGCAACACAATGATGCATCAGGAGGAATCACGTGCGAGCATCCATGCGCATCAGTGTAGTTTTCATTCGATCAGGTAGGCTATGGTTTAGCATTTGATCGAGCTCCCGTTGTCAAACAGTTGTTTGTTGGCAAAGGCTAAAGTCGCTAAAGTACCTCCACCAGCTTCGTTCTCACCCGATCTGCCATCGGAATCGGAATAAAAATCGTCTTGATTCGTAGTCTTGCTGTAGAGTGGATGTAGAATCACCTGCCGAATCTAAGGATAACACGAAATTTAGTGTAAAGTGTGTGCTGGCAAAAGTGCCAAAAAGTGTTACTTTTCGGCACCCTTAAGAGTGCCGAAAAGTAGTACTTTTCGGCACACTTGCATCAGAAGAGAAAAGTAGACCTTTTCATGACACTTCAGCCAACTGAAAAGTGAAATTTTTCAAAACGTAATTACAAAAACATATTTTCAAAAAAAAAAAATTCACTCAACCGCATTACGTTCAAATATTCCATAACATGTTTTTAGCCATCCATAGTGGACCGTAGTGGAACGTCATCATTGATTGAAAGAGCGCCATCTCTTAAAGAATAATGGAAACGGTAGATAATAAGTCCATCTCAAGCTTATTTTGATTATTTCATGACCAACTACAATTATTGTGGCAGTGACGAAGATACATTACATTAAGGCGAAACTGAAAGCATTTCCTCATTTTTTTTTGGTTTTTGATTTTTTATAAAATAACGAAGCAATATTTTCAAAATCGGTTTTCGTGCACATGTAGAGTATGGATCAAGATATCCGCTGATTTTTTTTAGTGGTGGAAAAAAGTTTTCCATTTTTGCAGAAAGCATTTTTTGTGAAATTTTATTCAAAAATGGTTTCTGCGAAAACGAAAAATATTTTCCACCACGAAAAAAATCAGGAGATACCTTGATCCATACTCTACATGTGCAAAATCAAAAACCAAAAAGTGAGGAAATGGATCCAGTTTCGCCTTAAATGCTGGTGACATGTTTTCTGTGAAGCAGCCTTATCAAATAATACGTACCTTGATAAATTGATGCTTAAAATGACAAGCTCAAACGCAACAAGAGCCGTGGAGAAGAAATGGATAAAAACATAATCATATCATGTTTTCTCTGAATATGATTTTTTTTTGTAAAAAATCTCACTTTTCAGCGGGTACGTTAGTTTTCTGCATCTACTATAATATGTTCAGTTTCATGGTAAAATTTAAATAATTTAAATAATTAACCGCTACGGAACTGCAAATAAAGTCACTTGTATTTACAAATTTTAACTTGCGGATATCAGTGGAAGTAGAACTCGCCATGATTTCGATATCAACATTAGTTTGTTTTGTTCTTCTCTCACTGATGAAGGAAAACTAGCTTTTGCACGAGCAAAAATGAACAACATGCTTGTTTTAATACACCCTTATTGTAACTCTCCATGGAGCTTTCAAATCCTCTGATATTTTTATTGTACATAAAAATATTTTTATGCAATTCAGTATCATAATTTACTTTTTATATAACTCATTTTGGTATCATAACGGCCAATTTTTACGAACTGGCTCATTATGCAACTGAAATGAGTTGCATAATGAAAAATAGTTGTATAATGTTCATAATGCAACTCATTTGAGTTGCATTATGAACATTATACAACTCAAATGGGTTGCATTATGAAAAAAAATCATTGCATAAAATTTTGTATGGAACTCGTTGCAAAACTCGATTTTTTCAGCACTCTTCGTATTTATCCAACTCGGCAAGCCTCGTTGGATAAATGTACGACTCGTGCTGAAAAAATCAACTTTTTGAAACTCGTTACATAAATAACTATTGTCCGATTCTTGCATTTTCCCATAATGTATAGATTCAAAGCTTTCATATAACAAATTGTTAGTATTTATAGAATTCCTGGTTTTATTTATTGAAAAATAATTTCCCTTACACTGACCAAAATCAGTGTTCGTCCCCGAATCATACTTTTTAGTTGCTTTACTAACATGATCTTAGAAAAACTGTGATACAAATTTCGAGCATGCCAGGAATAGATTGTAGTATTTATATGTTGTCAAATGATCTTCAATTCGTCCTAGAGCCATTTGCAGTTCTCTTCGAAAAGTATCTCGGTAACCAAATGTTCAATCCAAATAAAATTCAGTAGCATTTTACTTTTTTTTCACGGATTAACCTTCTGAGGAAATATCTGGAGCAACTTCTGTATGAATTCCAGGGGTATTCCCAGCAACCAATTTTAAAAGAATCTTTGTAGGAGTTCTTGAATAAATCACAAGAGAAACTCCTCAGCAATACCACGAGCAAATCCTGGAAGAATCCCAAAAAGAACCGTCTGGAAGTACAAAGAAGAAGTCCTGTAAAGAAATTATTAGAGAACCGTGGAGAAGTCCGCTGAGGAACTTCTGGATAAATTATTTGAGTAATTTCTGGAGAAATAAGGCGGAAAGAAATTTAATTTTGATTTTTTGTTCCCCTTCAAAATTTTTTGGCAGGATTTGGCATTTTGAGCGAGCAGACAAAAAAATGTTGATCAAAACATCGGGTCTTGCATAGTTGCAGAAAATTCTTTGACAAATTCAACGAGTTTTCAATTCTTTTCAGATTAAATGCTTTGTTATTTTTATACCCCCCTCTACCAGCCAAATAGTGAAATTAATATTTGTAACAGTCTAACTGAAGGAATCCATAGATTTTTCAAGGAAATACCTTGATGAATCCCCGCAGAAATCCCTGGAAGCTTCCCCGATATAATTTCTAAAGAATTCCCAGAAGAAATTCCTGAAGGATTCCTAGCAAGGATTTCTGAAAAAATCGCTAGGAAAATCACTGGATAAATTCCTGAATGAATCAATGGAATAACTCAAGAAGAAATTATTGGATAAATCGCTACAGAAATTCCCTAACACATCCATAAAGTAGTTCCTGTAGAAATTCCTGGGAAAAGTCCTGCAGGAATATCAACAAGATTTTCTAGAGAAACTCCAACAGGGGTTTATGAACGAATCCCAAGAAATTCTTCTATAGGAATGCCAAAAAATCAAACAATCCCCCACATCAAATTCCTGAAGGGTTTCCAATAAGAGTTCTGGGAGAAATCCCAAGAAGAATGTATGGTGGAATCTCTGAGAAAAGAAACAACCTATGTTCAATCTCCGCAGGATTTTTTGAAGTAACCCCTGAAAAATCTCGGCAGCATCTCCTGAACCAATCCCAGGAAGAAGTCTACCGCAAAAACCCCAGCATAATTTCCTCTATCAATCACAGCACGAGGTCGTCACCCCAGACACCCTAACCCTACTGCCCCTAAAAGTCTACGTGATTTATGAACAGCCCCTAAGTATTGCTGGAGGCACCTCTGGAAACAAGAAGAAAAATTTTGTTAAGAAATTGATTTATACCCCAGCGTCACATGTTTTGGGAGGTCTAGATTATAATCGATTCAAAGTTTGGTTTGTTTTAGAGGTCTTTCAGAAGAAGAATCTCTCAGCAACTTAAAACATTAATAGTTTAAAAGGTTGGACATGGTTTGGCCAAGCTAGGTACTAATGGAGCAAACATGTGCTAGTTTGCAAACGGATTTGCCCGTTTTCTATTGGCTATTTTCCATCGACTATGAAATGCGAGCAACGAAAATATTCCATCGACAAATTGGAATTATACAAACATTGAGCGTCTACTCCAAAATAAAAGAAAATCACTTCAAATTTTCACGCAATTCGTGTTTTTACAGTTTAATTTAAAAACTTAAAATTATGAGTATTGTGTTGTTCCTTGCTGTGCATGCATCGCTCCTGTATGGAGTGACCATCGCAGTGGTTTGGATTGTCCTTTGTCGCGTTCGGTTCATTCCTGTGTGGCTTGAACCTTTGCTCCCTGATGAGGTGGAGACGCGCGACAGGATTTCTTTTATTACACATGTTTTCATATAGAAAAGTGAAAGTGATCGGTTTTGCGCGAAAGTTAGTGTTTTTTTTATCCATTGTCAGAACACATCACCAACCATAGGTGACTCCTAGAATGACAATGTACCCTACCCTACTAACAAAAATTCCTTAAATAAAAAGAAAATCGCGTTAAGTACTGTTCCTTTAAATTCCACTAAAAATTTGCATCCTTTGACAGATACGTATTTCGACCTCAACTGTAAGGTCGTCTTCAGTGTCTTGTACTTGACTCGACTAACAAGCCCAGGTTAATAATCATCATCAAAAATTCCTTGCCAAAACAAATGTGGAGACACTGGGATTTCCGGTCCCTATAACAACGGTTGTCTTACAAACATTTCCTTCCCTCCGCGATGACCGTAAGGACGTGGCCAGCGTCGTTATTGATATTATTAAAATTGTGAGTTCTCAAGATGTGCACATTGAGAATAGTAAGTTAGTCCCAAGCCCTATAGTTCAGCCATTAGCCCTATAGCTCATGCTCATATTATTTAAAAACTGAAAATTCGAAGTGATTTTTTAATCTGGAGTGGACGATCAATGTTGTTATAATTCCAATTTGCCGATGGAATGTTTTCTATGCATAAAACGTTGCTCACATTTGCGTTGAAATTTTACAGCGTGATTGCTTCCGCAAAGTACGCATTTGACTCTTCCGAATTTTAATAACATTTGCTCACGTTCTGGTGGGATTTGAATCCACGGCTCCGTGTTCGCTAGACCGGCACTTTAACCAACTAAGTCACAGAACATGTAACGATTCTGCGGAATAGAAAGCCAAACTGATTCCGAAACCACACTATAAGGGCTTAGAGATGATAGTCGGTTTGATTCGGAAATCTGCCACCAGGCGGCACTAGTTAGCGTGTAAATTGTATATATCTTATACCTTAGAAACCTGCACAGTAAGAAAATGTAAAAAATTGATCTCCATCTTAATCTACATATTTTTTTTAATCTGTTGTACATATTATAAGATGGTAATTATGAAACTGGCATAGAACGTTTTATACAAAATATTCTGTCATCGAATAAAATGGAATGTTCCATTTTTTATGTTTTTTATAACAACTCAAAGTTGGCTAACGGATAATTACACCTTTTTCTAGAATCATTCTAACTTCGTGTAGAATGAATGAAGTCATGATAAAAAAAACAATTCATTCGTGTTGTGGGGTCCGGTAGACCTCCGGGGTAGTACCAATTAATCACCATAGTTGAAATTCACCCTTTAACGACATATATCATCAATAAAAAAATGTGAACACCAGATCACGTTCACAAAAGATGGTTGCACTCATTTCAAGTTCACATATTGCTCAAATTATGGTAGAAATAAATAATTTTCCTTAAAATTTCGGCTTCCTTGCACCCTTTTTCGCCATAGTGTACCAATTATGGCTAATCCCATAAGAAATGCATGCAAATAGTGCGAAAAGGAACCGAAGTTACAAAATGTAGCCATAACTGGTACAGGGTTCCTATCATTGGCACACGCTGTAATAAATACTAAAAGTAGTTTTGGCTCCGTTTTTATATTTTTCCTGTAAAGTATGGAAACTAAACTATCTTTGACCATATTGGTGACATTCGTTGGTCTTCTGGATATTTTTGTACAAATAGTTTTCCTTAGGTAGTGCCATAATTGGTACAGGCACCCTATTGCTATTTTTGCACAAATAATTTATCGCGGTGTAATTTGAAGGTACCGTGAAAATGGGACCGATATGTCAATCTAAACTTTTTTTGCGATTTCAAAGTGGATCTAAGATTCAATCGACCTCAGGTATCTATAGAGGGTTAACTAACATTTTTTCAAGTTACAAATGTATAACCTCTCTGTTGTTTTATATGTTTTGGAACAATACTTCTGTTTAAAATGCTGCAGGGAGAGATAGGGGGTGGCCAAAATGTTTGGGATAGGCAACTTTAGTTTCTCTTACAAAAAAGTTCAAAACGCTGTAACTTTTCATAGAGTGCATCGAAAATTCTCAAATTTTGACTGTTTGTTTAGCTACTATATGTGCATCATTGGTACAATTTTGAGCTCGATTGATTAATCTTTCGCGAAGCCAGAACCGTTCTTGTAAAACACTATTTTTCCGACAACTTATTTTTGAACCGTCATATATCGGAAACCTCGGTTTACTGAATTTAATGAACTTTTAAACGTTTATCAACAATACATTGATGCTTTTCATGTCATAAAAACATAGGTACTTTTTGAACGTTGAAAAAAGTTATCATGGATTGAAACTTTTTGGATCTTTCTTGAAAAAATGTATTTTTTACATCAATGTTATTAAATTCTAGTGTTGATATCCAAAGATTTTCTGCTCCTGTTCTCAAGATATCTCTGATAAGATGTATTAGAGCCTATTTGGATTGAAAGAATAACACATTTAGTAATTTTTATATATGATATTGTAAATTTGACTTATTTTCCTCTATATGGGTGAAAATGTCAAACCGGTATAACTTTATTCATCGTGAGAAAATATAACATTTTATAGCGTCGTATCAAGTATCAATATATTGTTGATAAACGTTAAAAATTTCATTCAATTCGGTTTACTGGTTTTGAAGATATGACAGTTCAAACATTAGTTGTCTAAAAAATAGTGTTTTACGAGAACGGTTCTAACTTCGCGAAAGATTAACCAATCGAGCTCAAATTTGTACCAATTAGGCACATATAATAGGTGAACAAACAGTAAAAATTTGAGAATTGTTGATGCATTCTATGGAAAGTTACACTATGTTGAACATTTTTGTGAGAGAAAAAAAGTTGCCTACCCCAAACATTTTGGCCATCCCCTGTATTTTTTAATTTTGTCCCAACCCATAAGATCAACATTTAAATAAACTGTGATTTTAAATAAAACACCTGTAACTCTTGAACCAAAAGGAGGAACGACAATTTCAACACAAGAGGCATTAGGTTTTCAAACGCTCTTTAAGTGTTTTTGGTGATTTTGATGAAAAATTATAACTGAAAAAATGCTCTTAATAGGGCACGATCGGTGATGCACTTGATTTACAAGCCGAGTTTTTGTATGGTGAGAAGGTGAATTCTCCGTTTCTGCAATGAAATGGTGCAAAAATTGTGCGTATTATGATTCCTTGTCTAATTTGATGCTGTTTGAGCAAAACTTTCGAAAACTGTTAAAGAGGCAAGAAATGGAGAAAACAAATGTCTGAAATTCAGTATTTTAGTAAGACTTTCCAGTATCGAAAGTTCCGGTCTTGAATTGACTCAGTACCGGTATATTCGGTACCGCAAATTATTTTGCGGGTTTGCGGGTTCTGCCTTATGTAGGGTTTGGGACCATTTGGGCAGGAGCACCTATTTTGGGCACTTGCTGCTATAACTCAGTCAATTTCAAACCGATTGACTTGAATTTGAAACATGACTAGCTACTGTGCCTAGCTGATCGTGTCTCAAAAATCAAGCCAATCGGTTCAAAATTGACTGAGTTACAGCAGCAAGTGCCCAAAATAGGTGCTCCTGCCCAAATGGTCCCAGACCCTATATTCAGCCTTTTTGAGATTTAGCCTAATATGATCATGCCCTAGCGTTTTAAGAAGTCGAAAACAAAATCTGCACTACTGTACATATTTGGTTCCCTCCGCATTTTCGGACTCAGGTTATGATTCCATAGAACCGAAACGGATTGTCCTAAAATGCATTTAACAACAAGTTTTATGACCTTTTATTTGAACACATAACCACCTAACACAAATACAGGGGATATACAAAATGATCGGGAAAAGAAAAAAAAAAACATAATTATCCGATATCCAGCCTTGAACTGTAATGTCTCCGGATTCAATGAATTGAATTCAATAAAATGTTGACCGTGTATAACTTATATAATGAGCTTTGAAAATGATTGACTAAACTTGAGATTATTTATAAGAAAAAAAAATATTATATATAGTATAATAACGATTTAATTTATTTTATATTTTTTTTTTAGTAAATTGGTCTATTATTTATATGCATATCATTACTTTTCCAATTTATTGCCGTTTATTTTGTTACTTCCTTTCAATACATATTTATATCCAGTCTTGTACGATGGCTAATGGCCGCCAAAATTTTGTTCACTTTCTGGCAGGGAGCATCCGTTTTGACGTTTGGCTTGTGTCGTTTGACAGCTGATCGATAAGATTCGATCTTATCGATCAGCTGTCGGAACTTTTTTCACAGCCGTCGGATCACTTCGCGGTCTTCGACAAAGTTCTTTTGCATATGGTCACCTACAATAATACCAAAGGGTTTGTTTACTGAACGCTTACAGCGCCACCTAGCGGCAAAATTCGAAAACTTAAAATTTCTGCGTACATTTGGCCAAGTTTTCCCATACAAACTTCAAGCGTTTTGAGCGCCCCCTTAGGCTCAACCGATTTTGCTCAAATTTTGAACGTAGCTTCTGGGAGTCCAAAACAACTGATTGAGGAGGTAAGACTTGGCATTTTGCGAAACTTTTGTTTTTCATATAAGTGTGGGCCACCCTACTGTATAGATTACACTAGTTTACAGCATTTTTGAACTCGGTAAGCTGATGATCATTTTGGTGTAAAATCATGCCCTAAGTTTGAAAACGCTAAGGAAAAAAAAATACAGCAGGGCGGATTTTTTTTTCGACTTTCCATACAAGATTGATGATTTGAAATCGATTTTTGTTCTATTTTTAAGCAAAGTCTCTCACTTCACGCATCTCATTCTCCGTAATCAATGATCTGATTTTTTACTGTAATTCGCCTATACACTCTTATTGAAAAAAAAATACATTTCTTCAGTATTTTTGGAAATTTTGCTAAAATTTAAGGAAATCGTCCCTAAAATTCGCCAATATAAACCTGCATTCAGATGGTCGAATGGTATTATATTCAGTTCTTAATTTATGGAAAAAGATTTAAATTGGTTGAACAAAACGCAAGATATTTGAATTTTAGTAAATTTCATGTTTTAAAAAGTGGTAAAACTCAAAAATTGTTTTACTTTTAATTTTTTGAAGCACGGTTTCGAAATCAACGCTAAATTGTGCTTCAACAATTTTGGTCGTTGACAGAAGTTCACGACTTTCGTTTTTTTTTGTAAACTAGTGTTATTTCACCAAAACATTGCACGGTTCGTCGGAAATTATCGCGCGAAAATGTATACAATTGCTCACAGATGTTCGCCAGTACATCCGTGTCCTGTACGGAATGTTTCTAACTCTTTCATTTAGGAATCTGCCGTCGGTACTTGTACCGCAATATGCAGCTATTGCCTAAAACTAATTTGAAAGTAGTACTTGATTGGGAAACGGGAAACTTATTCAAATTGACATAATTAAATCTCATTATTCACCTTGTAATAGTTTATTCTCCGCCTCGGTAAAACTAAGCACCCACGCATCGCCTTCCATCGCCGAGTTCTTCCCCTGTAGCGCTATACACTCCTTCGACAGCATATCGAAACCTTCGGTTTTGACCTCCGACACGATGTTCGGATGTGGCCACGGTATCTGCGGCAGCGGCCAATGTGACGCCGACCGTGGCCATAGTCCGGCACATTTGAACGCCGGCGTGATTTGTACTATAATCCGTTCCCGTATCCGCAGTTTGACTTCGGTGGTGTCGGCAATCATCTTGACCGAATCCCGGTACGCACACTTATCACAAGCCTGGGCCACCAGAGTCTGGAAGCGGGAACGTATCTTACGAGCGGACAGGTAACCGGAAGCCGTGATAAACTCCACCCACAGCGACATGGAACGTTTTCGACCGTCGCTCAGTTTGAGGACTGCGCACCCCGGCAAGGTACCGTCGTCCACGAAGTTCAGGACGCCCATCTGGTTGAGGTAGATTATGATTTCGAACTCCGTCGGCGAAACGACTTCCAATCCATCGAACCGTCCGTTATAGTCGTTCAGCGAAGATATGAAACGAGGTTCCTGAACTTCCACTTCTTTGAGTACATCCTGCACCACCCGGCAAACTTCCTGGATTGTTTTGTGGATTTGAGCCTTTCGGGCCTGGACCCGATCGGCGCAGTATTTGTTCATCTGATAGATGAGCTTCGATTGCACGGCAATCATCTCCGGTGGCACCAACATTTTAACTCACTTAGATTTCTTCTTGCACTACTTGATTGAGGATGCTTCAATGATTGATTCTTCGTTCACTGGGTAACACACTTTGCCGTAGGCTTGATTGTTCTCACACTAATTAGGCTTCCATGGCTTCTTCTGAACCAGTTGCCGCAAGGAACATCACCAATAACGACTCCGGGTGGTCAGGAGGAGTTAACGAACACCGAACACGTGCTTCGCCTTCTCGATTTCACTCATTCACACGTCCATTGCACTTGCTGCTCTTTCCTCACGTGCTCCCTCGACCCTTCTATCACAGATAACTCCAACAAACAAGCGAAGAAACCTACATGTGTGCCCGGCTCGGCTATCCCGGACAAGATTAATTAAGGTGCCGCGCGCGGCCCGACGCTCTTCCTGCACTTGGTGTTCAGGATTGCTACCCACCAGCAACTATCCCTGGAATCACACAACACGGTGGGACACCGAACCCGACCCAACTGATCGATGCAACGCCTCGTACGCCACTGAACGGGCTGTCCGGACGACGGGTGAAAAATGTTCCTACACTAAAGAGCAATCCACCGCTGCCGCCGGCTCCGTTCTCGTTCTTCGTGTCTGTTGATCGATCGCACCTTGTCTCTTCTTCGACCATCGTTGAAAGTGTTGGTGAACCTTCCCACAGCGTGCCGTGTATGGACGCGGTTGCCGTTGGTAACCACGTTGAGCGCGCACACCATCGCAACCCAAGCACCATGTTTTTCTCCGCCTGCCTGTGTGAGTGCTCCGGCTCTTGCTTTGACTTTCTTCGCTGCTACCACTGCACTGACTGCTTCCTCTCCCTGGCGCACGGTAGCTTGCCTGCGGCGTCTAGTAATCATCGCTTCCCATTCTCCTCTCTTTTGATTCTTGACGGTGGCGCGGCGGCCGGGCGGTGGTGACTTTGTTTGTTTGCCTGTGCACAGTCTATACACACAGGCGTCGCCGAAGCCACGCCTCCCTGGCTTGGTGTGAATGAAACCGGGTCTGCCGGTGCGAATGTGGGTTGTTGTGGGATTTGCGTTTTGTGCTTTGGTAGCGACGATGGTGCGACGCGGCGGGCGAAAATTGATGCACCCCACGCCAGAGGAGGCATGTGCCGTTTATTATGTTTGGGTTTCGCCTCTCACACCCTCGTGCATGTTTTTTATGGTTTTATGCTTTTGGCTGAGCTCCGCGGAGTGGGTGTTTGGGATTATGTTTGCTTTCCTTGGAACGAGGATTTTTCTCGTTTGATTTGTAGGTACAACAGAATACGGGATATTTTTTTAAAGCTGATATGCTGTATTTATTTTGTTGAGGAAATTTTGAAAGGTTGTGGAAATGGTCTTACAGTCTTATTGCCCTAATCTTTGAAGATGCAACACTTAGGCTCTACTAAATGAAATTGGTAAAAAATGATCATTTGTATGCTTACATGTAACAGAAAACCGGCAAAGTTTTCAGTTAGATCAATCCAGTAGAAAATGTGATTTGAATCTTCAAAGTTTAGAGGTTCACATCAATTCGTTAATGTTTAAATTCATGAAACACGTGTTTTGTCATGCCATGCAGTTTGCGAAGGTATCGTGGAATCTAGAGAAACAAAAGAAACTGACGATTTCAAAAGAAAGATCCGGACTCTGGAAGTTTTGGATAGATGGTGTTTTTGAGTTCCTCAAGAAAATAACTCTTAATTCCAGGAACAAGCAGGCTAGTTCTCGAAAATTCCTAAGAGATCTTTCAGGAGTTACCTGATAATTCCTCTAGAGTGTCCCTCAGGAGTTCATCTGCAGTAATTCATCCAGAAGTTCTCCAGTTTATCCTCCAGGAGATTATCAAGAATTTCTCCAGGAGTTCCCCGGCAATTCCTCCAGGGAGTTCCCCGAGAATTCCTCAAGTAGTGTTCCGAAAATTCCTCCAGAGATTTCCCAGGACAAAATTTCTCTGGCGATTCCTCCAGGAAATCCCCGATAAAACTTCCGGGAGTTCCCCGTTAAATCCTTCAGGAGTTCGCCGGGAGTATATCCAGGAGTTCCCCGGAAATTCTTCCAGGAGTTCATCAAGAATTCGTCAAGTGGATTTTCGAGAATTTTTGCAGGAGTTCCTCGTAAATTCTTGTAGAAGTTCCGCGGAAATCTCCCAATGAGTTCCCAGGAAATTACTCCAGGAGTTTCCCAGGAACTCATCTAAAATTATCTCGGGAATTCCACCAAAAGTTCACCAATAATTTCACCATTAATTATCCGGGAAATTTTCCAGGAGTTCTTCTGAAATTCCCGTGCAATTCTTCCAGAATTCCTGCAGGTTTTCCCCGGGAATCTCCGGAGGGATTCCTGGAGGAATTTCCCGGAGGAATTCCCGAGGGAATTTCTGGAGCAGTCACCAGAGGATCTTCTGTAGCAAATCTCCAGAAATTCCTTCTGAGATTTCTCCAATAATTCCTCAGGAGATTCCTCCAAAAATTCCTCCTCAGAATTCCTGGAGGAATCTTCGAAATAATTCCGGGAGGAATCTCCGGAGGAATTCCGGGAAGAATCTCCGAATCCTGGAGAAATCTCCGAAAGAATTCATGGAGGAATCTCCGAAAAAATTGCTGCAAGAATTCCGAAGGAATTCCTTGAGAAATCTCTAGAGGAATTCCTGGAGGAATCTTTGGAGGAATCTTTGGAGGAATTCCTGGAGGAATCTCTGGAGGAATTCCTGGGGGAAACTCCGGAGGAATCTTTGGAGGATTTATTGGAGAAATCTCCCTGATGCCACACCTGGTGTAATAAGCGTGCTTCACGAGCTCATCAGGTGTTCCTCAAGGAAGCAATTTGGGTCCTATGCTATTTCTTCTGTTCTTCAACGATGTGATGCTTATCCTGAGACCCGGCTGTAGGCTTGCTTATGCCGACGACTTAAAATTGTACTTTGTAATACGCTCTATCGACGATTGCTTGCATTTACAATCGCTGTTAGACCAATTCGTCGACTGGTGCCATCGAAATAAGCTGACTTTGAGTGTGCCTAAATGCATGGTGATGTCCTACTTTCGCAACAAAAGTCCGATCTTGAATGACTACGACATCAATGGCATCGTTCTACAAAGAACCGACAATTTCAACGATTTGGGCGTGCTGCTGGACCATAAGCTGACCTTCAACCTACACCGAACGAATGTCATTGCAAAAGTAAATCGTCAATTGGGGTTCATCGCTAAGATCTCCCGCGAATTCACCGACCCGTATTGCCTGAAAGCCCTTTACTGTTCGCTCGTACGACCAATTTTGGAAGGCGCCTCTTTAGTGTAGACACCCCATCAATTGACGTGGAGTTCAAGGATGGAAAGTGTGCAACGCAGGTTCATCAGAACGGCGCTAAGGAATCGGCCGTGGCGAAACCCACTAAACTTGCCACCGTACGCAGATCGTTGCAGATTATTGGGAATGGATACGCTCGACTATCGCCGTAAAATACAACAAGCTGCCTTCGTTGCAAAGCTTTTGAACGGAGAGGTCGACAGCTGTAGGCTTCTGGAGCTTTTGAATATTCGGGTCGCTCCTAGGATGTTACGCGATAGTTATCTGCTACAACCCAGATTCCACCGAACTGCTTTTGGCTTTCACGAACCGATCGCTGCGATGATCCGTACTTTCTCATCCGTCGAACAACTGCACGAGTTTGGTGAATCATCTAACCGGTTTATATCGCGAATAAGGAGTAGGAATGTGTTAGTCTGTTAGTGGGCTGCAAAACGGTGAGTCGATAAGGAGAGCGTCCAATATAGCTCTGGTCCTCACAAGTTCCTACCTCATGCTTGCACGGGTCAAACGATGACAAAGACCGCCAGCTAAGAGTTGTGTGCTTAGCTGGTAGCGCAGCCTGGGCACTGTTGTCCTTCTGACTTCAGCTAGATTGAGGAGGTACGATCCGAGTGTCTGTTCACCAAGGAGGTGCGGCTCAAACAGCGTCTGTTCTGGCATCCAGCGGCTGAGTAAGAAACGCTGCACCACGCCCAGCTAGATCCAAGGTGGTAGCCCCATCAGCGTGGTCGTCCCAGTGTTGGTTGGGACGTTAAACAGAACTGGCACGATGGCCCACCGGCGAGACAGGAGTGTTGGCGTAGGCCCAATAAGCCACCCGTAAAAGTCCCCATTGCGAATAACATAGGAGAAAATACGACTCGATACAATCGGCAAAGACCCACGCGACGAAATAAGGACTACGATTGGAAACTTGGAACATGGAATTGCAAGTCACTAGGTTTCGCAGGATGTGACAGGATAATCTACGACGAACTACATCCCCGCAACTTCGACATCGTGGCGTTGCAGGAACTTTGTTGGACTGGACAGAAAGTGTGGAAAAGCGGGCATCGAGCGGCTACCTTCTACCAAAGCTGTGGCACCACTAATGAACTGGGAACAGGATTTATAGTGTTGGGCAAGATGCGACAACGTGTGATCGGGTGGCAGCCGATCAACGCAAGGATGTGCATGTTGAGAGTTAAGGGCCGTTTCTTCAACTACAGCATCATCAACGTCCACTGCCCACACGAAGGGAGACCCGATGACGAGAAAGAAGCGTTCTACGCGCAGTTAGAGCAAACATACGATGGTTGCTCGCCGCGTGACGTGAAAATCGTTGTCGGCGACATGAACGCGCAGGTAGGAAGGGAGGAAATGTACAGACCGGTAATCGGGCGAAACAGCCTGCACGCCGTATCGAATGATAACGGCCAGCGATGCGTAAACTTTGCAGCCTCCCGTGGTATGGTAGTCCGAAGCACCTTCTTTCCCCGCAAAGATATCCACAAAGCCACCTGGAGATCACCCGACCACCAAACAGAAAACCAAATCGACCACGTTCTAATCGACGGTAAATTCTTCTCGGATATAACCAACGTCCGCACATACCGCAGTGCGAATATAGATTCGGATCACTACTTAGTCGCTGTATGCATGCGCTCAAAACTTTCGACAGTTATCACCACGCGTCGAAGTCGAACGCCGCGGCTCAACATCGAGCAACTTCGTAACGTAGAAGTGGCTCAAGACTACGCGCAGCAGTTAGCAGTGGCCCTACCAACGGAAGAGCAGCTTGGCGCAGCTACACTTGAAGATGGCTGGAGGGACATCCGATCCGCCATAGGCAGTACCTCGGCTACAGCACTAGGCTTCGCGACTCCGAATCACAGAAACGACTGGTACGACGGCGAATGTGAACAGTTGAAAAACGAGAAGAATGCAGCATGGGCGAGAATGCTGCAACACCGTACGAGAGCGAATGAGGCACGTTACAAACAGGCGCGGAACAGGCAGAACTCAGTCTTCCGGATGAAGAAGCGCCAGCAGGAAGAACGAGATCGCGAAGCGATGGAAGAGCTGTACCGCGCTAAGGACACACGAAAGTTCTACGAGAAGCTGAACCGCTCGCGCAGAGGCTTTGTGCCACAAGCCGACATGTGCCGAGATAATCACGGGAATATTCTCACGAGCGAGCGTGAGGTGGTCGAGAGGTGGCGGCAGCATTACGATGAGCACCTCAATGGCGACGTTGCAAGTACCGAAGGTGGCGTGGTAACAGATCTAGGAGTATGTGCACAGGACGAAAGACTTCCGGCCCCTGACCTTCAAGAGATTGAGGAGGAGGTTAGCCGGTTGAAAAACAACAAAGCCGCTGGAGCAGATCAACTACCAAGCGAGCTTCTAAAATACGGTGGAGAAGCACTGGTGAGAGCACTACACTGGGTCATTACCAAGATTTGGGAGGAGGAAGTATTACCGGAGGAATGGATGGAAGGTATCGTGTGTCCCATCTACAAAAAGGGCGACAAGTTGGATTGCGGAAACTACCGCGCGATCACACTACTGAGCGCTGCCTACAAGATACTCTCTCAAATTTTATGCCGCCGTCTATCACCGATTGCAAGAGAGTTCGTGGGGCAATATCAGGCTGGATTCATGGGTGAACGCGCTACAACGGACCAGATGTTCGCCATCCGCCAGGTGTTGCAGAAATGCCGCGAATACAACGTGCCCACACATCACTTGTTCATCGATTTCAAATCGGCGTATGATACAATCGATCGAGAACAGCTATGGCAGATTATGCACGAATACGGATTCCCGGATAAACTGATACGGTTGATCAAGGCGACGATGGATCGAGTGATGTGCGTAGTTCGAGTATCAGGGACACTCTCGAGTCCCTTCGAATCTCGCAGAGGGTTACGGCAAGGTGATGGTCTTTCGTGCTTGCTGTTCAACATTGCTTTGGAGGGTGTAATAAGAAGAGCGGGGATAAACACGAGTGGGACGATTTTCACGAAGTCCGTTCAGCTGCTTGGTTTCGCCGATGATATTGATATTATTGCTCGTAAATTTGAGACGATGGCGGAAACGTACATCCGACTAAAGAGGGAAGCCAGGCGAATCGGATTAGTCATTAATGTGTCGAAGACAAAGTACATGATGGCAAAGGGCTCCAGGGAGGAATCACCGCGCCCGCCACCCCGAATTTATATCGACGGTGATGAAATCGAGGCGGTTGAAGAATTCGTGTACTTGGGCTCACTGGTGACCGACGACAACGACACCAGCAGAGAAATTCAGAGGCGCATTGTGGCAGGAAATCGTGCCTACTTTGGACTCCGCAGAACTCTACGATCGAATAAAGTTCGCCGTAACACGAAGTTAACCATCTACAAAACGTTGATTAGACCGGTCGTCCTCTATGGGCACGAAACATGGACCCTACGTGCAGAGGACCAACGCGCCCTTGGAGTTTTCGAACGGAAGGTGTTGCGTACCATCTACGGCGGAGTGCAGATGGAAGACGGGACTTGGAGAAGGCGAATGAACCACGAGCTGCATCAGCTGCTGGGAGAACCAACCATCGTCCATACCGCGAAAATCGGGAAGCTACGGTGGGCGGGTCACGTCATCAGGATGTCGGATAGCAACCCGACTAAAATGGTTCTCGAGAGTCATCCGACCGGTACAAGAAGACGTGGAGCGCAGCGAGCTAGGTGGGTCGACCAAGTGGAGGACGATCTGCGGACCCTACGCAGAGTGCGGAACTGGAGACAAACAGCCATGGACCGAGTGGAATGGAGGCGGCTACTATGTACAGCAGAGGCCACCCCGGCCTTAGCCTGATCGGCGGCGGCGGCAGCGCCAGCTGGTCTGCTATTGCCAATGTGCTCTTGCGTCTGGGGATACCGGAGTACCTGTACAAGATTCTCGAAAGCTACTTTCAGAATCGAGTACTAGTTTACGACACGGAGGTCGGGGTCGGAAGTGCTTTCACATAACTTCAGGAGTCCCGCAAGGTTCCATCCTGGGTCCGGTGTTATGGAATGTCACGTACGACGAGGTGTTGAGGTTAGAGTACCCAGTGAGAGTGGAGATTGTCGGATTTGCCGACGACATTACGCTCGAAGTCTACGGTGAAACGATCGAGGAGGTGAAATTGACTACCGACCACTCGATCAAGGTTGTGGAGGCGTGGATGCGGTCCAGGAAACTGGAGCTGGCTCACCACAAGACAGAGGTGACGGTTGTTAACAACCTGAAGTCGGAGCAGCAGACGGAGATCAGGGTAGGAGAGTGCACTATCCTGTCAAAGCGCTCCGTCAAACACTTGGGCGTGATGATCGACGATAAGCTTACCTTCGGTAGCCACATCGATTATGCCTGTAAAAGAGCCTCCACAGCTATTGCGGCACTGTCCCGGATGATGTCCAATAGCTCTGCGGTGTACGCCAGTAAGCGCAAGCTTCTGGCTAGTGTTGCTACGTCCATACTTAGGTATGGCGGCCCGGCGTGGGGCACCGCGCTAAGTACTAAATGCTACCGACGGGAGCTGGAAAGTACTTACAGGCTTATGTGCCTGAGGGTTGCGAGCGCGTACCGTACCGTGTCAAACGACGCTCTCTGCGTCATTACTGGTATGGTGCCTATCAGCATTCTTATCAGTGAGGACATGGAGTGCTTCGAAATGCGCGGCACAAGAAGCATACGCAGGACTGCCAGGATGGCCTCTATGGTCAAATGACAGCGCGCGTGGGACAGTTCCACCAAAGGAAGGTGGACCCATAGGTTGATACCGAGGGTAGATTGTTGGATTAATAGGCGCCATGGGGAAGTTACATTCCACCTGGCACTGGTCATGGCACAGGCCCTTACAGGTCATGGTTGCTTCCGACAGTATCTACACCGTTTCGGGCATGCGGATTCTCCCGAATGCCCAGTGTGCAATGGTTTAGAGGAAACGGCGGAACACGTCTTGTTTGTGTGCCCGCGTTTTCGCACAATGAGTAGGGATGAGTTTGGCTGGAACGCCGTTTCAACGGCTATCACCCATATCGTCTGGGAGCTACAGACAGAAGAGGTGGCGCGTGGACTCGGAGAATGGATAGTTCAGATGCAGTACAAGAGGTGGTCCAGGGGTTCCTTTGCGGGCAGGTCAGATCGGGTTGCACGTGGGCATCAGTTCTTGATGTCTACTAAGCAGTTGGGCGCGGGCGGGGTTGACCCTGCCCACCTTCCGAGGACAAAGGGAGTGGCGAGGGCCACTCGGGAAACTGGCTAAGCGCCAGCATGTTACCGTGATGGACTCTCCAGAGCGAGTCATCGATGTTCGTTGCTGCTAGGCTACGCAGCTAACCTTGAGGGTGCGATATGCACTAGCCCCTCTCTGAAGCAATACCTTCTTGGTGGTTCCGGAGAAACGTAGGGTTTGGCGACCATAGGAATGTGTTTAGTGGGTACGAGGAGAGAGTAGTCCTGGCTTTTACTATTGTTGTAGAAAACGGCCTCAGCCCCACACTACCATATCCTTGATGTTAGGGTGTCTGTTTGCAGATTATCCCCCTATGGTTTAGAAGAAAAAAAAAACAACAACAAGGCCTTACTTTAGAGTGCCTTGCTAGTGCACACCGCACCGCGTAGCCTGCAGCAACGAATATCGATGACTCCGCTTGGGTAGTCCTCCGAGGTAGCATGCTGGTGCCTTTGTCCTCGGAAGGCGGTCAGGCCCAACTACCATACCCGCGTCCAACTGTTTTGCAAGCACCGAGAACTGATCCTTGTGTGCATCGCGATTTGACAATCTGAAGGCTCAGGCCTTATCAGCTAGCACCAGGAGGAGTTGCTGACAGTCAGTGCGGCCTCCGACAACTCGGGCAATGAGCCCGTCATGGAACGCCATGGTCTCCAAGAAATGAGCGAGAACGGAGAGCTGTTTGCAGAGTTTTGTAGCAACAATGACATGGTGATTGGGGGATCGCTCTTTCCTCATCGACCAGTGCACAAAGTGACATGGGTGTTTCCCGTGATGGCGCCACGGAAAATCAAATCGACCACATCTGCATCAGCCGAAAATGGAGACGGAGCCTTCTTGATGTGCGGAAAAAACGTAGCGCCGACATTGCGTCCGACCATCATCTCCTAATCGGTGAGATCCGACTGCGTATTGCGAGGACCCATCCATCGACAGGAGGAGCAAATCGAGGGCCGGTTCAACACACGCAGACTGGAAGACGCTGCACAGTGGGACCATTCTGAAAAAAGACGATCAAAACCTCTAAGAGTCGTTAGATGACATTTTAGGATATAGGTGTCTTTGGAAGATGTGTTCATAAATATCGTCTCTATTTTTATGCATATGCACTGTATGGTAAAACTGTAGGGTGAACCCGAGCAAAAAAATATTTTTTCAAAATAATTTTTTAGAGGGTAGATGTCTTTAGCAAAGTTGTAGAACAAATAATTTCAAGTATCTTTGCTGAAGACACCATATAGTTTGGACTTCATTTTTAGGGAGAAAATATGGAAGTTTAAAAAACAATCTCAAAATCAGTTTTTTGAACTTTTCCATGATTATATCGTAAAATTTCAATGTGGTATGTTCTGCAAGTTTGTAGGTACTACTAAAATACACTATCTTGCCGAAGACACCAACTCTGTTAAATTGTAAATTGCTCCAGTAAACCATTTTTTTTGAAAATTTTTCGCTATTTTCACTATTGAATATTTTTTTGAATAGGCACTTTTTGGCAGCCGTGCTATCAAAATTTCAATGCTTAATCATGTCCAGAATAGACCAAAAGTGACTTAACAATCGGGTCTGATAAGGCACTTTGATTTTTGATGCTATTTTAATAGTCATTTTTCAAAGAAAATATTCACAAATTTCATACAAATCAATTAATACAAACTGAAAACTCACGAAAACTTTTCGACATTAATATTTGTTAATCCAAATAGTATTCTTGTTGAAATAGTCTACATTTTTACACTGTGTTGACTTATCATTGAATATACGACAAAAAATATCGCTTATTAAATTTTTAGATGAGATTAAAAATTGTGTTTTTCTATAATTGTTTATTGCAATTACCAATGCATTTTTTATGTTAAAATACATACATTGATTAATCAACTAAAACAATGATAACATTTTTTTTTTCATTTGTATGTTAACATTATAACTTCGGTTGAAAACTAAAAAGGCGAAAATATAATGAATGCATCTACAAATTTTGTGTGAAAAAAAAAAATAAAACGAGTGAAACATTGTTACATCACATTGAAATAGCCAGTATCTGTAAGAGATAAATCATCTATCATAAATCATGGTAAGAGTAAATCTTACGTCATGATGAAAATTCTTCACAGATATTTTATTGAAATTGGTTATGCTGTTTGATACTCTTTAAAATTTATTTTTTCCAGTTTTCAAGAACTGCGTCCGTTAGGTCGATTCCTGTCCATGATTTTCGAAATTCCTTCGTCGTAGACATATTATCTTGGTTCATCCCTTGTTAAATCCGCATCAAGATCACGGCTCGATTATGGATACTTTTCCGAGGGGCCTTTAGTTATAAGTTTATATTATAACTATTTTTCGAAAAGATAATTTGTGCCTTTTTGAGAAAGATTTCGTAGATGAGGAAATCACTCAAAGAGGCTTTTCCCTCTTTCAAAATTTGTAGTTAAAAATAAATGACACTGACAGTTGAAATAGTCTACAATTATTTAACTTGTTTTTATTTATTCAGAATTACTACTTGGATGAGCTAAAAATTATATCGAAAGGTTGTATGGGATTTGTGAATATTTTCTTTGAAAATTACTATTAAAATAGCTTCAGATATCAAAGTCAGACCCGATTGTTAAGTCAATTTTAGTCTATTCTGAACATAATGAACCATAGAAATTTTAACAGCACGACTGCCAAAAAGTGCCTACACAAAAAATATTCAATAGTGAGTTTTTAACTCATCTAAAAATTAAAAAAGCGATATTTTTTGTCGGGTGTTCAATGTAAAGCCAACCACAGTGTTAGAAATGTTGACTATTTCAACAAGAATACTATTTGGATTAACAAATATTAATGTCGAAAAGTTTTCGTGAGTTTTCAGTTTGTATTAAATGATTTGTATGAAATTTGTGAATATGTTCTTTGAAAAATGACTAATAAAATAGCATCAGAAATCAAAGTGCCGTATCAGACCCGATTGTTAAGTCACTTTTGGTCTATTCTGGACATGATGAAGCATTGAAATTTTGATAGCAAGGCTGCCAAAAAGTGCCTATTCAAAAAATATTCAATAGTGAAAATAGTGAAAAATTTTCAAAAAAAATTGGTTTACTGGAGCAATTTTCAATTTTACAGAGTTAGTGTCTTCGGCAAGATAGTGTATTCCAGTAGTACCTACAAACTTGTAGAACATATCACGTTGAAATTTTACGATATATCATGGAAAAGTTAAAAAAAACTGATTTTGAGGTAATTTTTTTAAACTTCCATATTTTCTCCCTAAAAATGAAGTCCAAGCTATATGGTGTCTTCAGCAAAGTTACTTGAAATTACTTGTTCTACAACTTTGCTGAAGACATCTACCCTCTAAAAAATTAATTTGAAAAAATATTTTTTTGCTCGGGTTCACCCTACAGTTTTACCATACAGTGAATATGCATAAAAATAGAGAAGATTTTTCTGAACATATCTTCCAAAGGCACCTATATGCTAAAATGTCATCTAACGGCTCTTAGAGGTTTTGATCGTCTTTTTTCAGAATGATCCCACTGTGCGCTGCGGTGAAAAGTTCCTTCGTCGAGGAGCTAGAGAACCGTGCTGCGGATATTCCAGCAGATGGAAGCGTAGAAGATCAATGGTGCACCATCAAGAACGCCTTCATCGCCACCGGCGAGAATAATTTGGGTGAGCTACGCACCCGGAGAAAGCAGTGGCTCACAGATGATACCTGGAGGAAGATAGATGAGCGAAGGAACGCCAAAGCCGCGGTAGAGCGAGCGAAAACACGAGGAGCCAAAGCCGTAGCCCGTAAGCGCTATTTGGCTATCGAGAAGGATGTGAAACGTCTACATGACGGGACAAAATAGCATGGGCGGATTCCCTAGCTGTCGAAGGCGAGAATGCCACTAACACCGGCGACATCCGTCTTCTCTACGATGTTTCACGTCGCCTTAGTGGGACTAAGATGAATGCTACGATGCCCGTGAAAGACACGTCTGGAAAGTTACTGGCCGGGTCGACCAGTTTACGCTGGTTCGAACACTTTGGAAACCTTTTTCAAGTGTCGGTCACGCCATTAACATCTCTGCATGATCCGCCAAGGGTTCGACGCATTACCCGTGTCAACACCGAAGTTCCATCAGTGCAGGAAATAGAAACAGCCATCCGTAGCATTAAATCGAACTGGGTTCCAGGGGACGATCGCATATCAGTTGAGATGCTCAAAGCTGACCCCGTAGTATCCGCACAACTGCTGCATCAATTGTTCTTCAACATATGGGAAGGGGCGACATTTCCGGTCGACTGAATGCAAGACGTCTTAGTAAAGGTGTGCCCAAAAAGGGTGACCTGACTGTATGCGATAATTGGCGGGGCATCATGTTACTGTGTATCGTTCTCAAAGTCCTCTGCAAAGTGATCCTTAACCGGATACAGGAGAAGATTGACACAACTCTCCGACGGCAGCAAGCAGGATTCCGTGCCGGACGATCCTGTGTAGACCATATTGTCACGCTCCGTATCATTCTGGATCAAATCAATGAATTCCAAGAGTCTCTCTACCTGGTGTTCATTGCTTACGAAAAAGCTTTCGACCGTCTCAATCACCGCAACATGTGGGAAGCCCTCAGGCGCAAGGGTCTCCCTGAGCAAATCATCGACCTCATTGAAGCACAGTACAGGGCATTTTTGTGCAGAGTACTGCACAACGGTGTTTTGTCCGATCTCATCCGGGTCGTTTCTGGAGTGAGGCAAGGATGTATACTATCACCGCTACTGTTCCTCATCGTAATCGACGAGATCCTGGTACGTGCGATTGACCGTGAACCAAATCGTAGACTGCTGTGGCAACCCATTACCATGGAGCACCTAAATGACTTCGAACTGGCTGATGACGTTGCTTTCCTAGCTCAACGGCGCTTTGATATGCAGAGCAAGCTCGATGATCTTGCCAATCGCTCCTCAGCGGCAAGTCTTACCATCAACGTCAACAAGACCAAATCGTTGGATGTAAACACGGTCATCCCTTCCAGCTTTACGGTAGCTGGGGAATCAGTGGAGAATGTTGAAAGCTTCCAATATCTTGGTAGCGAATGGCGGTCGATGGCTGCACCAAGATCGTCGTGCATGGATCAAGAAGGCGAGTGCCGCTTTTGCGAGTTTAAGAAATGAATGGAAAAACAACCAGATTTGTCTACGCACCAAAATCCAAATTTTCAACACGAACGTGAAACTGTTCAACTGCTTTACGCCAATGAAACCTGGTCTGTATCATTGGAGAACACTCAACGGCTGCAGGTCTTCATCAATAGATGTTTGCGGTATATTATTCGTGCATGATGGCCTGACAATTCCATCTTCAACTTGGAGCTCCATCATCGATGTCATCTAAAGCCGATAGCGACAGTAATTCGGGAACCCAGCAGGACGCTATAAGCAAATCGATAGAAATTTGACCTGGTAAAGGTGATGGCCCAGGATGGAGATCTTTCAATTCAGCCCTCTGCACCATCGTGGATGTTCAGGACTGAAAGTAAGTAAGAACTATCGTAAAAAGTTAACTCCCTGCTCCCCTCCACTTTCACAGTAGTTGACAATCAACCTCAGCAGCGCCATCTGTAAATCGTAAACCACGTGTTAATGATCGTGGTCTTCAATTACGCCCGTAATTAACATTGTCCGAAGCGTAACACAGCTCCACATACCGTCATCGCCGCAGAAAGCCCTATCCCACGATCGTAAAAACCAAGTAGGCGTTTAGAGATCTGATGCGTAAAGTGCGTGGAGCGTTGCCTAGCAGCACCCACCGCCAACTGTCAGCTATTTGTTTACCGCGTTTTATAGCTTCCACCAAACGCATCACGTGTTTGTTGTTTGTAAATACACGGTCCAATTAAAATGGTGTGCTGCTTCGGAGTGCCTTCTGAGTTGCTTCTAGAGACGCTCATCTGCCACCAAGAGCTCCATGAGTTATAACAACAACAAGTCGCGGTAACGCAGCAACGCATATAGGAGATAAATTAATGTTGCAACCATTTTTCTTTGGTCTGTTGCTGCTGTCAACCCCCGCGTTTGCGATAAAAATCAAATTATAAATAAAATTCTCAAAAATGAGACTGCTGGCTCTCCGAGCGTGTCACAAAATTGTACGTGAACGCGGGGTAAGTTATTGACATCGTAACCTATTTGTTGGTTGGTCTACCCTAGAGAGTGGAGAGGTTAGGTATGTTCTTCGCAGTCCGTATAAAATAAATAGAAAAAAGCGTTATCGCTTATAAATGGTTGTCTCCGGACAATTTTGAGGTTATGAGATAGAGATAAAACTGGATGTCGTCGATTTTTCGTTCTTTCGTTCCCGTGTTCCAATCAGTCTAATTTTCCTCTCTTTTCTTTTATCTGGTCTTTCTGTCAAAGCAATCGTCATTTGTTTTATTTCCTAGCTTCGAGTCTTCATCTCATCCAGGTTAGACGTTCTTTCAGAAGGTGCAAGGTTTTACTGCCGCGGAGCATGTTTTTTCTCGAGGTAAAAGGCTTCCATATAAAGATAATAACGAGGCAGGTTAATTCTAGACAAACACATTTGATGTCTTGCCCAGCTGAAGCAGCTGCCACCAGCAGCAGCCTCCCAGTCAGTAGTGATGATAGGTTGGTTATTGTCCAAAAAAAAATCTGTTCCACTGATAGGGAGCCATAGTATACCTACAACAGTATGCAAAGCCAGTCAGCGCTTTTATGGGAGACTATTCATTTTATTTTTTCCTCATTCATTGGAACTCATCTCCATAATTTCGCCGTATATCTCGTGGGACATTTCTCGCTTTTTGTTTACCTTTCGAGTCGAAAATTGTCACCAGATGGGGCTGACACGCACAGTCGGAAATTGGCCTTTTAAATTAATTTGCTCTGGTCAGTCTGTCTGTATGGTCGAACGCTGTTTCAGCTGATAATTGGTGCTCGTAAATAAGTTCGTTTTTAACACTGTGTTACGATCGTAGTTACGATGCACATACATGGGAAAGTTTCATATGATTTATGTATGTTAATGTGTCTAACCGTACTGCCCCCACTCGCATAACAGTCCCATTTGACTTTTCATCACTTTTGAGTTAACGTTATGAATATTCATCATTTTTGATGTACTTCCAAAAACAACAATAAAAATTACGAATTTTTATGTCAATATGTGAAAAAAATACCAAGTTATGAGCGTCACATATCAAAAGTACCCGCATAACAGTCCCATCATGGATTTTTGTGTTACGTAACACAAAACTGAACAACTTTGTAGTGATTGTAATATTTTTTACAGTTATATATTAATGTGCAAAGCAATCTGTGAAAGTTTCGAGATGATCGAAATATTTTTCAAATTTTGGCGATTTTTCAAAGTTTTATATGGAAACAAGTTTTCAAACTTCAAATGTCGTTTTCTCAATTCCTACTTTTTGCAAATGGGACTGTTATGCGAGTGGGGGCAGCGTAGTCGTTATTTAGTTTTGAGAGTTTTCTGTGTGCACTGCATTTCAGAACATTGGTGCTTTCAGTAATGTTTTGGGGGATGTTGACATAAGGCTGAATGCACAAAAGGCTGAACACGAAAGGCTGAAAGTAACATAAGGCCGAATTTCAAAAGGCTGAATGCACAAAAGGCTGAAATTGCAAAAATGTAGGAAATGAGTTTGAGTACTTCTTCTTTTTTTTCTGGCGTAACGTCCCAACTAAGACAAAGCCTGCTTTCAGCTTTTATACGCATTTCAACAGTTATTAATTGAGAGCCTTCTCTGCCAATGACCACTTTACATTTGTATATCGTGTGACAGGCAGGAAGATACTTTATGTCCGCGGTTGTCAAGGAATTTTCCATTACAAAAAGTTTCTGGCCTGAGGGAGAATCGAACCCGTCTCCCTTAGCATTACTACCCGTTCGCTAACCAGATCGGCTACATATATGAGTCCTAGTCATAGAATGTGCTTAGTGAAGAGGCTAATGATGCATACCAACTAACACAAAAAATGACTGGTATTTCATTTGGAGATTTTTCCTTCTTTGAGCATGAGCTATTCTTTCGAATCATGCTGTTATGGAGATTGGTTGCCATTACAGCTGCCAACAATGTGATCAGAGGTGTTTTCTTCTTTTAAATATATGCTATTCTTTGGAGAAATACTGTCATAGTTATGTAGGCGATCAATAATGCATACGATTTCGAACATAGTAACGGAAACACGTCCAATGAACCATCAACCAATGAGCGGTAGTGTGCGTCAAATGTCAAACTCAAGCAAAACCAATGCAAGTGTCAGGGCCTAGTGGTCGGCCAACTAGCAAATTTTCATAAAGATCATTATATCAGTGTACAATATGAATAATTAGAGTGTTATGTCTGTTTGTCTGTGATGTTAGTGTTGCCTTTAGGCTCGCATGACTGCTTTCAGGCTCTCCGCTTGAAAACTAGTCGAATCATTATTTCAGCCTTATGTTATTTCAGCCTTTTGACATTT
Source organism: Aedes albopictus (assembly GCF_035046485.1). Lineage (NCBI taxonomy): Eukaryota > Metazoa > Arthropoda > Insecta > Diptera > Culicidae > Aedes > Aedes albopictus. Next base: position 25,507,875 of record NC_085136.1, on the reverse strand, counting down.
TCAGCCTTTTGTGATTCAGCCTTTCGTAATTCAGCCTTTTGTTATTTCAGCCTTTCGTGTTTCAGCCTTTTGAACGTAACCCTGTTTTGGTAACAATGTTTTCTACAACTCATCTGAGACAACTTAAGCCTCTTGGCACAGAGAAACAGACGTCACACTCTACTCTCATTTCATCGATCCCTTTTTCAACGGCGGATTCAATTCCCAAGTAACCATGACGCTTTATATAGAGCATTATTTTCGCTTTATAGTGTATTATATGACATGCGATATAAAGTTGTTTTGTCATATAGGCACCATTAAAGTAGGTTTAAAGTCGAAAGTGGCGCTACTATTGTTGATTTACAGCAAGCTTTACTGTGGTGATTGCTAAAGCATATAAAATGCTTGTACCTTATAGCTAATGCAATCAAATCGCATGCAATGCACACTTAATGCATCATGTCAAATAAGAAAAAAAGTATGTTTATCATTTTTCTATCTATTTTTATCTTCCGATACTCTCACTTTGATATTTTTTATTGTATTTCGGGAATTGAACCTAGACTGCTGAAACTGACCACGATGAAACTCGGACGCGCTAATGCTGTGTGCTACGATACCATGTATTTTGCACCTGGAAAAATGTGCAACATAAAGTAAAGTATACTTAGCTAGTGCCTTATTGAGTTGTGTTTTCAGCAACTCTAAAAAATGTGCCGGGGTCTGAATGCTATCAGTTATGTTACTCTCGAATATAAATTCGTCTGTGTTGATTCTGTTTTTTTTTGTTTTCATATGTGCTCACTTCTACCTAAAATACAATAAATAAGAAACAATACAAACAGCGCTTCAATTCTTCCTTTTATGAAATCGGGTTAAACAAGGAAACCGATACCCCACATAATTTTTGTTCCCTCAGCATCTGATTATTTTCATGTCCCAACCAGAAACCCAAAAAACCATACATAATATAAATTTTCACACAGCAACATCAGAGCATGATAATCTAAGTGCTCCGCAGCAATCCATGAAAATTTTGGTTTGTTTTGAATGGTTCTGTTTCCAAAAGTGTTTTACAGTTTTTTTTTTGAACTGAGCGATATTTTTCTGTTTACAACGATGGAAGCTTTAGTAAAGGCACATACAAAGTAATAAATGCTTGCATTATTGATTGCTATAAAGCTTTTAACATGGTAATGCAATGAAGCATTTAACAACGGCTCTATAGAACTATACAGAACTGTCAAAATCTCGTAATGCTTCAATGCTTTCATAATGTAGATTAAACGCTTCATTACTTGACAGATGTAAAATAAAAGTTATGTTGCATTAGCTAAACTATAATACGATGGAATTAATGTTATGATATAATGCTTGTGGTTACTTGGGTTGTTTGGTGGTAGGTCGATTGGCCACTCGTAGCGCTCACATCGCTTTTGCTCCTGTATGAAGTTTGCTCACTACCGCCATCTAGCGGTGGCTCGTCCAAGCACAGCATGATTAGTATTGGGCAGTTACAATTTCGTGACGAGGTTTTTAATTGAAAATTGTTCGTGAATTATTTCTTCTGGAGCTCATAATTGTTTTTTTTGTTTATATCAACAAAACATTCGAAGGAAACCATAGCTGAACTCTTTCGAAAAAAAAATACGAACTCTTTTCAGGACTAACGCAGAATTTACTTCATGATTTCGTTCAAAATTTTCTTCAGTAGGAACCCGTCCGAAGAGTTTTTGTAAATGCCTACTCAATGTCGTTCATGACTAACTGGAGTACTTTCAGTAATTTATCATCCAGTTTATCTACGCTCATTAGCAATCTTGGAATGTTCTGGATCTCTTTTCTTCTAAGAATAAACATTCAGTTGTATTGTTCTGAGTACATCTTTACCAGAATGTCCCTAAAGAAGATTCATATACACTAGGATATACTCATCTCATAATCCTAAAGAAATGTCAATCGATGTATTCCCGGAGGGATCATCCCAGGAATAATTCTTATATGTATTTTCGTAAAAGTCTTGAAACACTCACTGGAGGAAACCCTCGAGGTATTTCTGTAAGAATCCCCGATGAGAATCCCTGAAGAAATTCTTGAAGAATTCAAGTTATTACCAGAGAACTATCAAATAATGGATTTTTTGGAAAAATCCTGGAATTCACCTGAAGGAATTCCTGGACGAATCGCTGCTATAAGAAAGAACAGGAATTCAAGAAGTACTTTATGTTTTAAAGTAAGTCACAGTGACTTCTCGCAACTAAAACATGAACTGCCTTGACCCTTCTGTGACATGTGTGTGGTTTGGAAGAACTGGAGGACTATTGTATAAATTCCTGACTATTGTATAAATTCCTGATGGAATCCCTGAGCTCGTCCCTGAGTAACTTCTGATGAAACTGCTGCAGGGATTCCAGAAGGAATCCCTGAAAAATTTATGGGCAACTTCTTGGAGAAATTCTAAGAGAAATTTACACAAATTACACAAAACACGGAAGAAGATCCCTGGTGAATTTCTTGAAGGAATCCTAGGATAAGTTCTAAAACAATCGTTGGAGAAAACTATTGAGGCGTTCCTGGGGGAATTTCTGAAACAGTCTCATGGCATTTTGTTTTAGAGTAATCTCTGAAGAACTTTCTGAAGGAACACCTTCAAAACATCCCTGGGAAAAATCCTATAAGAATCTCTGGATGAGTTCTTGAAAAATCAATGGATAATTTCTTGAAGAAAAAAAAACATCAGGTTGTATTACTGAAAGAATCGCTGGATGAGTTTCTGAAGGAACTCCTTTGCGGAAGCTGCAGGCAGGCTTTACAGAAGCTCCCTCGCGAGAAAATGAGGAAGCGATTTCAGCGATTTTCTGAGGAGTAAAAATAAAACTCAGAAATCACAACGCAAATCCTCAACAGCACCGAGCGCGAGCTTGTCGTGCAGCGAGGAGTTCGTCCAACACTCATAATTGCTTGTTGTGTTTCTCACGTCCACTTACACTCAAAAAGCACTCAGGAGTTCCACTCACATACAAAGAAAGACTCTCGAGGCAAAAATCGCACTCAAAAACCAACCCGAAATAATCATCAGCTCTTTTTTCGTTCCTCTCTTCCTCGCTCAGTTATTATTGCCTCTCTGTTTGGGGTTCGTTCGCTCCCTCGTGACGAGGCAGAAGCAAAATACCGCTCGAGAGCATATTGCAAAACTCTTTTGATTTCGAGGAGGAATATCAAGCCTGGCTGCAGGGAATGTTCTTGAAGGAATTCATAGATAAATTTCTGAACAAATTCGTGGATGAACTCCTAAACGATTTCTTGAAGATGCTTGTGAAAAAAAATCCTGGATGACTTCTTGAAGAATTTCTTGCCTCCTGTATGCATGAATTAAAAGAATTCTAATACAATTCTCTGGATTTCCTTTAGAAATCCTTTGAGAAATTAAAAAAAACTTCATGTAATCCTGGAGAAATTCTTGGATGCTCCCCTGGAAAACATGATGGATGAATTTATGAAATTTTTAAAAGAACCCCTGAATGTGTTTTTGAAAAGATCCTGAAATAAATTTCTGAGGGAATCACTAAAGGAATTCCTGCAACAATCCCTGGAAGAACTTCCGGTGGAATATCTGGAGAAATACATAGAAGAAATCCTGTCAGAATTCCTGGAAGAATTTCTGGAGGAATCTCTGGAGGAATTTCTAAAAATATATCTTGGAGAAATTCATGGAACAATCCCTGCAAAAACTCCTGGAGGAATCTCTGAAATAAACTCTGGAGGAATCCTTGGAGAAGTTTCTGAAGAAGTCTTTTGAGGAATTTCCTGTAGGAATTTCTGAAGGAATCCATGTTGGAATTTCTGTAGGAATTCCGGGAGGATTCCCTAGAGGAAAACTTTAGGAAATTCCTGGATGATTTTTTTAAGAAATCCCTGGATGATCTCCTGCTGGAATCTCTGAAGCAATTCATGGAGGAATCTCTGGAGGAAATCTTGGAGGAATCCCTTGAGGAATTTTTCGATGAATTCTAGGAGGAATCACTGAAAAAGTATCAGGTGAAATTCCTGGAGGAATTCTTGGAGGAATCCCTGGCGATATTTCCGAAGAAATTCCTTGAAAAATTCCAGGTGCAATTCCTACAGAAGTTTCTGGAGGTATTTTTGGAGAAACCCTTGGTGGAATTTTCGGAGGAATCTTTGGATATATTGCTGAAGAAATCTCTCGAGGAATTCCTGGAGGAACTCCTAGAGGAATTTCGGAAGGAAACCCTGGAGGAATTTCTGGAAGAATTCTTGAAGGACTCGCTGGAGGATATCCAGGAGGAATCTCTGAAGCAATTCCTGACGGATCTTCTGGGCAAATTCCTGGCGTAGGAGCAATTCCAGGAGAAAACACTGGAGGAATTCCTAGAGAAGTCTTTAGAAGAATTCTTGAAGGAATCCCTGGGGAAATTTCTGGAGGAATACTTGGAGGGATGCCTGATGGAATCTCTGGAAAAAACCGTGGAGGAATCCCTGAATGAATTCTTGGAGAAATTCCTGGAATTACGCCCGGAGGAACTCTGTAAGAAATGCCTCAATAAGTTTCTGAAGAGAGCCCTGGAGGAATTTCTCGCGTAATTTCTGGAGGAATTCCTGGAGTAATTTTTGAAGATATTCTTGCAGGAAGCCCTGGAAGAATTCCGGAAGAAATTCGCGGAGAAATCCCTAGTAAAATTCCTGGAGAAATCTCTGAAACAACTCCTGGAGAAATGTCTGGAAGAATCCGTGAGGGAATTCCTTGAGAAATCATTAGGAGAAATCCAAAAGGAATTCCTGGAGGAATCCCTGAATCAATTTCTGGAAGAATTTCTGTAGGGATCCCTGGAGAAAAGCCTGAAGGCATTCCAAGAGGATTGTCTAGAGGAATTCCTGAAAGAATTCATGGAGTAGTCCCTGGTGGAATGCTAGGCAAAATCCCTGAGGGAATCCCTCGAAGAATTCCTGGACAAATTCCCGGAGGAATCACTGAAAAAAAAAAATCCTCGATGAATCTTTGGAGGAATTCCTAGAGGAAGCTCTGGAGGAATCCCTGAAGCAATTTCTGGAAGAATCCCTGGAGGCATTCTTGGATGAAATCCTGGAGGAATTCCTGGAGGAATTTCTGGAAGAATCCCTGGAGGAATTATTGGAGGAACTCCTGGAGAAACTCCCAGAGGAATTCGTGGAGGAATCTCTTAAGCACTTCATGAAGGAATCTCTGGAGGAATGCCTGGAGGAATTCCTGGGGGTATTTCAGGAGGAATTCCTGAAAAATGCATGGAGAAATTCCTGAAGGAACACCGGGAGGGATTCATTCCTAGAGGAGAAATTCATTGATAAATTCTTGGAGGAATCTTTGGAGAAATTCGTGGAAGAATTTCTGAAGGAATCCCTGAAGAATTTCTGGAAAAATTGCTGGAGGAGTAGTTGTAGAAATTTCTGAGGTAATTCCTAGACGAACTACTGAATCACACCTGGAGAAATTCCTGGAGTAATTCTTGAAGGAATTCCTGGGGGAGCCCTGCAGAAATTCCAGGTTGAAATCCCAGAGGAATTCTTGGATGAATCCCAGGAGGAACCTCTTGAGGAATCTAGAGTAATCTCCAAAGGAATTCCTGAAGGAACCCCTGCAGGAAATTCCAGAAGGAATACTTGGAGGTATTCTTAGAGGATTCAATGCAGAAATTCTCAGAGAAAACGCTGGTAGAACTGTTGGGGGATTTTCTGGTGGAGTTTCCGGAGGAATCACTGGAAGAATTCCGGAATTTGAAAGGTTTCTGAATGGACAAATTTCCCAAATGGGAGAGAACGTGCCTCTGGAGCCGACCAATTGATGCCATCATAAGCAAGCGAACAGCCTGCGTCTGTCGTCTTTGAAGATGGTGATGATGGACCTTAAATACACTGGAATAAACTAAGAGATTATTTTAGATTGATTTATAGTATGATTTATTTATATATACAAAACCTTTTTTGCACTCATATTATCATTACTATAGTACTGAAGAAATCGCAGAAACAATTCTTGGAGAAATCCTGAAGATTTCATGGGGAAACTTCTACAGTCCTGAAGAAATCCCAGGAGGAATCCCGGAAGCAATCCCAAGAAGAATTCCTAAGGGAATCCCTTAACAATTCCTGGAAGATTAATTCCGGGAGGAGCCCCTGAGAGAGTTCCTGGAGGAGTCCTTGGGAGAATTTTTGAAAACCTCGAGTTATTTCTGAAACAATCACAGGAGGAATTCCCGAGTGAATTCCTGGAAGATTTCTTGTAAGAATTCCTGAAGAATCCCCATGAGGAATCCCAGATGTCACATGAGGAATCTCTTAGGAAATCCTAATCTTATAAGAGAGCTTTCTTAATGAAATCCTGAAAGAATTTCTGTAGGGATCCCTGGAAAAAAATCCTCAAAGAATTCAAATCCGCAGTAATTTTTGGACGAATTATTTAAGAAAACCTTTGATAGGCTCTTGAAGAATTTTCTATAAAAAATGTTAAACGAATTCCTAGATTCATTTTGGATAATATTTGGTTAAATTTCATAAAAGGATTCCTGGAAGAAATCCCTGCAGAAATTCTTCGAATAATTCCAAATGGAATTATTGGAGTAAATTCTAGCAGAACTTTTAAAGGAATATGAAAGAATATGAAAGAATACCTGCAGAAATATCTGAAGGATTCCTCGAAATTAAGCATTGGAACAACCACTGGAGGAAGCTCTAAAGATTCCCCTGGAAAAGTCCCGGAAAATCCCTAGAGAAATGCTTCAAGGAATCTCTGGAGGAATCCTGGAAGTAAGCAGTGGGAAAACTCCCGGAGGAATTTGTCGATGTGTCCTTGCAGAAGTATCTCTAAAAAAATCTGAAGGCATCGTGGGAGGAATTCCTGAAGTCGCATTCTTGGAACAAGCCCTGAAATAATCAGGGGCTGTCCATAAACTACGTAGACTTTTTTTCGGCCATCTCAGACCCCCCCTCCCCCCTCGTAGACTTTTGTTCATACACAATTTTCGAAATTTGTATGGAGCGTAGACTTTGGCCAGACCCCCCCGTCCCCCCCTAAGAGTCTACGTAGTTTATGGACAGCCCCTCACTATCGGAACACCGCAAAACATCCATGGAGGAATTCACAAAGGAGAAATTTCTTGGAGAAGTCCCTTGAAAAATTTCTGAAGGAATCTCTGGAGAAGTTCCTGAAGCAATATCTGGAGAATTTCCTGAAGGTGGCCCTGGTGGAACTCATAAAGAAATTTCAGGTTTTTTTACCTTAGCTTAATGTCTGTTTGAATTATATACTTGTTAAAATTTGGAAATCCTCTGAAACTTCTTGAAATACTACCGGAAGCCCCATGAAATTACCACGGACTACATGTAACGGACCTGAGAACCTTCGAAACCCTCGAAAATATCCCCGAAGTCCCCTGTAACGGCTCTGAATCTTGAAAGTTCCTTGAAAGCCCTCTGGGATCCCGCATGACCCTTCTGTCTTTAAATCTTCTAGAAACACGCCTTTTTCAAACTTCTTTGCAACCAGTCCTGACGCATTACCTAAATGGAGATTCAAAGATGTATTTGAATTTAGATTTATAAAGAAAATTATGATCTCCACGAGCAGCATAGCATAGCATAGCATAGCATAGCATAGCATAGCATAGCATAGCATAGCATAGCATAGCATAGCATAGCATAGCATAGCATAGCATAGCATAGCATAGCATAGCATAGCATAGCATAGCATAGCATAGCATAGCATAGCATAGCATAGCATAGCATAGCATAGCATAGCATAGCATAGCATAGCATAGCATAGCATAGCATAGCATAGCATAGCATAGCATAGCATAGCATAGCATAGCATAGCATAGCATAGCATAGCATAGCATAGCATAGCATAGCATAGCATAGCATAGCATAGCATAGCATAGCATAGCATAGCATAGCATAGCATAGCATAGCATAGCATAGCATAGCATAGCATAGCATAGCATAGCATAGCATAGCATAGCATAGCATTCTGTTATTGTCCTCGATGGAATCTATTTTATTCCTTCAGTTACGTGTTACACAGCCTTAAGGTGAATATATGACGAAGCCACAGCCAAAATTTTCAAAAGCACAAATCTGAAGAACCATTGGACGGTTTGCCCTGAAAAGTTGATCGATTTGTCACCACCAGCGGGTTACCAATCGATCAACTTTTCAGCGTGAACCGACACGTGGTTCTTCAGATTTGTGCTCTTGAAAATTCGGGCTGTGGCTTCGTCATACCTTCATTTTAAGCAACCTGCGGTGATAGCTCTGGCCAACATGAAACTCAACATTTCGTGCGAACGAAATGCACCACCCTATCGACCCGCACATTTGCCAACGGCTCCAACCACCGTCTTTCCACGCAATTGTACGTTCGGCTCTCGAGCGGCAATAAGCAAACCCATAACTCAAGGATGTACTTAAGTCGCTTTAGATGAGAATGAAATGGAAATATATTTGTATTTTCTTTGCGCCGCCGCAAGCTTTTGCAATCACCAACTGCACTGCCGACTACTTGACCGTACACGATCGTTTTCCCAGCCCGAGCACGGGTTGTTCCAACCGCGCTTATCACGCTGCTTATGTGCTTATTCTTCTCTTTTGGCGCTGTCCGCGCCGTTTCCGACACCGGCGACAATGTGGGCGAGTCTAGTTAATAAGAAAACAAATTCCCCGGCAAATGCGATCGAAATTATCGAATAATAACTCCAGCCGAGAGATTTATATTAGTGCAATATATTTAAATTCCCATTAAGGCTGCGCGCAGTGGCGGCGGCGGCGCCGCGGCGCTTCTTCCGATCCGCGCGCCGAATGATTGCGCTCTTCTCCGGGCCGAATCGCGCTTGCGGTTTATTGCATCGTTTTATGCGGAGCGTGATACGGCCAATAAGCCCGGCGAAGATTTATACTTTGTATATTTGTGGCGCGGTCGTTTGAGCTTTGCGACTTTCTCCCAAGATAGCTGGCTCATCAGTCAAACATTTCAAAGGCGGTAAATCAACGGCACTCGACACTCGTACCACATCACCCGGAATCCCGCCTAATCCATCGACATGCATTCTCACTAATTCCACTTAAGCCAAAATTAACTACGAGATCGGTGCGCGGTGATCCATTCTACCAGGGACAGGGACATTCATAGTGTGTTGCGTTTTACCTAGTGTTTTGCGCCGAGGCACATTTATCGGCGGTGTGAACAAATGGCCACTGCCGCCATGTTGCTAAGGTTCTGTCAAAATTTGTTAGTAAACTCCTTTCCTGCCTTATCCTGTAGGAAACAATGTAGCGGCATGGCAGAAAAGTCGACCGCGGCGGCGCAAACCTCTAATTGAATCGTGCGCGCCTACTTTGTTCACACGTCTTTCAGCACCTTTCCGGTTGCGGCGATGCGACTCCCTGTCTTCGCGCTCTTCCGTTCTTTCAGAAGTCATCACCGCGCACCGCAAAGCGCACTTTATGGTTGAAGTGTTTGAAAAGTAGCCATAAAAATGATCACAAATGTTCTCACATTGGCCGCCGCCACCTCCACCGTCCCACTCGAAAATTTTCCTACCATGTGATTGCTATTGTTGGTTTTGGTAAAGTTGTCAGCCAGCGCTGAAATGACGAACGCGGAGGGCAGCCGGCGGCGCGCGGTTGACGATTTAAGTGCGCACGCATTTCCCTTCTACGAGTCATGTATCGTTTTGTTTTCCACGAGGGGCATAAATTTTCCGAAATTACAACGATTTTTAATTCTCTAGCCGAGATGGCTGGTGCTGGTGGAAATTGAGACGGCGAAGCGAAGAAGCGCGTCTGGAGATGCAATGTACTTGCGTCGGCGCGTAAACAGAAGCCCCGCACAAGGAAATAAAGATAATATTTATGGTGATTATTAAAAGCATTTTGACGTGAGATATTAACTTAAATGGGTCATATTTTCCGTTCCGGTGGGAGTTCCAGTTTCCCAGGAGACGAAATTTGAGGTTAATTTTGAATTCAAGTTTGAAATATTTCCGATCCCTTATGGAGGCGACGGGGCGGTGGGACAGACCGAAGTAGGCCGGCGAAGGCAGCTGTCACATCGGTTCAAAAAGAGTTAATAACAGCTGTCAACTGAGATCCCGAAATGAGCCGCATTGTCGGCTGACGGGTCGTCCCGTCACATTGTAATTCAAGTGTGAAATATTTCCCATTATCCATCCATTCGTGCATGCAGTAGGTCCTGACGCATGCACCTACCCTACCTGGAGTGGATTAGAACGAACGACTTGTGTTCTATCTTCGTCAAACACAGAGCGATGGAATGCCATATAAAAGCAGAAGATGATGAAATTGATACAGGGTCGAAAACATCGTTTCGGGCTAACTGAAACCGATCCAGTTCAGTGCAATGAATTGATCAGGTTTTCATAGATGCTTGGCTGTTAAAGCTTCAGCATATAGTCAGAAAAGGTTGAGCTATAGGGAGTAAAAACAAAGAAGGCCGAATTTTTTGTGTGTCGAATAAACATCGAAGCTCAAATGAAGTCCAAAGAGAAGTCTTCGCTAACATAGGGTCTATCTCATTTTTCTAAACAGACACGTTTCTGTTACTGTATCGATTTATTCACGCATATTAGGGCCATCCATAAACTACGTAGACTCATTTTTGGTAATCTCCTTCTCCCACCAGCTAAGACATGCTTGCGTGTCAGACATCTTCTTCTCACATTGCCGAACTACCGGCTAGGATGCCGAAGTCAGTCCATCATTTCCAGTGAAGATTGGCGCTTCGACAACCCAGACCGCTGGCGCTGCTACGACGCGTTTTTCTCAACTAGCCCCTGGCGATGGGACTAGCCTACTCCGTTAGAGCATTCCTCAGTGCCCGAAACCGACCGTGCTTCCTTCTCGCCTTCTATATCACATAACGTTGTTCCTCTCGCTAACTTCGCTGTAGCGCTGACATGACCTGACCTACGGCCGGCCCTCTTCACTGCGTTCCACTTTTCTTCGTCGCCGCACATTCATTCGACGATATTATCCACATTGACGGCAGGCTTCTACAATAGCTGTCATTTCGAATCGGCGTACGCTGGTTTTGTCGCTAGTAACCTCCTCTTGGTGCTGCTGATCGCATCAGAACTGTTGGATATGATCCGCCCAATCCAATGAGTGCTTTGATACCGCTGTGGCCTTCTTGTAGACGTAGTCTACATGACCGCTGAAGTTCAGTCAATCGTCCAATTTCACTCCCAAGTGACTGACTTCACGCTTTGTGTCAATAATGCTCTCATCGACCATGATTCTTGTAGACAAACACTTCCGATTAGGTATTGATAATCACTAGATTCGTCCTATGGTGAACTAGCGATAGCTTCTCCCTGCGCGTCTGGGCTTCCACAGGCGTCTACCACCTCCGTGGCCAATACTTTGACGTTTTCTCGTGACTCACCGATCACTAGCAATACCACATCGTCTGCCTGCAGGGCCAACAATTTTCATTCTTCTGGGAAGGCACAGCTTTCGAACCTCGTTATACAAGGTATTGCATAAAATGGGACCCAAAATGGTTCCTTGTGAAACGCCCGCAGTAATGGCAACACTCTTCTTCCCGGCGTCTGTCTCGTAAATCAGTCGGCGGTTCACCGCCGCGCAGTATTGCGGCGCTCATAATAAATCCACATTGAGCGGCGGCGATATGGCCGCTAGGAGATATCCGCGATACAGACGCAATGTCAAAACCGAACCGATACTGTCACCCACCCAGCAGCATCGCAGCAGCCTTCAGGCTGTTTATATCAAAACAAAAGTTATCACAATGGCAACTCAGGTGGCCAGAAATCGTAAGAATATTTATCGCGACATTGTTCCACTAATATATGCATACCCATCATCTCATCGGCTTTGTAAGAATATGGATGATAAATAGATCATGCTGCAGGAAAATGCGGCTTCACTTTTTTCATTTCATCATTGCGTCTGTATCGCGTGCATTTCCTCGCGGCCATATCGCCGCAGCCTCATGTGGATTTGATGTAAGCGCCGCATACAGAATTTTTGACCATCTGGTGCTCATAGTGGTGCGGTCATATTTTGGCAATTTGATGGGAAAGAAGAAGACAAACGCGTTTCGCGGATTTATCTTGCAAGGCACAATATCGGTTCTCCTCTTGATGGCCGCTGTTGCTTCTGTGCTGTCTCCATAGCATCCACAACCGTTGATGGCCACTACAGTTGACTTTCCTTTACGGAATACAGACCGCTCTCACTCTCCATGTACTTCGTGAGCCTGTTTAGGACCAACACTAATTTTCATGTTTTGCGCTAACGTAAGAACAAACTGACATTCACAAGTCTTGTCTCGCGTCGCGTCTTGTGAATGTTTAGGACCACTCTCTCCAACAATTTGCCAACGGTATCCAATAGACATATCGGCCTAAACGCTGATGGATTACCGAGAGGTTAGCCTGGCTTCGGCAGCAACACTAATTTCTGTCGTTTCCAGATGTCGGGAAAACTGCCCTCCTGAATACAATCTTGTATTATGGTCCTGAACATATCAGGATTTTGGCGAATCGCTGTTTTTAGAGCGACGTTTGGAATTCCATGCGGTCCTGGAACTTTTTTCGGTTGGCAAGTCTTTCGCTACCGCGATCAGCTCTTCCTTCGTTACCCTGATATCTTCGTCACGGACATCCTTGTCTATTATCTGTTATCTTGGACTAGGCTACATTGTATGCGTTACCCCGTTGATTCTCGTTGGCATTGCGGCAGAGATCGTCAATATAAGCTTTTTTTGAGGTGCCAGATTGCCTTGCTCAGTGCAGATCTTGCTGCTCTATAGCGCAACCTTCGTTTCTCCCTTTCACCATTACTGCATCCTTCTTCTGGCTTGTAAGCACTGTGCACGTGGATCAGCAACCGTCGCATTCCACCAGTAGACAGGGCATCGTTAGTGTCTTGGATTTGGCCGAACTCTAGACATTTGTAGCACTCTTCTGGTTGCTGCGAAATTTTCAGCGGGCACTTCGCGGGCACACAGTCTAGCCTACTTTGATCTTGGCAACTCTTAGTGCCTTGTTGGCTGCATCGATCTGTAGTTTATTCGATGCCACCTTCGTGCCAGAAGGCCCGTTTCTCATGCGGATGAGCATCTGGGTTTCTTTTACCTTACACTGCTCCCACATGGCTAAACCTACTTCTTCCTCCGATGTGATCTCGTCCAAGTCTTTGAATAGGAGGGTTGCTTCCGGACATAGGGCCCTGACTTCGACCTTGTCGTCCAGAGCTTTCTCGGGTAGCTCTTTGTAGTAGTAGCTGTTGGCTTTTGGATTCCTTTTCAACTTTAGGATCATTTCTCCATTTCGGGTGCGTCTGATTTTCTGAACGTCGTCCCGTAGCTCCTTGAGATGCGGATTCGTCCGCATGGTGCGTAGAACTTAAGTGCGGAATTCCGCATACGAGTCGTCGCATGCTTTGATGATGAGAGCTTCGCCTTCGTGCTCCTGATGAACTTCGGACCTAATTTTACTATCCGATTTCCATTTCCTTTTGCTAATGACTTGCCATGAGGTATGTCTGCCTGCTGCTACAACATTCTTCGCTGGTGGGTGAGAACCGGTGACGGGGGCGTCCTTATGTTTCTTGGAGCCGCCGGGTCTAGCATCTCCTGGCGAAGCCTTTGGCATTTTCGATGTGAGGAACGGTTTAGTTTGCATTCTCTGAGGGATACTTCTCACGACACACTCACTCAACTTTTCGCGCTTCTGATGCTCGGCTTGCCACAATATGGCGTCTTGGCTGCTGATAGCTCCTTCTCAGCTGTTTCAGCTCTCTGAGTTACATTCTTCCACTCCTTTACTGTCGACTCTAAAGTCCCTTGGGTCTTTGTCACCAACGCCTTGATATCCTTGTTTACGTTACTTCTTTCTATCGACGTACTGGTGCAGCTCTGCCCATGATAGTTTTGTCTCTTTCTACCATGCGCTGTATTGCTGCTATCTATCTATCTATCTATCTATCTATCTATCTATCTATCTATCTATCTATCTATCTATCTATCTATCTATCTATCTATCTATCTATCTATCTATCTATCTATCTATCTATCTATCTATCTATCTATCTATCTATCTATCTATCTATCTATCTATCTATCTATCTATCTATCTATCTATCTATCTATCTATCTATCTATCTATCTATCTATCTATCTATCTATCTATCTATCTATCTATCTATCTATCTATCTATCTATCTATCTATCTATCTATCTATCTATCTATCTATCTATCTATCTATCTATCTATCTATCTATCTATCTATCTATCTATCTATCTATCTATCTATCTATCTATCTATCTATCTATCTATCTATCTATCTATCTATCTATCTATCTATCTATCTATCTATCTATCTATCTATCTATCTATCTATCTATCTCTCTATCTATCTATCTATCTATCTATCTATCTATCTATCTATCTATCTATCTATCTATCTATCTATCTATCTATCTATCTATCTATCTATCTATCTATCTATCTATCTATCTATCTATCTATCTATCTATCTATCTATCTATCTATCTATCTATCTATCTATCTATCTATCTATCTATCTATCTATCTATCTATCTATCTATCTATCTATCTATCTATCTATCTATCTATCTATCTATCTATCTATCTATCTATCTATCTATCTATCTATCTATCTATCTATCTATCTATCTATCTATCTATCTATCTATCTATCTATCTATCTATCTATCTATCTATCTATCTATCTATCTATCTATCTATCTATCTATCTATCTATCTATCTATCTATCTATCTATCTATCTATCTATCTATCTATCTATCTATCTATCTATCTATCTATCTATCTATCTATCTATCTATCTATCTATCTATCTATCTATCTATCTATCTATCTATCTATCTATCTATCTATCTATCTATCTATCTATCTATCTATCTATCTATCTATCTATCTATCTATCTATCTATCTATCTATCTATCTATCTATCTATCTATCTATCTATCTATCTATCTATCTATCTATCTATCTATCTATCTATCTATCTATCTATCTATCTATCTATCTATCTATCTATCTATCTATCTATCTATCTATCTATCTATCTATCTATCTATCTATCTATCTATCTATCTATCTATCTATCTATCTATCTATCTATCTATCTATCTATCTATCTATCTATCTATCTATCTATCTATCTATCTATCTATCTATCTATCTATCTATCTATCTATCTATCTATCTATCTATCTATCTATCTATCTATCTATCTATCTATCTATCTATCTATCTATCTATCTATCTATCTATCTATCTATCTATCTATCTATCTATCTATCTATCTATCTATCTATCTATCTATCTATCTATCTATCTATCTATCTATCTATCTATCTATCTATCTATCTATCTATCTATCTATCTATCTATCTATCTATCTATCTATCTATCTATCTATCTATCTATCTATCTATCTATCTATCTATCTATCTATCTATCTATCTATCTATCTATCTATCTATCTATCTATCTATCTATCTATCTATCTATCTATCTATCTATCTATCTATCTATCTATCTATCTATCTATCTATCTATCTATCTATCTATCTATCTATCTATCTATCTATCTATCTATCTATCTATCTATCTATCTATCTATCTATCTATCTATCTATCTATCTATCTATCTATCTATCTATCTATCTATCTATCTATCTATCTATCTATCTATCTATCTATCTATCTATCTATCTATCTATCTATCTATCTATCTATCGATCGCAAAAGTAGCATTACTTCACTTTCACAAACCCCCTTTGTTCTACATTATCCTTTTCCATCCAAAATGCTGAAGCTGCTCTTTCAAGATCACTCGACCATCATAAAATATTCATATGGCCCGGTTCCCTTACTGCACTCAGCTTGCTTTTCCCACCCCTCGCAGCATATTTTCCTTCGGAAGCGTTCGATCCCTGCTCTCTCCGACTTGGTTTAGGTAATCCTTTGCACACGCATCAAGTGACTATAAATCATAGCCAAATTACTCGGCACCACGCAACCTCCGACCTCCGTCCTGGTTTTGCCGGTGCGTGCCATGGTTATTACTCAGCACTTTACCGACAGCGACAGCGAACCTTCCTCGATGGATGGAAGATGAACCGTTTTCTCATTTTCTAATGTACTCCAGTACTGGCGGTATCACAGACAATCGGACCTTGAGGTATAATCATCATCCATAAAAAATCATAACTTTTGCCAATCGACCTGTTTTTTCACCAAGGGTGTATTAGATGGCGGTAATATGTAAACAACAGAAGACGTCATTGTGACGTCTGATTGTCTGTGCTTGTACTTTACTGGTTTCGCTCCGCTTGCTAAGAACGACCGTCCTCGTAATCGAATTTAGATCAAGCATGCTGTACCGGTTGAGGGGTGATTCACCATACCAGAACAACCGACCAAGGGTTTGAAACAAGCCGACTCGGATTTCACGCATTTGTTTACACCCGTCCGTCAGTGATGATGACGACAACAAACAATGCGTACTTTGCAAAGTGTCAATCAGCAGGGGAGGGGTTCGACAACAACAACAAATCACGATTGTTGCGCCTCCTTCGTTGCTATACGCGATTACTGTCAAAAGCTTTTCAAAAATTTTGACAATCGCCGAAAGGTTCCGTTCGTCAAGGCATGCTTTGTTTCAAGGGGTTATTGTTGTTTTGCGCTGCGAAGCTTCCCTCTAATTAAACTTCACAACGAATTTAAGCTGAATGGATATGCGAGGAAAACAATCGAATTAGGTTTTCCTCGAACGCCGGCCGGCCGCCGACACAATAGAAAACAGGCAGAACAGAACCGAAATGGGGTAAAAGCGAAAACGACGTCATATTTTATCCATAATTGACATAAATTGAAACAAACGATTGTGTGACGGTTGTGTCTGGCAGAGGGAGCACAAACACGATTGTTTCGGATGGTTCATGTTCGCTTTTATTTGCAAATTCTACGAATAAATTGAATGAATTTATGTTGACCTTTTGGGCCGTAACCAGTTTGTTAAATTGTCAAACTGCATTTAAACAAATCCGGCATATTTCATTCTATCAACGCTGCGAGATTCTCGACCGTCCGTTCCTGAAATGTCAATTAATTATCCGGTCGAGCTCTTCGGAAGAATTACGCATAACTTCCAGTTAATCCATCCGAAGATGAATCTTCGAGAGCGGCGACTCTTGGTGAACGAATGGCATGATTCATTACCCATTTCGGTCGATGGAGTTTATCAAACGGCTCTGTCGCCGATCAACGTCGCCGGCTGTGTCATTTCAATCCAAGTAGGCATGCAGGCATGTAGATACGCGTCCGCCCCATCATCCATCTTGAAACCAGTCGACGACTTACCGAATTGATTTATGTCCACATTTGATCCATCACAAGGGTTCTGTTTTAAGAAAATCGGGACCACGACCACAGTCTGCGGTGGTGTATCCAAGCAGACTAGCAGCGGCGGCGGGCGAACGGCAACGCCAACTATGATCATGATCCAATCGCAGTCTCGTGTTCAAGAGCTACGAGTGACTTTGTTTTTGTTCGACCCAAGCCCAGAAGACCGTAGGTATGCACCGGGCAATGTGGCGAAGGAAAAGGTGCGTGTCATGAATATTCACCCGGTTCTTTAAATACCTGCGATTCTGGCGCTGCCGCCACTGCATCAGCTCCCGCCGGCCGCCACGCCAGTACCACCGACCGCGACGTGAGTGAGTTCACACAAAGCCAGAACCAGAAAATTGAAAAGCAAACAAAAGCATCCCGCAGAGATCGAGATCGTTTTAATATGATTAATACCGGGGTGTCTCATTCATTTATATTTAATAAATTACCCGTATTTATGGCACTACGGAGTGGTGTGTCTTTCACCCAGATGACGCTTCTTCGTTATCTTCTTTGCTAGTTTAAGTTGAACTTGCACGTTGTTGCAAGTCTCAGCCTCGAATAGTTTCGCAAAATCGCAATCTCCGAAATTTTCTTCAAACAGAATCTCAATGTAATCATTTTTTATATCACAACGCACAATTTAGATACCTCTCAAATAAATAATTTCCACTGCAGACGCTCGAAAAGTACTTCCCAGCGGGATGCAGGCGCCTCGGTCGATCAGAAAAACCTCCCGCGAGCCTATAGCAATCACACACACAATAAGGTTGTTCGCCTGAGCAAAGCCACCCAGCAAACCTCTGGGATCTACATACATTGGTAAGCTGCCTCTGTCTGACCTACGAGGAGGAGGACTGACATACTTGACAGGATGGCAAGGGGAACGCAACGGGATCAACGCAGTTATTTCAGGTTCTGTTTTTATCCTGTTTCCTGCGTTCCAGGTTTTTTTTCAGCTCGAAGCCTGTGGCGTACGATTTCAATTAATTGGAGGAAACTTGATAGTTTACTCTGGATTTCGGGCACTTGTCAAAAGTTTTGATAGGGGTGGAATTTTCTTAGCAGGTAAGTCTGGTGCGTAGCAGGCCTTGGGAGAGGTATTTGATCGGTTAATTTTTTGGTTTTGAGGGCATTGGCCTTTCTTTGTCGTATTTACGGAGTTAAGTTTCTCCGTGATTACGCATGTTAAGAATTCAACATCGAAACTGTGTATTTTGCAGTGTTCACGCAATATACTACTGCAATCGTAAAATATGCAACATAGTAGGCGCGCCTACCCATGTTGCCTGCTCGCAGTCCATAAACTACGCAGACAACTGTTCCTCATCGTAATGGACGAGATCCTGGTAGGTGCACAGGTCTTCATCAATAGATCCTTGCGGTATATACTACATAGCATGGTGGCCTCACAATTGGATCTCCAACGTGGAGCTCCATCGTTGATGTCATCAAAATCCGATAGTGGGAGCGAAAGTGGAGGTGGGTCGGCCTCACTCTACGCAGAAGCGGGAACGAAATCTGCAAGCACGCGTTAAATTGATTCCAGCAGGACATCGAAGCAGAAGCAGACCCAGAGATTCATGGCGGCGCAGCCTCAAATCTGTTGCGATCATAGTAGCTCGGTAGTTCGTGTTGCTATGGACTTGTTATTAGTTTCTAAGATAGTTAATAAAATTTTCATTCCATTGCTACTACTCAACGAAGTTAGTCGTTTTCCTAGATGTTCTGCTACAGGGTACGAGCCCAGCAAGAGGACCTTAGCCGGAACTCGGAAGTAGTCTTGAAGATTTTTTCAGCCTCAAGAAACCTCAAGAAGTAAACCCGAAGTTGAGCTGCTGGAAGTGGAGGAAATGGAAGAACCGCAGCCGAAGCAAGAAGCGCTCGAGTTGGCGGAGGTTCCGTGGCGCTGCCGGCCATCGAGAAGTTACGTGGTAGGGATAATTACACGACGTGGGCGTTCGCCGCGAAGCGGATGATTCTCATTCGCGAAGCATGCTTGGAAGCCGTGAGTGCCGAAACCGTCGAAGCTCGCTACCATCTGTTTGAGCCTGGAAAGCTTCAATGGTCCACTGCACGAATTTATTCTAGCCTGCTCCCTCTCACCGAAAATTTGACGTTTGAGCGGTGCCGACACCTCTCAAATGTCAAATTTCGTGTGAGAGTAAGCAGGTCAGTATAAATTCGTGCAGTAATCCATTGGGGACTACGAAGGTGATGATTTTGTTTGAGGTTTTCTGTGAGAAAGTGAAGCAGGGAAGATTTTTTTTCTTTTTTTCACTCATACTTCCATAAGAAATACCGTAGAAAGAAAGAGTGTTTCCCGGCTCATCAACCTTCGTAGTCGCGAATTACAGCTTGGCGTTGGATGCGGCCGATGCGCGAGCCGCCTGGCAGAAGCTCGAATCAGTTTTCAAGGAAAATCGGGTTGCTAAGGAAGTTCACTTCGATACGCCTCGTCAACTGTCAGACCGTCGATGCATACGTGGATGAGCTGATGAGCACAAGCCACAAGTTAGCCTCGCCACATTGGTCGGGCTCCATACAAAGGGGCGGCCAAAACTCTCAAAAACCGAAATTGATATTTTTAAACTTTGTTTCACCTTATAACAAAGTTAATGTATTGTAGTTTTATGATTCTTAATTAAAAGCATACCAGCTTTTGTATTTCAATGACATTTTCACCGCCAAAGTGGCCTGTGTCATAAAATTGAAAAATGAACCATTCGAAAAAAGTAAAATAGGGTAAGAAATCAAACTTTGAACTAGTCAAATTGTAATCTTAATTTGAACCATTTCGAAATTCATTAAAACTACGTATTTATTAGGCAAATATTGTCCCGAAAAAGATGGTAAACATCTTTCCGTAATTTAACCTGATAACATGGACTTTAAAAGCATTGAAAAATGCGTTTTTGTCATGGAAAACAGGCAATTGAAAAATCACTGAGATTCCACCCATTTCCCCCCAGAGAAAGTACATTTTCGGTGCACTCGTACAGCTCATGCATTGTATCACACGCAATAAGTGAACACGTCAAAAATAGAATCGACCAACCGAATAATATTCCGCATTATTTGTCATAAAATTATCAAATTTAAGTAATTCTTACTTGGAGAATCTTATCTTGAATTGAACCATTTGAAATCTAGATTTGAACTAGTGAATGGGGGCGAGCTTCCAGTGTTGGCCTGCAGACTGCGCTAGTGGTTGCTTTGTTTACTCTTGGGCGATGGAAAATTCCAAATTTAGTTTTCGAATTCCTGAAGGATTCCGAAGATTCTGAGCTGAAATTCCACTGCCTAATGAAAAAGAGTTATGAGAATTAGCAGATCCATGTGATTTTTAGTTGTTTAGCATGAAATTGGCTGTTGCGGGAATCGCTCGAGCTGCTGCCGCCACTAGTTCAAATCTAGATTAAAATTGGTTCAAATTATGATTACGATGGTTCAAATTAAGATTAAAATCACTATTGACAAAAAATTGAATTTCTCAATGAAATTTGGTGTAAATGTTAACTTTTTGTCACTTTACGGAAAGCTAATACCCGTGGCTTTCATATACGTGAGACCTTACCGTAGTAAATTATTTCCATGTGGATGAAAAAATCGATCAAAAGTGCCGCTGCTTCAGAAAGCCGCAATTTGGTTCAATTCATGATTACCTACCCTAATAATATTTTGAGAATGGAATATATGTTTTATGTTATCCAGCATATGAAAGCTTGTTGTTGGACTGTTTGAATGCACGTATGGTGCAAAACTAATATGTAACAAAACTTTTTGAATTTTCATATATTGTACCTTACGATTTTGGGTAATTTTTAAGTTAGAAAACGGTTCGTGTCGTCACGTGTCGCCGCAATTTCGAGTAGTACATCTTAAACATCATGCTTAGGGCTGCATCAAAACGATTAAATATTTTGCAGAAATTTGCAGTTTTTCAAATTAGAGCTATTTAAAAAAGTCATGTTTTTTTCATATAGGGTATGTGTTCCATCAGTAATCTCACGCTCCCATTTTCATCTCATTCGAAAACAAGCGATTACGGCACCGATTTACTTCGTTCTTTTTGTTTTCATGGGTGCTCACTTCTAACAAAAAATACAAAAATAAGAAACAAAACAAACAGCGCTTCAATCCTTTGTTTTTCGTGGGATGAAAATGTGAGCCACATGCTTAATAAGGGAACCAATACCCTATTTTATGTTATTTTTCCATTTGTGACTGAAATAAAATTTATTTTCCCACATTTTTCACACGTTTAGAACAAACTTGATTGGATTTGATCGAAAGTTGATCATTTAATTAAATTCAAATTGATTTTCTAACAAAAAACGCAAAAAAATGTGGGGTTTACTGTTTTTTACCATTTTTGAAATTAATAAGGTTACGTAATTTTGAATACCCCTTTTTAAACACTAAATTACGATATAATACATCTAGACAACCTATAACTTCGATTAAACACATAAAAAGAGTTTTGGCCGAACTTTATCTTTTTCCGACCATTGTGCCTCGGTGGGATTCAAGGTAGACGATTCCTGGTTGGCGGCCATGCAGCTGATGGGATTACCGGAATATTATGAGCCCTACGATAATGGGCCTCGAGGCGTCCGGTATCGCCTTGACGGCGGATGCAGTGAAATCAAAAGTTTTGCAAAACGTCAAGATCGAGCAGGGTCCGACTAGTAATCCTACATTAAAGAGATCTGCAGAGGCGGCCATTGTGAGCCAATCGTGCAGAGAGAACTGTCAAAGTGTGAGCCAAATGAACATGCTTATCATTCGTAGGAAGGCGTCGTTTGAACGGTATTGCAATCGGAACTAAATAAATTAAAATTATTTATTTTTAATATCGAGAAATTGGCGGCCCTATGTACACGGAACCAGAAATCAACCCAAATATAGATTCTTGTGTATTGTCTAGATTGGTTGGACCTGTAGAGCAGGAAAAGTCTGGTGTAGTAATAGGTGCAGGGCCATGTCATGGACGTCTAGCTTTCCTGCTTTTGGAATGGATTGAGATGGCTGGTTTGAGGCTGGTGCGTTAAATCGAATGCTGGACCGCTTGGGGACGAAACCGATGAGCGCAATGAGGGCGTCCATATCTAGCTTCTGTCTGGGAATATCTGACAGTTCGTAGTGTCTTGCACAGTTAGAAAACATCACCGACTTCGGTAATGTTTTACCGAAATCTCAACCGTTAAGTTTATTTTACAGGAAAAATTCGGTAAAGGTAGCAACTTTTACCGAAGTTCGTTAGAGTTTGACAGATAAACGATAACATTTTACCGAAATATATTATTTTTTTACAGAATATCGTTAAAAATCCATTACCGAACGCTCAGCGGTTGAGATTTCGGTAAAAATTACCGAACGCGATTAGCTGTGTGGACAGCAACAATAGATTGAACAATGCATTTAAATATCTACAAACGGGGATGATAGAAGGTACCAGAGGGACTAACTATCATTATTCTCAAAGTTATCAATAATATAAGCTAATAACGAAAGCTGCCTGAGGAATCGCTCTATAATAATAACTGTTCTTGCGTGAATAGAAATTTAAACCACCGACGAAATTCGTCTGTGTTTAAAAAACATTAGCCTAGAATAAGAAATAATATAATTAGTTTGTATCAAACTAATCAATCAGAAAATTCTGACGATGACAGATAATTTCGGCACCAACATTTCAAAAGGGCGTAACTGCATTTTGAAACAAACCCCTCTTTCACATTTGTAGATCGTATTTCAATGCCGCCATGCAAATCACCGCCGGTATAGGAAAGAAGAGCAATTTCTCTGTCTAGTAATGTTTGTGAATTTCGTGGGAAACTTAAAATATGACCCACAGAAGTGAAAGGGTGGTTTGTTTCAAAATGCAGTTACGCCCTTTTGAAATGTTGGTGCCGATTTATTTACTTCGGAGCTCAAGGTTTGCTGAGATTATTTTTAAACAATTTCAGTTCAATGTAAATAGGCCTTTTCAGCTGACAGGTCCGTGTATGCCACTGTTTACAACCGCCGAACAAAGGCGCAAACGCGAAGCTGTCATTTTCATAGGAGAACTGTCAAAGGCCCGATAAATCAGCTGATTTAAGACGTCAAATGGAAAGGCCTATTGATTTATAGCAACCGCTTTTTGGCGCCTCTGTGCCACCCAGTGCTACTGGCGTGCTCGGTGTGCCCAAGGCACACTGTGTAGAGTGACTACCCCTTGGGTTTACTTATTTTTGCGTTCTTTTAACGTATTTTTCCGTGTATGTTTAGTAAAAAGATAAAAAATTATTAATTTTGCTTTCAAAAGCTCATGCTTATGATGACACTTTTGTTGCTGCACTTGTCAAAAAAACTTCCATTGCTGCTTCTTGCTTCACTTATGCCGATATAATTAGAGTAACACTTTTGCAATAAATTTCAGATTTCTTCGATTGCTCCGCTATTTCAACAAAATTTTGAAAAAATTTTTTTTACCATAATAAGAAAATGTAAACAAAACAACTTGAACCACAACGAAGTCTCACACAAAGTTAGAACATCTAGCTTTGTAGCAAGTGTTGGCAGCTGTTGTAAACAAAACAATCAGCGTTGCCGAATCGACGAATGTAACTTCCGCTCATCTCTATGTAGAGGATTTCTAGGTCCGACCAGTTGCAGTAACGAAGGTGCGTTGTACAGCAAGCAAGGTTCAAGGAGATGCAAGCCAGCGGCGGGTAAGTCAAAAAGTGACGAAAAGACCTGCTTCAATTGCAGCAAGACTGGCCATTTCGCTGCTAAGTACCCGGAGAAGCAACTATCGAAGAAATCTAGCAAGCACAAGGGTCTTTGTTCCATTTTTGCCATGGGTGACGTCAGCGCTGCAGAATGGTATTTTTACTTGGGCGCCACGTGTCACATGGCGCGGCCGGATCAGAAGTTCGTCCAGGAAGCCCAAGTAAAGCACACCGTTGGAATAGCGAACACTATCGCGCTTTTGTAGATATTCTTGTTCTTGTTGTTCAAGAAGACTGTGAATAAACTGTACAAAGGTTCAGGATGTAGCTATCTCTTCAACCTATAACTGAAGTTAGAAGGACAACAGAGCCCAGGCTGCACTTATCGATCATAGAACACATCTCTTAGCTAACGGTTTTTGTCATCGAGTACCCATGGAAGCATGTTAGGATCTTCTATAAGAACCAGAGTTCCTTCCAAGTTGTCTGTCGGCTTACTGAAGTCGGCGCTGAAGCCTTCGTTAAACCCTCCTTAACTCCTAAAACTCCCCAAATAAACCCCTGAAACCCTCGTTATTGAACATTTTCCAACACCTTTAAACCCTCAACCGACCAATGTTGGACCATCATTGCGTGAAGGTTGGGTCAATGTAATGTTGTTGATAAAAACGGTTTTATAAATGCGTATGAAAAAATGCTGGAAGTAAATTTTCTCGAAATAAAGAAGAATACATTCAATGGAGAACTGTACGAAACTGATATTGCGGATTTTTAGAAAAAAGAACCCACTCTGCGGTTCTACCGCAGCTGTCAAAGTCCTACCGCAGTCATGAAAATCATCATATCATTGAATATGATAGCCAAATCAAAGTATGCGTACCAAGTGAATTGCTCTGAAAAGCAACAACAAACAACGATCATCGATCGGCATCGTATCCAAGACATCCTTGATTCGATTGATGATACCTCGGTGAAAATCAGTTAGTTGACAGCTGCGGTAGCATTCTAATCTACCGTAAAGCTCAGTTTCGAGTTCAACAAGAATTGTTCAAGAAACTTCTTGACCGATTCCTGGCAGAAACTTTCTACGGTGACAGCCATTTGAACTGTCATTTCTTCGCAACTGCGTACTGCGATCGAAGAAAAAACGGTTTCTTGAGCAACTCAGGCGAGGGATTTCCCATGCATCAAGATAGGCTGAGAAATTCCTTCTGATCTGCAAACAGTCCGGCGAAACTGGAAGCATTTCCTCACTTTTTGGTTTTTTATTAAATAACGGAGCAATATTTTCAAAATCGGTTTTCGTGCACATGTAGAGTATGGATCAAGGTATCTTCTGATATTTTTTTGTAGTAGAAAATGTTTTTCGTTTTTGCAGAAACCATTTTTGAACAAAATCTCATGAAAAAATGGTTTCTTCAAAAACGAAAAACATTTTCCACCTAAAAAAAATCAGAAGATGCTTTGATCCATACTCTACAAGTGTACGAAAACCGATTTTGAAAATATTGCTTCGTTATTTAATAAAAAATAAAAACCGAAAAAATGAGAGAATGCTTCCAGTTTCGCCTTAAAACGGAAATTTTTCTCCAAATTAGCAATATATGCGCAATTGATTTGCTCTTTGCTCGATGGCATCCTTAATACTTTCAGCTTCAAAATTAATTTGATCGTGAAGTTAGTTCAATGTAGCTTTCTCTTCCATTTAATTCAACTCTTCCTACATTTTTCCAATCTACTCGTTCCTCTCTTGATGATGCCAACGGCAAACTCAGTCGATTAGCTCGTTTTCGAAATGCACCGCTGCACGACCAATCCCCATTGGGATGGTTGTTATTTTAATTATCTTCCGTGTCATACCCTCCTCCTGAGCACTCATCTCATCCAGCAGCTATTCCGGCTGTTGATGAGCGAATTGAGCTCGCGAGCGTTAATCGTCGAGCGCATGGCGAGCGTCCCCCCATTCACCACCGCTCTCTCCTCTGGGTTAGCTCGCGCCAGCAGTGTTTCAATCGAAATGAGTGCAATAAAGTTCCAAATGACAAACACCGCGTGGGCGTATAATGAAACAACACAAATAAATAAAATAACTACACAACAAAACCAGCAGGCTTCCAGTTCGTCCGTCCATATTGCATCGCCATTCGTCCGGCAATGGATCGTTCGTTACGTTTGCGCGTTCAGATGTTTCAAATACCATTCCTACTAAAAACCCATCCAAGAAGGCTAGGTATGTGTCGACGACGTACCCGCCGCCGTTTTGCAGTTGATGTTCTTTCTCTGTTTGTTTTTAATGTTATTTGGCTTGTTCATTTATTTGTTCGAAAGACTTCCAAAGACAACACAGCGTGGAATCATATCCAATCAAAGGAGGCTTCTTCCTTGGATTTTAGATGATTTTCATCCACAGATTTTGAAATTTCTTTTGCATGTAACGGAGTGACCGTAGATCTGGGATAGGATGGGACACCTGCCATTTCTCTTTCTAATTTCATAGCTTACTGTATGTTTTTTTCGGGACCTAGCTGTAGATTACAGATCACACGACAGAGATTAAATTTTCATTTATCACAGAAAGCGTATGTGTACAGCCTCGTATCCGTTATGATTTGTGTGCAGCAGGTCCTGTGTTCAATTACTGCATCATACCTTTTATCATCCTCTCGTGTATCTTCTTTCTTCATATGCATATGACCTGTATGAATGCTTGAAGTATATTGCTATTAAATTGTAAATAAATAAAAAATAATACAGTTTTTAATAACGTTTTTAAAAACGATTTCAATGATGCTGATGACGCACTACGCGTCCTTAAACGGCTTCCGCTGGTTAGTGAGTCCCCTAACTATCTTTTTGGAGTTCCATCATTGCGTCATTGTTCCGTAAAATGTACTCAAATTAATTCTAACCAGTTGTTTCCTCGCTCGTCTCTGTACAAGTAGACAGACATGCATAAAGCAAATGCACTGACGTTAATTATGTTTTCAGCGGCACCTAGTCTAGGCAACACTTTTGAAGTAGCCTCAGCTTCCTCCCGTCAACGCTTGAAAATGTTATGCCTGTTGCTGTCGAGAGTTGTTAAAACCCATTACACTACAAGCCATTAAGATAAGTAGCGCGCATAAGAGCAACTCCCTGTTGGTCGTCGTTTACGGGAAACGATAACTCTCAAGAGATTCACTTATACCTAGCATCAAACGGCGGAGGAGGAATCTGGAATTTACTTTCAACATTGAGTTGTCTGTGTCAGTTGTTGTGTGGAAAACAAGAGGGAAAATAGAAAAAACGGAAACGGGTGCATGGAAAAATACAAAGTTGTTTTTAAAACTTGTATTAGAATAATTGAAAGTGTCCAAATTGGAAAGCAATAAACTTACAAACTATCAAAAATACTTCAATTCAACAGGGGTAATAAAACACTTGGACACCGAACCGCTAAAGGACACATGGATAACAACAAAAAAACTTGCATCGAGAATCGACCATAAAAGCGATAACATGCAAACAATAAAACAAATAAAGCCGACCCGCTGGGTTTGCTTGTGGTTCGCTGCCAGTGTGCCTTTTTATACGATCAACATCGCAGCAGGCCAGGAGGACGACGACAATGCAATGCGTTTTCGATGCGTTCGATAGGGTGGTTGGTTGGCATAGCTACGACGGGAACCAGGACTCCGAGGAGTAGAACAGTGAGGGATGCACCACATCGAATCGGATCGGAGCACATGGCTTTAGAAGAAGAAAGTAAGTGACACATTTCGTCGTGATGTTACAACGTTTTGACGCCTTTTTGGTAAGATTTTCCACTATTACTCATAAATACGACCGTTAACTTAAATTATTTTTGCATATTCGGATTCCATGTGTAATTTCCAGTAAATATGAGCAGTTGAATATATACCTAGTTTTCATTGGAAAAGCTGGTCAAAATGTTGTAACGTCACGCTATTAATTCCCATTTTGAACACACTGTTCACATGAAAACTAACTGTTCAATCTTGTGTTCAATAGATCCTATTATGACAAATTTTACAATGAACCCGAATATGCAACAATATTTGAGGTTTACTATGTATTTACGAGTTCTAGTGGAAAATCTGATCAAAAAGGTGCAAAACGTTGTAACGTCACGGTTCTGCTCGTTTTCCTCCTTGCGCTAAGGTTTTCTGCACCTAGGAGCTTCATACTGTGTTATTTTTTTTTAACCCTCGAGCAGTCGCGTCTTTGAATATCCTCAACGACACAGCGGTCACGCTGTGTACCACAAGCGTGCATTTTTCATGGTGCGTGTATTCAGTACACGACGCAACCGCTCCCGGGTTAAGGAAATCGGAATTTATCATCGGAAAATTATCAACAGGTTTATGAGTTTTCACTGAGAGGTAAAAATGAGAAAGGGAGTAGGTTTCGAACAATTTGTGCAGGACGATGCGTCTGTACAGTATTGCTTATCCAGAGAAATCTTCCAACCTGGCGGAGTGAGGAAGACAAAGAAGACCTGTTCCGCAAACGTCAAACTGCTGCACACTTCAAAAAGTATGCACACAACCTTGAAACAAAAATAAATAGTTGAAAATCTA
Source organism: Aedes albopictus (assembly GCF_035046485.1). Taxonomy (NCBI): domain Eukaryota; kingdom Metazoa; phylum Arthropoda; class Insecta; order Diptera; family Culicidae; genus Aedes; species Aedes albopictus. The sequence continues at coordinate 25,479,116 of NC_085136.1, read as the reverse complement.
AATTATGTTTAATGGCGTACAGCTGCATACTAAAGTGCTAAAACTACACCTAATATAGTTTAGAAATAAGTTACATGTTGTGGCAGCAATTGCGATTACATAAACCATAAATGAAACAATTTTCATTATTTTTGAATTTTATGGCAACCAAGTGAGTGAGAGCTTTTTAGTGTGAACCGAGCACTTTTGACGTTTGCGGAACGACTGCGGCGGTCGAAACCACCGCAACCCCGTTGGATTTTTTCTATTTTACCGCAATATCTACCCGTGTACAACATGTCAAGTCAATTAATATTTACAAAATTGACTGAGTTAGATCACAAAGTGCTCAAAATAGGTCCTGCTGCCCAAATGGTCCAACACTTCGAAGGGTGATGATAATCCTGGGCGTATTAGTGGAATACCTGTAAGTAAAAAGGAAATCGGGTTAACTATTTCGACCTCAACTGTAAGGTCGTCTTCAGTGTCTCATACTTGATTCTAGCCAAACAATGTCAAGCGTCTCATACTGCTGAGCTCGTTACCTGGGAGTCATCGTTATCGTGGACCTATTTAGTACAGGGGATAGACAAAATGATCGGGACAGGCAAAATTTTCACTTTTCAAAAAATGTTCAATTCGCTGTAACTTTTCGAAAAGTGCATCAAATATTCTCAAATTTTTACTGTAAGTTCTTCAACTAGTTGTGTATCAGTGGACAAAATTCTTCACGAAGTTATAAAGATTTTTGAAAAAGGTAAAATTATCCGATAGCCAACTTTGAGCTGTTATATCTCCAGGATTCAATGAACCGAATGCAATGAAGTTTTGTCCATTTATGACTTATATAATAAGCTATGAAAAACCATTGACTTAACTTAATATTCTTAACACGGAAGAAAGTTAGAACGATTAGATTATTTTTCTAAAAAAAACACCAAATTATCCAAAACATCAACATCGTTTCAAAATTCAAGATGCAAATTATAGTTCATTTAGTTTCCCTCTAATTGACTTATATATAAATGCGTTTTGAAGGAAAGTAACAACATAGCCGCCGATAAGTTGAAAAAATAATGGGATGCATATTAAAAATAGACCAATTTACTAAAAAATCGTGAAAAAATAAAATCGCTATAACTTTTTCGCTTGTTAAAAATTTCAAGTTAAGTTAAATGTTTTCCAGAGTTCATTATATAAGTCATGAATGGTCAAAATTTCATTGCAATCGGTTCATTGAATCCGGAGATATAACAGCTCAAAGTTGGCTATCGGATAATTTTATCTTTTTCAAAAATCTTTATAACTTCGTGATGAATTGTTCGATCTTTTCCAAATTTTGTCCACTGATACACAACTAGTTGAAGAACTTACAGTAAAAATTTGAGAATATTTGATGCTTTTTTCGAAAAGTAACAGCTAGTTGAACATTTTTTGGAAAGTGAAAATTTTGCCTGTCCCGATCATTTTGTCTATCCCCTGTAGTTTCTTAAGCCTGGAACACATACCGTCCGTTCCGTCGAGGTTGCGTTTCTTGACAGTTTTCCCATAGGAAATGTGTCAAACTACTGTCACGCACACGCAAACGTATGAATTGTGGGAGGCACTTTAGCCTCAGTTAGTCTCAACATCCTAGGACTCAACTTCTATAAATGCAGATTGTGACAGAAGTGGCAGTTCGGTACATGAAAATATTGATGCTATGCTATGATTTTCGACAGGTAGATTCATAATCCACCAAGTAAAAAGGCTTATTCCAGAAGTGAGCCTTTGTGATCGCTGATTATAAAGAATAAAGCATAACATATCGCACACAGTACCGACCGGTACACTGCGATCATGTTAGGCTCATGCTCGTTGAGCTCGTTTGCATGCCCAATACCTGTCTGGCAGATGCACTGCCCGGTAACGAGGGGTGACTTGTTGGTCTTCTAACCATCCTCCTCAACAGTTAGCCGTGGGAGGTCCTACCCAAAACGACTCCAGGAGTCGATGATGTTCAACCGCCCCAAATAGCTTAGTCAGCTCGACGGTTTGACAATATAGCAGTTTAACGGTTCCTCGTTTGCACAAGTCCTGGACACAGCACCGCTCCGATTGCGCGAAGCAAAACAGCCTTCGTTATCCTCATTGTCGCACCCTGTCGCACCCAGGTCGTCCAACAATCGCCTCATCCAAAAGACTTCTTGGCAAGTTTCTCTTGAAGCAATAAACTTCGCCTCCATAAGGCTATCTGACGTTTGATCATCTTTCTTTGTTTCGCTGCCGAGGAGGATAGGTTTGTTTTCGTACGGAACCGTTTCCCTATGAAAATATTAAACACAAAATTGCTATCTTCTGTGGCTGTTTGAGAGAGAAGGGTGATGAACGCTAGATTGCCTTATGGAAGAACGACACCATACACACTTAATTCTTTTCGCTGAATCTCGGCAACTTTTCTTGCTTTTTACCGAGATTGGCACCGCCGAGCACTCAGCAAACTCGTTTTTCAACGAGATCTCAGCAATCGTGTTGATTGCTGAGGTTCAGGAAATGTTTTGCCGAAATTCAGCTAACAAACATAATTTTTTACCAAGATTCAGTATAAATATTTGCTGAGACACGGCGGTGCCGGCGTTTGCCGAACTCATCTTAGTGTGTAGAGGACGACGACTTATCCACGATACGATACCTCCGGCAAAGAACGTTGGACACACTGCCAAGTACACTGTACTCTTGAATTAGTCTCCCTTTACATACACTAAAAATAATCCGCATCTAGTTTGTATATGCCGTGCACATAGATTTTTGCGATCAAGCTTTGCACATAAATTTCACTGGCCTTGCACATAGAACCAGATTTCAAGCCTATCTTAGTTTCTACATGCAATTCACATAAATAATAAAGGTCTGTACTTTTTCATTTTAAAAGTCAACCTATTGCATTTTAAAGACATCACAAATACATACTAAATGTGATTTTCTAGAAATAAAATAATTCAGACTAATAATAGTATAATAAAAAATATATATTTGCAATTAGATTTGGACACTATATGTTTTCATATTATTATTTGTTAATACATTGGTATTGATTGCTTGCATCATTCCAAAAACGATTTTTCGGTTATAGAGCTTTCCTACAGAGATGGCAATCGTTCCGGGTATCTCCTCGGAAGACCACTGGTGCTGCTGCCAAACTCGTAATCCGATTCAGCGAGACCAGCATTTCCACTTGGGTAAAGCTGATATTGTCAATACCCTGAAAGAAAACGTTTATTGAAATCTAATGCTAGTTTATCAATCAAAAAGAAATAAATACTTACGGGCCCTTGTTTCCAAGCATATAAATCCGCTGGTGGATTTCACCTACTTGTAGGTTTACGTCGGATTCTGACAAATCTTCGTTCGTCTTTGGTCACTGTGATTTGTCGCGTCGTAACCTTAATCTTGCACTCGATCTGTAGGCATATTTTGATTATTATATGTAAAAAAAAATGATTAAAAAACGTTGCCTTAAACCTGCAGGAATTCGTCCGGGAGACACAATCTTTCTTCTTGCTCCACAATTTTTCCGTTACTGAATTGTTTTGAACGTTTTGAATTATCAATCGATACACTCAAAAATTATATTCTGTTAACATAGGTTGTGAATGTATCATTTTTAGAATTCATAGCTGTGTATATGAAAAATATGTGCAACCTAATTAAATATAAAGCAAACACTTTAAAATCTAAATGCTGCACATAAAATGAGGATTTGAGCCGCCGATTCGCTTTTATCTGCTTTGCGCACATAAAAACTAATGGAGTTTTTATTTCAGTGTAGGGTATAACTTTTTTAACAGGCGTCGTATCACTGTGCGATCTTCGAAAAAGTTGTTTGGTATATACTCACCTATAATAATACCAAAGGGTTTTGTTGCAAAACTGGCAACCCCGCCAGGGCGAACAACGAGCGAAATAGTGACGGGACGGTACACGGAACCGCCAAACTACCCAAAATTGAGTTCTTTTGACGCAATCCCATAGTTCCGCCCAATAAGCCAAATTTGAGTAAATCGATTAAACTCACACTAGGTAAATTGCCTTTACCTCCAGCAAAAAAATATACTTAGGAGTAGGCAAATTCAACCCAAGACCCCCCCTCATTCAACCCAAATTTGAGTATACCTACATTTACTCAAAATTGGCTTATTGGATTCAAGGACCCCCATTGGGTAGATGCATCCCTGTTTGTTTTTGACAACATCGGTGGGGGAAAGAGGGAAAACAACCTAATTTTGGGTAACTAGTTTATTCGATATACTCAGCTTTGAGTAAAATCGACCCAAAAATTAGGTAGTTTGATTTCTCCGTGTAGATACGTCAAGCGAGGGCAAAACAAAAGAACCTCAACGTTGTTATTGATGAAGCAGTGGCGCGTGTGTGATTAGATGCTGCAAATTATTTGGTTTTGATTATTATTAGGAAAAGGTCATTGAATTTGGGCCTTGCACTAGGTGTATAGGGTAGGCATGCTCGATGGAGATGAGGGCCAGTGTGGAAACGGTGGAAACACATATTGATCCATGTTTTTAATGTTCTAGGTCTTAGTTGCATATCCCGTGAATAGTTAACCCTCATTTGTCCTTAACACACGGGCTTTCGGTAACATAATTTCTTTAATTGAAGTATTGTGAGCGATACGATAGCCACGAAGTGATAAACCTTTGAATAATTCAAGTTTCTATTGCTAGGCTATTTGAAATATCCTGTAACAGGTAGCTCCGGATAATAAATGAAAACACGTACGATCCGATTTACTCGTGAATAATCCGTCTATTTCACCACTCACTTTTCTACGCGTCCGTACCGTAATCTTCTCCACAACGCTCTCCCTCTTCGTCCCCCTCTCGCTCTTCGCTTCTCATCTAAAGTCCTTAACCTCAAGGTACGTACAATATTCTCTTTTCTTAGTAGTAGTCTCCTACATATCCGTTCAGATTTATTGTTTGGGGACAGAGTTACTTAAAATCGAACTGAAATTGTAAGTCGTAGTTTTAAGAATCCCTTCGTGCTTACTCATGATAATATACCTTTCTAGCTTGAAGCATTTGCTACCCAGGATTCAGCGTTGTTTCACTCGTTCTCCAACAGGTTTTATCATTAAACGCTTACAGCGCCACCTAGCGGCAAAAAATCGAAAACTTAAGATTTCTGCATACATTTAGCCAAGTTTTTCCATACAAACTTCAAGCACTTTGAACGCCCTCTTAGGCTTAACCGATTTTGCTCAAATTTTAACCGTAGCTTCTGGGAGTCCAAAACAACCGATTCAGGAGGTAAGATCTGGCATTTTTCATCTTTTTGTTTTTCATACAAGTGTTTTTTTTTTTTTTTTTCCTTCTAAACCATAGGGGGATAAATCTGCTCATCAGACACCCTAACAGGAAGGTTAGGGTAGTGTGGGGATGAGGCCGTCTTCTACAATGCCGGTAGAAGCCAGGACTACTCTCTCCTCGACCCACTAAAACACATTCCTATGGTCGCCAAACCCTACGTCTCTCCGGAACCACCAAGAAGGTATTGCTTCAGAGAGGGGCTAGTGCATATCGCACCCTCAAGGTTAGCTGCCGTAGCCTAGCAGCAACGAACATCGATGACTCGCACTGGAGAGTCCATCACGATAGCATGCTGGCGCTTAGCCAGTTTCCCGAGTGGTCCTCGCCACTCCCTTTGTCCACGGAAGGCGGGCAGGGTCAACCCCGCCCGCGCCCTACTGCTGAGCGGACATCAAGAACTGATGCCCACATGCAACCCGATCTGACCTGCTGAAGGCAAGGGTATCACTACCCTTCAGGCCTTATCAGCTGCATCCGTAGGTTGCAGACAGCAGGGTCTCACCTACCCCGACCCTTGCCGGGGACCCCTTTCCAACCGCGGGCTCAGATCCAACCCAGTAGACCGACGCCACGACAGCACCGCTACCGGGACTTCCTCTCCGCGGCCACTTAATCGCTGTAAGGGTCGATCTCGACCGCAGGGCACCGGTATGACCTACGAAGCCGACTTCGAACCCCTGGACCACCTCTTGTACTGCATCTGGACTAGCCATTCTCCGAGTCCACGCGCCACCTCCTTTGTAGCTCCCAGACGATATGGGTGATAGCCGTTGAAACGGCATTCCAGCTAATCTCATCCCTACACATTCTCTGGACCAAGTTGTCCGGAGTTGTGTCCTCCCCGCATGTGGCAAGCATGCGGTCACGCATTGTGCGAAAACGCGGGCACACGAACAAAACGTGTTCCGCCGTTTCCTCTAAACCATTGCACACTGGGCATTCGGGAGAATCCGCATGCCCGAAACGGTGTAGATACTGTCGGAAGCAACCATGACCTGTAAGGACCTGTGTCAGGTGGAATGAAACTTCCCCATGGCGCCTATTAATCCAACTATCTACCCTCGGTATCAACCTATGGGTCCACCTTCCTTTGGTGGAACTGTCCCACGCGCGCTGCCATTTGACCATAGAGGCCATCCTGACAGTCTTGCGTATGCCTCTTGTGCCGCGCATTTCGAAGCACTCCATATCCTCACTGATAAGAATGCTGATGGGCACCATACCAGTAATGACACAGAGAGCGTCGTGTGACACGGTACGGTACGCGCTTGCAACCCTCAGACACATAAGCCTGTAAGTACTTTCCAGCTTCCGTCGGTAGCATTCAGTACTTAGCGCGGTACCCCACGCCGGGCCGCCATACCTAAGTATGGACGTAGCAACACTAGCCAGAAGCTTGCGCTTACTGGCGTACACCGCTGAGCTATTGGACATCATCCGGGACAGTGCCGCAATAGCTGTGGAGGCTCTTTTACAGGCATAATCGACGTGGCTACCGAAGGTAAGCTTATCGTCGATCATCACGCCCAAGTGCTTGACAGAGCGCTTCGACAGGATAGTGCACTCTCCTACACTGATCTCCGTCTGCTGCGCCGACTGCATGTTGTTCACAACCGTCACCTCTGTCTTGTGGTGAGCCAGCTCCAGTTTTCTGGACCGCATCCACGCCTCCACAACCTTGATCGAGTGGTCGGTAGTCAACTTCACCTCCTCGATCGTTTCACCGTAGACTTCGAGCGTAATATCGTCGGCAAATCCGACAATCACCACTCCCACTGGGTACTCTAACCTCAACACCTCGTCGTACATGACATTCCATAACACCGGACCCAGGATGGAACCTTGCGGGACTCCTGAGGTTATGTGAAAGCACTTCCGACCCACCTCCGTGTCGTATACTAGTACGCGATTCTGGAAGTAGCTTCCGAGAATCTTGTACAAGTACTCCGGTATCCCCAGACGCAAGAGCGCATCAGCAATAGCAGCCCAACTGGCGCTATTAAATGCATTCCTTACATCCAGAGTCACTACCCCGCAAAAGCGAATTCCCCTCCTCTTAGGCTCGAGTGCTTTCTCGGCGGTTTTTGTAACCGACAAGATAGCGTCTACGGTGGACCTCCCCTTCCGGAAGCCATACTGGTTGCTCGAGAGACCATTTACGCCCTCAGTGAACTTCAACATTCTATTGAGGATGATCTTTTCGAGCACCTTCCCCGCCGTGTCAATCAAGCATATTGGTCTATATGCCGACGGGTCTCCGGGTGGTTTCCCCGCCTTTGGCAATAGTACCAGGCTCTGCCTCTTCCAAGCTTCTGGGAAAACTCCCTCGTCCAGGCATTTCTGCATAGCAGACCTGAACATCTCGGGAGCTTCTGCAATAGCTACTTTTAAGGCCAGGTTCGGAACTCCGTCCGGACCTGGGGCCTTACCTACGCTAAGGGACTTAGCTATCCCCGCAAGTTCCACATCGGTGACCCTTTCCTCATCGCCAGCCCCAGTCCCCGGCTGTCCTACGAAAGGAGGCCAAGGACTAGGATCATGACGCGGAAAAAGTCCTCCAATGATCCCCTCCAACATCTCTGGAGATTGCTCTGTAGGAGCCATCACACCTCTCGTCTTGGCCATAACGATCCTGTAGGCATCACCCCACGGGGTCGTATTGGCGCTCTGACAGAGACCCTCAAAGCAGGCCTTCTTGCTTGCTCTTATCTCGGTCTTGAGCGCGGCTTTTGCAGCGGCGAACACCACCCGCCGTTCGTTTCGCTCTTCCTCTGATCGTGCTCGCTGCATCCGCCGCCTAGCCCGTAGGCAGGCGCGGCGCAGGTCCGCAATCGCGTCGGTCCACCAGTAAGCCGGTGGCCTCCCATTTCTAGGGTGGACTCTCCTAGGCATGGTCGCATCACACGCACGTGAGAGCACCGCTACCAGCTCGTCGCCGTCTAAACCGAGTAAGTTTCGCTCACGGCGGAGCGCTTCCCTAAATACCTCTTCGTCGAAGTATGATGTCTTCCACCTACGAGGGCTTGGCCTTGGCCTAGCCGCCTCTTCTTCTATCCGCTGTCTGCTGTTGTTGTAGTCGATACTGTAGCGAACCGCCAGGTGGTCGCTGTGAGTGTAGCCATCATCTACTCTCCAGTTCGAACTACTTGTTAGGCCAGGACTACAAAAGGTCACGTCAATAATTGACTCCGCTCCGTTTCGACTATAGGTACTCTTGGTACCGACGTTAGCCAAGTCGACATCTAAGATGGCCAGTGTTTCTAATCCACCCTAATAGTGACTGTATTGCGTACTGGTTATCCTCGATTCACAGTCCCATCGTAGCCTTCGTCTTCTTGTCGTCATTGGTCCATTGCAATGTCTCGGATAAAAATCCGGAGCCCAAAACATGACAAAATGTCGTAAAATCATAAAATATGCTTGGAGTAACCCCTTCATGATAACATGACTAAAAGTCATAATATCTTGATGAAAACGACGAATATAATTAAGGTTTTTTACAATTTTCATAAAAAGTCATGGTTGCCACAGACGTTACGTACGTGATGTGTCGGCTGATGCCCAACCACTATTTGTTGAACGCTCATACCTTTCGCATTGGGCTCTCAGAAAGCAATCTCTGTGTCTGTGGCGTGGCTTACCAGGATATCGAACACGTCGTGTGGGGATGCAATGAGTATCGTGAGGTCAGATCTGAGCTGCATGAAATTCTCCGGGTTGGAGGAAAATAACAGAAACCCGTTTGACAAGTGTTGGTAGGACTTGATTTGGAATACATGACCCTGATTTACCAGTTTTTGAAACGTGTTGATGTCAGAGTTTGATGTTGTACGTTCCTTGTTTTCGATGTCCGCCTTTTGGTTTTGTTGTTCGCCCCCACGCCTTTGACATGCCTATATCAATAACATGGAGTGACAGTTCAGACATCAGGGGCCCATTTTCGTTTGATCAACACATTTTGGGGCCATTATAACAAAAGAGATGTTGACAACAATGCCTGCCACTGGGCTGTTCGTCCCTGTCTGTCGTCGCCCCCCCCTTCCGTTTGTTCTTTTCTTGTCCTTTTCTTCTTCTTTTGTACTTTCTTTTTAGTTCCGTTACAGATATGGACAATTTTCCCCATTGATGTTTTTAGTATAAGTTAGCAAATAATTTAGTGGGTTTAAAATAAATCCGTCTTTCTCAATTTTATTTTATTTTATTTTTTCAATTTTCGGCTTCCCAAACTAACATAGAAGTAGGGCAGTAATAAATTGTAAAATGTAAAATCAATGTAAAAACAAAAGATTTCGGCTCGGTTATGCCCATGTGGCACCCGAGCCTTCGAAATAAACGAATAAATAAAAAAAAAAGACTTTATGTAACTTTTCGTCACCTTTGCCACATGGTAGAACTTGGGGAAGATGGGGTACTCTGCTATGACAGATGCACTACAGTGTAGATTCGTTCCTTAGGGGCTCGTAGATGGGCTGTCTCAATGGTTGAATGTTCGCTGGTTAGCATACATTACATTTATTTGCTCAACATCATTAAGACAAGACATAATCAACAATAGTACGCCACAATACTCGGTTTGTGGCTGCCGCTCTCCATCCTCGGTCGCGCCCAATGCTCGCCAAGTCACGCTCCAACTGGTCCGCCCATCGTGCTCTCTGTGCTCCACGCCTTCTTGTGCCAACCGGATCCGTTGCAAACACCAGCTTTGCAGGGTTGTTGTCCGGCATTCTTGCAACATGCCCTGCCCATCGTATCCTTCCGGCTTTGGCCACTTTCTGGATGCTGGGTTCAACGTAAAGTGCAGCGAGCTCGTAGTTCATCCTTCTCCGCCACACACCGTTCTCCTGCACACCGCCGAAGATCGTTCTTAGCACGCGTCGCTCGAAAACTTCGAGTGCTTGTAGGTCCTCCTCGAGCATGGTCCATGTCTCGTACCCGTAGAGGATCACCGGTCTTATTAGCGTTTTGTACATGGTGCATTTGGTGCGTGGGTGAATCTTTTTAGACCGCAGTTTCTTCTGGAGCCCGTAGTAGGCCCGACTTCCGCTGATGATGCGCCTCCGAATTTCTTGGCTCACGTTGTTGTCAGCCGTCAGTAAGGATCCGAGGTAGACGAATTCCTCCACCACCTCGAAAGTATCCCCGTCTATCGTAACATTACTACCCAGACGGATCCGGTCCTTTTCGGTTCCGCCTACCAGCATGTACTTTGTTTTTGAGGCATTCACCACCAGTCCGACGTTTGCTGCTTCGCGTTTCAGGCGGGTGTACAGTTCTGCCACCGTTCCAAATGTTCTAGCGATAATGTCCATGTCGTCCGCAAAGCACACAAATTGACCGGATTTTGTGAAAATCGTTCTCAGGCTGTTGAGCCCGGCTCGTCGCATCACACCTTCCAGCGCGATGTTGAAGAGTAGACATGAGAGTCCGTCACCTTGTCGCAGTCCCCGACGAGATACGAATGAACTGGATAGTTCACCCGAAACCCTTACGCAGTTTTGCACATCGTCTATCGTTGCTTTAATCAGTCTAGTCAGCTTCCCAGGAAAGCCGTTTTCGTCCATGATTCTCCATAGCTCTGCGCGGTCGATACTATCGTATGCCGCTTTGAAGTCGATGAACAGGTGGTGCGTTGGGACCTGGTATTCACGGCATTTCTGGAGGATTTGCCGTACGGTAAAAATCTGGTCCGTTGTCGACCGGCCGTCGATGAAGCCGGCTTGATAACTTCCCACGAACTCATTTGTTTTAGGTGACAGACGACGGAAGATGATCTGGGATAGCACTTTGTAGGCAGCATTCAAAATAGTGATCGCCCTGAAGTTCTCACATTCCAAATGGTCGCCTTTCTTGTGAATGGGGAAGATTACCCCTTCCTTCCACTCCTCCGGTAGCTGTTCGGTTTCCCAGATCCTGACTATCAGCCGATGCAGACAGGTGGCCAACTTTTCTGGGCCCATCTTGATGAGTTCAGCTGCGATACCATCCTTACCAGCTGCTTTGTTGGTTTTGAGCTGGTGAATGGCATCCTTAACTTTCCTCAGCGTGGGAGTTGGTTCATTTCCGTCCTCCGCTGCACTGGCGTCGTCGTTCCTTCCGTTGCCGTGGGCTCCCGTGCCTACGTTCTCCACGCCGTTCAAGTGCTGATCGAAGTGCTGCTTCCACCTTTCGATCACCTCACGTCCGTCCGTCAAGAGGCCTCCGTCTTTATCCCTGCATATTTCGGCTCGTGGCACGAAGCCGTTGCGGGATGCGTTGAGTTTCTGATAGAACATCCGTGTTTTTTTTTTTTTTTTTTTTTTTCTATTATAGACGTTTTAACCACAGGGGTCATTCGCGTCTGAGTAGAATCCGTGTTTCTTGGGAACGGCACAGCAGTTCCATTTCTTCACACTCCGCTTCTTCCAGGCGGCGCTTTTCCTCCCGAAAGAGGCGGGTCTGCTGTTTCCGCTTCTGTTTGTAACGTTCCATGTTCTGTCGAGTCCCTTGCTGCAGCATTACCGCCCTCGCTGCGTTCTTCTCCTCCAAACCGTTCTGCACTCTTCGTCGAACCATTCGGTCCGTCGATTCCGTTCCACGTACGCGATGGTGCTCTCGGCTGCGTCGTTGATGGCTGCTTTCACTGTACTCCAGCAGTCCTCTAGAGGGGCCTCATCGAGCTCGCCCTCGTCTGGCAACGCGGCTTCGAGGTTCTGCGCGTATGCTGAGGTGACATCCGGTTGCTTTAGTCGCTCTAGGTTGTACCGTGGCGGTCGTCGGTACCGAACATTGTTGATGACGGAGAGTTTTGGGCGCAGTTTGACCATCACCAGATAGTGGTCGGAGTCGATGTTGGCGCCACGATAGGTCCTGACGTCGATAATGTCGAGAGAAGTGCTGTCCGTCAATCAGAACGTGGTCGATTTGAGATTCCGTCTGCTGTGGTGATCTCCAGGTGTAACGATAAGGGAGGCTGTGTTGGAAAAAGGTGCTACGTATGGCCATATTTTTGGAGGCGGCGAAATCAATGAGTCGTAGGCCGTTTTCGTTCGTCTGCTGGTGGGCGCTGAACTGACCAATCGTCGGTCTGAATTCCTCCTCCTGGCCTACCTGAGCGTTCAAATTTCCTATGATGATCTTGACGTCATGGCTTGGGCAGCGGTCGTACTCGCGTTCGAGCTGCGCGTAAAATGCGTCCTTGTCATCATCAGTACTTCCGGAGTGTGGGCTGTGCACGTTTATTATGCTGAAGTTGAAGAATCGGCCCTTGATCCTCAACCTGCACATTCTTTCGTCGATCGGCCACCAACCGATCACGCGTCTCTGCATATCACCCATCACGATGAAAGCTGTTCCCAGCTCGCGTGTGTTGTCGCATCTCTGGTAGATGGTATGATTACCTCTAAACGTTCGCACCATGGATCCTGTCCAACATACCTCCTGCAGCGCTACGATGCCGAACCCACGGTCCTTCAGTAGATCGGCGAGTATGCGGCTGCTCCCAATGAAGTTGAGAGATCGGCAGTTCCACGTACCGAGTTTCCAATCGCAAGTCTTTTTTGTTCGTTGGGGTCGTTGCCGTTGGTCTCGGTTCGTATTATTCTGTTGCTGATTTTCTGTTACAATGGTTTTTTACGGCTGGCTCGTAGGGCCTGACACCAACCCACTACTTTCCGGAGGACCATAGTGCACAGTTGAGCTTAGAGTCCTTCCCTGGCACTCGGACGTAGATCAGCCGCCCCTAACATGGGGATCAGACGCTGTTGTGAGCCGCTCCTCCTGGAGAATAGACGCTTGGGTTTGCCGAAGCAAACCCCCCCTTCCCTGTCAGCCTACGACCAAAGTTCCCACCGGGGTTGGTTACCCGATCTTCCCTAAGGTTGCTCATAGTTTCCGGCCGGTACCGCTTGGAGGTAGGGATAGGAGTTGCTGGTTAGCATATTGCGGTAAAATAGAAAAAATCCAACGGGGTTGCGGTGGTTTCAACCGCCGCAGTCGTTCCGCAAACGTCAAATGTGCTCGGTTCACGCTAAAAAGCACTCAAGTGAGTGATGGCCATTAAATTCAAAAATAATGCAAATTGTTCCATTTATGGTTCATGTTATCACAATTGGTGCCACAATATGTAACTTATTTTTGAACTATATTAGGTGTATTTTGAGCACTTTTGTATGCAGCTGAACACCATTAAACACATCTAAAATTTTCAACAATTTATTTTTGTTGATAGGTTGCGTGCATACTTTTCAAAGTGTGTAGCAGTTCGACGTTTGTGGAATAGGTCTTCTTCGTCTTCTTCACTCCGCCAGGTTGGAAGATTTCTCTGGATAAGCAACAACATCCAACTAAAAAGCACTCTCAATGTCGAAATCGATGTCAAAACCACCGTTGCATCGCAGCTTTACGCAGTTACGCAGAACGCTTGTGCAAGTATGTGGATGTTTTGCGACGTATGTTTCGTCACTTGCGTGTGTCTAGAACAGTTTGATCATTTGTCAGTTGCACCAACGACCGAATGCGATTTACCAAACGGGGCGCAGTCGGGACCCAACTAACGAAATCAAGCTGTACAGGGATTTCTCTGAAGATACCTCTAGTGATTTCACTCCATAGCATTCCTCAAAGAATTTTAATTCTTGTTACAATTCTTGTTTACGAAACATTAATTTCCTAAAAAAATACTCTACACATATTCTTAGGATAAAGGCGGATAAAGGTTGATATTTGCAAATAGTTGGTAACTGGCTCAGTCTACTGTTAAGCTTGATATGTTCCTTAAGAATCATTTTGACGTTCATTTGTTATGTAACGCTACTGTTACATGATATACGAATGCAAGAACGTTCATTTGTCAAAACAAACTGTTGGAAGTCATAATACTAAGCAAAGAAGCAGGTTGCTCCACTACAGCTGCAATCTGATAGAAGAATATTCTGAACACCAGATCCATTCAATAAACTTACATGAACTTCCTAAAATGTGTTTTTTATATTCTATTATTGTTTGATAAATTGGTACAATTATGTTATGTGTTCAATGAATTAAAAGTAATAAAATTCAGACGACGCCACTCCTGTTCGACGATGTAGGATGTTGGTAGATCGTATCAACACAAACATCAATTTATTACATTGTGTCCTTCCCATAGGCAACCATTGTAAAGAAACAGGTTGCAATCGAACCCTGCCACAGTTTCGATCTGTCGTCGATCCCTTCTCGATCGATCATTCTTCTCTTATCGTAGGTAGGCGATCGTCACGTAATTGTCTTCCTTTTTCTACTGTGCAACCTGTTCTCACGTCGACAGGTCGCTCGATCATCATCTGGTGATGTAACCAGGGGCGAAAAAACGGGACATCTGTCTACCTTGAGCGAACCTAGATGCGACTGTTTTCCAACTTTCGATACTCAATCAACACCGTTTTAACCGCTGATCACGATCGATAAGTTTCCAAATTACGGTTTGACGCTGAATTCATCAAAACTCGATCGTCAAAAAACAATCGACTCATCACGACCGAGGCACGACTTGCAAATTGGTAGCCACAAAGTTCTCACAGCGTTTCATTTGGCCAGGCTACCAGACTGTGGCGATCGATCGTGTCCGCTCCAGGACGAGGTCAACATTCCAGCTCAAATGAAGTAAAATGAGCACCCAAATCCATGCCAACAGGCAGCTGGAATCCGAATCCCACAAAACTGGAATCCGACCGTGCATCAGCATGGGACATGGGCGTAGAAGGGGTTATGTTACGCTCCGAAAGAAAAACAATACGAGACCTACAACCCAGAAATAGATGATTAGTTGAAACTGAAAGCGGTAGGAGGTAAATAAATGGTTCCCAAGATAAGCCAAGCGTAGCGACTGGCGAGAAGTGACGGGCTCGCGCGATCGCAGCCGATCAAATCGACCTTCTCGATCTAGCAGCCGAACGCGATCCTCACCACCAGATCAGCAGACCGGGCAACGCGGGCACCGAAATCCAATAACTTTTGTTTGTTTTACGTCCTCTGTCTCTGCTGCGATGAGGTAGAAGTACCCGTCAACGATCGTCGTCATCCCCAGCCAGGTAGGGAACCGGTCGGTCGAGGAATGCCCGTAGCGGTACGCCCAGCAGGACATCTTCGCCAGTCGATGGAACTGAAGTTTTTCGATTTTTTTTCTGCTTTCAGCTCACTCAACTGGCTATGCGTAGTTAAGTTCAACAACGAGATCATAACCGCAGCCTTATTAGCAACACCACCACCGCGCGCTGGCGATCCCGCATCACGCGCTTCCATGACCAGATTATCGAGAGACTTTGGACGCCGGGATCCCTCGGCGTTCGCCATGAGGTAGCCGATTTTACGGGGGCGCCTAATGATCTCGTCATTAAATCAAACTTAACATGTTGATTGATTTGATTTTGGCGTGATACCATCATTAATTATGATCGGATAGGATTTTTGGGGAATCTGGATAGTGGATGCCTCGATTGCCTCGGCTCATGATCACCTTCATAGTTAGTTAATCAATCGTAGAGGCACATGCTGGTGCGATACACGGAATGCGGAGGTGATCGTTCATCAAATTGAAGACTTTTTTCTAGCATGTAACATAGGAAAAATGTATTAGCAGCATAAGATGCACTTCATTAGTCGTGATGATCAATCCGCAGAATGAAGTGCCTACAACCAGAGTTTACAACCTCCTTCTGAGAATTTTCCAATAATTTCCCAAAGAAAACTGGAATTATTGCAGGAACTTTTCCATGATTTCAGCAAACATTCCTCCAAAGATACTTCCAGGAATTCCTTTTGAACTTTTTTCAGCATTTTTCCTGGAATTCTTTCAGAAATTCGTCAAGATTTTCCTCCCAGCGTTTCTCCAGTTTCCATCCAGACATTCCTTCAAAATAAATTCAATTCCTGCAGAAATTTCTCAACAGATTGTAGAGCAGCGAATCCTTCGGAAGTTTCATCAAAGATTGCTCTCGTGTTTTTTTTTGTTTCAGTAATTCTTCAAGAGATTTTTGCAACAAATACTCCAGAGTTTCCTCCGAGTATTCATCGCGGAATTTCTCCCTGCGATTCTTTCAGAAATTCAGATTTTATTTGCGGAATTGTTTTCTGATGGAGCACTTCGAGAGGTTCCTTTCTGGAATTCCTCCGGAGAATCTCTCAAATATTGCTTAAGAAATTCGTCTAGAAAGTTCTCACGAGATTTGTCTCAGAATTTTCTGGAAGATTGCACCATACATTTCTCTTGGGATTCATTGAGACTTTCCTAAAAGACTCTTTCGGAATTTTTTCCAGGGTCCTTTCAAAGATCTTTAGAAATCACTTCCGGAGTTATTTCTTGTCGTTTCTTCAGGAATATGCTTAGAAATCCTTCATGGAATAACTGCAGAGCTTTTCCTTCATGAGTTCAGATTTGTTTTCTTCGAAAACTCCTCTAAGGATTATTTAAGAAAATGTTTCAGGAATTCAGGAAGACGTAAAGAAATTCAATGAAGAATCTTTGAATGAATTTTTGGAAGAACCGATTGAGGAACTCTTGAAAGAATTATTGGATTACTTTATGAAGGAACTTCTGGAACTATTGTTACAGCCATACAGTGTGCCACGCTTTGAGGAGAGAAGAAAATATCAGCAAAATTTAACGACCTATACGCAAATTTCAGAGGTCCCATAGAAAAAGTTTGCAATAGGAGGGAAGTGGGGTTTTAAATGCACAACTTTTGCATGACACATTTAACGGTCTTTCTTATCAATAAAGCTGTTTTAGAAGGGATTGAAGGTGTTCTAATGAAATTATAAAAATTAGGAAAATTAATGGAGAAATCTCTGGAGAAATTTTTAAAAGAAATCCCTAGAAGTATTTGTAAAGAGAACTAGCGAGATTTTTCTTAACGAATTGCTGGTGAATTATTTGAAGACATCTCTGAAAAATATTTCTGTAAGAACATTTGGATTTTTTTTTTAATTTTTGTAAGAACTCTAAACTTTTCATATCATTTAAAAAAAATCACTGTAAGAATGTCTAGAATCCGTGGATGGATTTCTGAAAAAATACCCGGGGAAATTTATGAAATAAACCATGTAAGATTTTTTACATGGAAGGTTTCTATAAAAATCTTGGTGAAATTCCTCAAGAAAGAAGACATTTCTAAAGAAATTCAGGAAACAATTTCTGAAGAAATCCGTGGAAAATTATCAAAAAAGAATTTCTGAAAAAAATCCCAGTAAAATCCCCCTATATCGAAATTTAGTAGGATCGGGAATCTAGTTACCCGTCGTCAGATAGGCCATTGCAAGCCTTAGTTAGTCATTAGACTAACGGGAGCTTAACCGGAAATATGCCAAGGGAATTGTAAAAAAGTCATCAAGAATGCAAACAGAAATCCTCTAAGAAAAATCCGTAAATTGCAAATAGAAATCTTTCAAAGTGAGAATCTTCAAAGTACTGCAGTAAGAAAAGATGATAATGATAATAATAAAAACAGAAAGAAATTTGCAAAAGATTCATAAAAAAATCTCAATAAAAAAAAGTTCGTAAAGTGCTGTCGAGAAAAAAAAAAATCTTTTCTTGTCGTTTTCCCACGGGCGTGGTAAATTTTTTTCGGCGGCGTGGAAAAATAAGAACAGCGGCGCGCTGGGTTAACTTCACTGGCGGTGGTGGCGTGGAAAAAACGTCGGCGACCTGGTGTTTAAAACCGCTTGAAATCATTTTTGCAGAAATAGGCATTTGAATATGATGGAACACATTCTAATGACTTGATTGAGAAAGACTGATTGGAAGAACTTTGCAAATTTAACGCTTTTTTGAAACTACGGCTTAAACTGAATGTACAGGGGATACTCAAAATAACTGGGACAGGAAAAGTTTTCAATTTTCAAAAAATGATCAAATAGCTGTAACTTTTTGAAGAGGGTATCAAATATTCTCAAATTTTTACTGTAAGTTCATCAACTAGTTGAGTATCAGTGATACAAATCTGGAAAAGATCGGGCTATCATAGCATAAATTAAATCGTAATAACTTTTTTCTTATTAATAATTTTAAATCAAGCCAAATGTTTTTCAAAGTTCATTATGTGAGTCACAAATGATCAATATTTCATTAGATTCGGTTTGTTGAATCCGGAGTTATAACAGATCAAAGTTGGCTATCGGATAATTATACCCTTTTTAGAATTTTTCTAACTTTGTGTAGAATATTCCGAACTTTTCCAAATTTGTACCACTAATACACAACTAGTTGATGAACTTACAGTAAAAATTTGAGAATATTTGATGCCCTTTTCGAAAAGTTACAGCTAGTTGAACATTTTTTGAAAAGTGAAAATTTTACCTGTCCCAGTTATCACAGACAAACAGACGTAACACTCGTCAAAACGGCTTGACACATGCATTTAACGATCAATTCAAATTTCATTTGATTTGCGCTATCCTTCCACCAGAGGCGCTAGTGTTCGATCACTTTGACGTTTGCCAGTGTACACGTTGCTGAATGATGCAAACGAAAATTACAGTCGCTTTGTTTAGCAGTGTGCGTGTTAGACAAACGTCAAAGCGATATCCATCATGGCCGTCAGTGTCGCGCGCGGTTCTTCCAACAGGTGGCAGTGTGCTCATGAAAAGGACGCCGGGCAAAAGTTTTTGAGGAATTTCCTTTAAGAGATACGTCTGTTTGTCTGTGCAGTTATTTTGAGTATCCCCTGTATGGCCTCATTGATATCGCTGTTCGCGTGAATAATGATTCTCAAAAAAAGGTATCATTGATCGTCGAAAACCCCTACCTACACCACTGGCAATGGAAATACTTGTGCCACAGACAAACAGACGTAACTCTCTTCAAAACGGCTTGGCACATGCATTTAACGATCAATTCAAATTTCATTTGATTTGCGCGAGAGTTCCACCAGAGGCGCTAGTTTTCGATCGCTTTGAAGTTTGCCAGTGTACACGTTGCTGAATGATGCAAACGAAAATTACAGGCAATTTGTGTAGTAGTGTGCGTGTCAGAAAAACGTCAAATCGAAATCCATCATGGCCGACAGTATCGCGCGCAGTTCTACCAACAGGTGGCAGTGTGCTCATAAAAATGACACCGGGCAAAAGTTTTTGACCGGTTTCCTCTAAGAGTTACGTCTGTTTGTCTGTGCTTGTGCATAAATTAAGTAAAGGCTTTATTGAGGAAACGTACAATTAGTTCGCGAGAACAGGTCTTGCTTCTGGGCATTTGTGATAGTACAAGCACCGACGAACTGACGTGACAGTGGTGTTTCAAAAGTGTGCCCACTAAATTTAACGGTCGACGAGCGAAGAGAGCGAACGCTTCTGTCAAATAAGCGCAGACTCGAACCTTTTCCTATATGAACACACGGGGGTTGGGAATCAAGCTATCAAATCAACGCGAACCGTTTTAGAGGTGGCAGTAGTGTTCGTTGAATTTGTTTGTTCTAGCTGTCACGTCGGTTCGTCGCACAGTGGTGCGTTGCTAAATAAAAGCCAGCCAAAACCTCTTACCCAAATCCCTCAAAAACATATGAAAATCATGAAATCTATCACAAGTTTTCGCAAAATAAATCATACACCAATCGAAAGCACTGGTCTTAGGCTTACAAAATCGCACAACCACATCGCGGGCGCGCACGTCAAACTATAGTTTTAGATCAATTTTTACTCAAAAATGGGTAATTTTCAAGAATATCGAAGGATAACTCGTTTTTAGGCAGCTTTTTCGCAGCCTAAATGCCATACAGATGATCTTCACATATCTACGAACAAAGCCTTCAAAGCAACTACATATTATAGTTCATGCGTTTATTAAAGCACGGGTCCGTTCAGGAGGCTGTCAAAAATTCAAATTTCAATGAATCGATCTGAAATTTTGGATTTCTACAGTTGAAATATTTAGGAATCTGACAAAAATATTATATCTACGTGAAAAGCATTTTCATTTTTTAGATTTCGACCGCCCTCGCACCACTGTGCGTCGGTGGTACAAGGGGATTTCCAGGAAGTTTCCAAAGAGCACAAAAAAGGGGTTGCACGGGGCTTTAGGGGCGTTTCAGGAGCTTTTAAAGGGCGTTCCGGCAGGTTGCGTTGGTGTTTCAGTGGGATTACGGGGGTTCCAGGCAGTGGCGTAGCAAGGGGGGTGCGGAGGGTGCGGTCCGCACCGGGCCCCCTAGTTCAGGGGGCCTCCTAATCAGAGAAGGTCTCTCACACTAGTTTGAATAAAGTTCTTCAACCATCTTCGTGCAAAGTAATCCCAACAGGGTAATAAACTTTATAAAACGAGTTGTGCCTAGTTGGGATCAGATGTTACATGAACCAATGTCCATCACAGCTTAATTGTGACAGGATATTTGACTAGCACCATAATACATTATGGGTCATACCACAATATTCCTAAATAATGGACGCAGTGATTAAAAGGCTCTACAGATGAGGGAATCTTTGTGCAATAGCAGACGCTCTCTACACTGACGTAGTATACGATCAGCGTGCCTATATGGGTCATAATGACCCCAACTAGGGTTAAATAGCGAAAGTTTCCTGTAAGTTCAATACTTGCAGATAGGTTTGTAGGGACCCCTTCGTGATTATCAAGGGATTTTGGAATGGGCACACAGATAGCTGATTTGAAGTCCTTTTGTTAACAATTGTAAATGAGCTCACTTTATTCATTTAGTTTAGTTAGTTTAGTGTTGATTAGTTTGATGATTACTCTTTCTACAGGGGCCCCAAAATTCAAGAAAAAATGTGCTAGAAATCAAAATAAAATTTTACGAAATTCAGTACTGGAATGGAAGTAAAATTCATAAGCATTATGAAATCGTCCCTGATATCCTTACCACAGGACCAAACATAGCGTTTGACTTAGCTTAAGGTAGCAGCTGAAATTCAGAGGAAAATTAAGATCTGAACATAATAATTGTTTGTCGTTTTTTTTTGCTCTCATATAAAATATAAGGGCAATCACATATTACACGGTGCTCCATTTACCGTTATTATAAAATAAAATATACCATCAAAACCTGAAACGCCATTCTCTTTATTTATCTATCCTACACCTCTGGACCAATTTTTAAAATCATCGTTGGGCGAAATTTTGAGTTACGCCCTTTTAAAGGGCCTAACCTCTAAAAAATCGAGTTTTCTATAGAATAACATCACATTTCATAACAGAATCATGAATTAAAGGCATCAATAACAGGAATTATCATGAACAACATTGAAATTTGGTAGTATGCATCCATATCAATATCGGTGGAGTGCATTTTGTATCAAAATTTGTCATTACGTCAATATACGGTAGAAGTTGTTAGGGCCTATAGAAAGCAAACATTACATTGGTGTAATAAATTCAATTAGAAGTATATTGTATTGTGATTCCATATGTCAGAAGATGTTCATATTACTCTCCGTCAAGGCGATAGTATTTACATGCTCAGGACCAAAATTTCAAAAGGACGTAACTGATCTTCAACACAATATCTTCTCCCATAGCAGACCGAATCTCACCTTTCCCAGGACACCGACAACCACTATCGGAAAGAATTGCACTTCTTCCGTCCAGTAGTAATTGTACATTGCATCGGAGAGATAAAAGTTTGGTTTCGGCAAGCAGTTTCGCCATTTTGAAATGTTAGCACCGATATATTAAGAGCGTACACTCTCTATACAACAAATCTGCCTTAAATACAATAGTCAAAATTTGTCAAAAATATTTAATATGACCAACCACAAATTAGACAAAAATAAATATGTATGTGTGCCCCATATCTTAAGTTATAAGAATAGAAATTCAAAATATCGAAAGGCCAAAAGACAAGAAGTCGGAACAGTCAACAAATAATCAAACATAATATTCTGGGTGAAAATTCTTTCTTCTTTTAAAATATGTAGGTAAGACCTTTAATCCCTGCTAATTCAACTTTTCTACGACCTATTGTCTTTCATTATTTATTTCATTCCTGGAGCAACATTTGAAAAGGGCCCAACAGGTTTTGAGCCTTTTTTTCGAAATCGCTACGAGGGCCTAACAGCAGCACGCCCACGCAAATGAACACCGTTATCCGAAAGATCGATGTTTGCTCTATCTGAAAACTGTCTTAGTTTGTGTGAATAAGTTGATGGGGGCTCAGGATCGACGTGTGAAGTCATTGTTTACCAATGCTTGTATGCCCTTTTCAAATGTTGCTCCAGATTTGTACGATTTATCTTTTCAGCTTCAGCATTTCAGAAGGGCGTAACTGGTTGATGATACGGCTCTTCTTCTATGGATGTAGATTGCATGTCACCCCTTTAATGTAAGCCATCGAAAGAGAAGCATTCTTTTTGACTAGAAGTACCACGCCACAGCTTTGAAAAAAAGGTGTTGTTTTGGAAAGCAGTAACGCGCTCTTGAAATGCTGAGGCTAAGAAGATAAAACGTAAAAATGCAAAAAAAAATCGAAGACAATATTGCGCGTATCGCCGTAGATTATTGCACAAAAATGTTCAAAATCGGTAATAGATCGTCGCCATTACATCATACCGTGTTCGTGTCTTCTACAATAAATGCGGAAAATAGCTAATGATTGACCGCGCCGAAGACACCGAAACGATCAAATGTGACCGCGCATATCTATTTACATTTTTGCATAACTTTGCACGATAATTTTTCTTGTAATGTATATTAGGTCGAAAAAAATAAAATTAGTAGGGACAAACGTTCTTACCTACATATTTGACAAAAAAAGAAATAATTTTCATGCATTATTTCATGTGTGATTATTTGAAGCCTGTTTCGACTTTTTGTCTTTTGGCCTTTCAATGTTTTAGTTTTCTATACTTTTAACTTAAGCCGTTTGGTACACAGACATATTTCTTTTTGTTTAATTTATGGTTGCCCATAATTGACTATTGTTTTTAAAGCAGATTTTGTGTATAGAGAGTGTACGTTCTTCATATATCGGTGCTAACATTTCAAAATGGTGAAACTGCTGGCCGAAACCAAACCTTTATCTCTCCGTTGCAATGTACAACCACAACTGGACGGAGGAAAAGCAATTCTTTCCGATAGTGGTTGTTGGTGTCCTGGGAAAGATGAGATACGATCTTCAGCTATGGGAAAAGATATTATTTTAAAGATCAATTACGTCCTTTTGAAATGGTGTGTTCTGAGCATGTAAATACTATCGCCTTGACGGAGAGTAATATGAACATCTTCTGACATATGGAATCACAATACAATATACTTTTAATTGAATTTTTTACACCAATGTAATGTTTGCTTTCTATAGGCCCTAACAACTTCTACCGTATATTGACGTAATGACAAATTTTGATACAAAATGCACTCCACCGATATTGATATGGATGCATACTACCAAATTTCAATGTTGTTCATGATAATTCCTGTTATTGATGCCTTTAATTCATGATTCTGTTATGAAATGTGATGTTATTCTATAGAAAACTCGATTTTTTAGAGGTTAGGCCCTTTAAAAGGGCGTAACTCAAAATTTCGCCCAACGATGATTTTAAAAATTTGTCCAGAGGTGTAGGATAGATAAATAAAGAGAATGGCGTTTCAGGTTTTGATGGTATATTTTATTTTATAATAACGGTAAATGGAGCACCGTGATATTCCAACTAGTCCATCAAGTATTTTTTTTTTCAAAGTATTTTTTTCATTATATTCCTTGAAGGGCTTCTGCGGGAATTCCTTCGGGCGAGGTAAATACTTACCTTGTCTTCGGGGATATCTTCTATGATTTAACTAGCAGTTACTTCAAAGATTTCTACAAAAATTCTTTAAGACTAACTTTAGAACTTTTGTTCAGGGATTGCATCAGAAAATCTTCTAAGTTTTGATTTTGGAATACTTACAAAGATGATTCCTTCAGGAACTCCTCCAAGCATTTCTTCAGGAACTTTTGAAAAAATCCTGCGATGATTTTTTTAAGGAATTTCTTCAAGCATCCGTTTAGGAATACCTTTTCGGATTATTTTATGAAGTCATTCAAAGAATCCTTCAGATGAACATTATGGAATTACTCCAAGAATTCCTTTAGAGATTTATCCAATAAAGAATCTTGCATGAGTTCCTCATCGAAAATATATTTCATGAATTTCTGAGATCATGCTTAAAGGTATGGCTTTAACGGATCTTTTTTTCTAAAAGATTGTCTAAAGGAATTTTGGAGGAATTCCCGACGGACCTTGTAGAAATGCTTTCAGGAAATTTTTGGAGGAATTTCTAAAGGAATCTTTGAAGAATGAAGATGAATTCCAAGATGTATTCAGAAAGAATTATTGGGTTGATTATGGAGGTATTTTCGATGGTATTATTGAATGGTTACTACAGTACTATGAAGTAGAACTAGAAGTACTAGGAGTACTTTCAGGATTTACGTAAAGGATTCCTAAAGATTTTTTTGGTAGAACTAATGATGAAATGCCTAGATTATTTCCCAAAGAAATCAATGGCGGAATCCTCTAAAAACTCCTCTCAAATTCTTAATTCAACAAATAAACTTTGAAAAAAATCTTATTTATTTCCTTGGAGGATATTCTGCAGGAGGGCTTGGGGGAATTTCTGTAGAATCCCCTTAGAAAGTTTCTGCATGCATCCTTTGAAAATTCCATGAACGAATCTTTGCTACGTGACAAAGAAAAAACTTTGGAGAAAAATATTGAACCTTTACTAGACTTTCTTAAATGATTCTCGAACGAACTGTTTTAAGCATTGGAATTCCCAAAAAAAAAAATCTTGAAGGAATGCCCAAAGGACTCCTCTGAAAAATTGCTCAAGTTATTGTTTGGGGTAGCCGCAAAGGAACCGTTTGAGGAAATCTTTTAGATTTTTTTTATGGAATTCTTGGGAATTCATATTTATTACTGAAGAAATTCCTTCAGAAACGTTCGAAGGAATTCCCGGAGCAACTTTCGAAGGAAATCTTGGAGAAATTTGTAAAGATTTCCTTGAAGTAAATCCAAGATAAATCGCAAAAGGTATCCAAGAAAGAGCTCTTAGAGTTCCTCACTTGGAACAAATGCTTGATGAAAGCTTAAGAAATATTTTTAGAAGTTTTAGAAGGGGATCCAGACGTAACGGGTGTTACAGCTAAAAAATATTCAAAGGTTTCAATAGAAAAAATCCTGATAGAAGCCTTGAAAGAATACTTAAGGGATTAATTGAAAGAATCCCAGTAAAATTTCTTGGATGAATTTCTGTGAGAATTCTTGAAGGAATTTTTACATTTTATTAATAAGAATTTCTAAAGTATTTCACTGGCGATTTCTTTTTTTTTTATCTTTATTAAGGCTCAAATAACCATCATTCAGTCATCAGCAATCATCAATTATTCAAAAGATGTTTGATGTCTAAATCACAAATGCGTCATTGAAAACTATTTCACTGTTATCCAGATGGTGATTGGAGTGCAGTGATAAATTTTTATCAACATTGGTTGACATGTCAGCAAGAAAACTGCTCTTGAGTTTTTGTTAAACGATGATGGTTTGTTTCTTCTTAACGAGATTTTCAGCCCAGGGCTGGTTCATCTCGGTAACCCAATTGGCAATTTCTTTTGGATCTTTTTCAATAATTACTTTGGAAATCCTCTTCAGCAATAACTCTGAAAATTGCCTTCGCAAATTTCTTTGGGAATTCTTTAAGCAATATTCTTCTGAATTCTACCTGCATTATTTTTTGAAAATTTATTTGACAATTCTTTTGGAAGCTGTTTCAGCTATTGTGTCTTAAATTGAGTTCGCTTCTCCTCTGGTAAAAAAAAAAATCAAGTATTTTTTAGGATCTTCGTTAGAAAAATCATTAAAATATCTGTGGGAGCGGACCTGGTGTGGTGGTTAGAACACAAGACTATCACGCCGAGGACCTGGGATCGAATCCCACTCCCGACATACTCACAAAATGTGGGTTCTTCCTTCGGAAGGGAAGTAAAGCGTGGGTCCCGAGATGAACTAGCCTAGGGTTAAAAATCTCGTTAATCCAGACAAAAAAAAAAAAAAAAAAAAAAAATATTAGGCAATTCCTTTGGAAACTTCTTTAATCAATTCTCGGCCATGATTTAGCAATGGCTTTGTGAACTTCTTCAGAATTTAATTACTACGGAAATTTGTTTTAAGAAATCGTCTGCAACTTTTTGCGGGTTTTCTTTTTTTCACAATTAGTTTAAAAAACCCTCTGGTAATTGCTTCGGGAATAACTTCAACACTGTTCATGAAACTTCTTTGCCAATTCCTTAGAAATATGAATCGTTAATTCGTTTGTCATTTGCTTTGGGAATTCATTCGGCGAATTTCCAGTGAGTTGCCTGACAAAATCTTTCGAATTACCTTTTGTGGAGTTTTTTCGGCAAATTGCTTTTAGCAATTTTTATTGAGTTTAAACCTAAAATTTCTATAAGATTATTTTGAGGTTTTCTTGGAATTGTTTTTTGAAAACTATTTTGGCAATTCCTTCAAAATTTGATTCGGTAACTCTTATGGAAGTTGCTCGGCAATAATATACGAAATTGGTTCAGGTTATTTTATTTTAACTACCCATAGCATTACTTTTCAAAATTATTTGGGAACGTGCTTTGGCAATTTATCAGATAACTCCTACGGGATTTCATCAATTCTATTGAAAATTTCACTGGCAGATCCTTTGCTTATACACCTGACAATTACTTTTGTAATTCTTCCAATAGTTCCTTTAATAATTCATTCGACAGGTGCTTTTAAAATTCCTGAGTCGAATCGTTTGTAAATTCAAGTGGCATTTTTTTTTAACTTCTTCGGTAATTCCTAAGAAAATTTCGATTTTGTAATTGCTCAGGAAATTATGATTGATAATTCCATACAAAATTCCGCCTGTTAATACATTTGAAGTTCTATGAGGCACATTCTTGCGAATTAAAAAAAAATCTATGAATTTACAACGGAATCATAGAGACAAATTTCAAAAGGATTACCTAGGGAATTGCCAAAAAAAAAGGTGATTACACTAGTTTACAAAA
Organism: Aedes albopictus; assembly: GCF_035046485.1. Classification (NCBI taxonomy): domain Eukaryota; kingdom Metazoa; phylum Arthropoda; class Insecta; order Diptera; family Culicidae; genus Aedes; species Aedes albopictus. The sequence goes on along the minus strand of NC_085136.1, from coordinate 25,451,797 downwards.
TAAAACGAAAGTCGTGAACTTCTGTCAACGACCAAAATTTTTGAAGTACAATTTAGCACTGATTTCGAAACCGCGCTTCAAAAAATTTTAAGTAGAGCGGTTTTTGAGTTTTAGCTCATTATCAAGTTTTACAATTTTTTAAAATATGAAATTTACTTAAATCTTGCGTTTTGTTCAACCAATTTCAAATCTTTTTCCAAAAATTAAAAGCTGATTACAATACCATTCGATCATCTGAATGCAGGTTTTGCGTCAGATTGACGAAATTCAAGATATTGGCGAGTTTTTGGGACGATCTCCTTTAATTTTAGCGAAATTTCCAAAAATATATGAGGAAATACATTTTATTCAATGAGAAAAAAGCAATCCAAAAATTCTTTCTCAACGTTTATTTGACATATCATATGTAGGCGAGTTACAGTAAATAAATCAGCTCAATCGGAGCATTGATTACGGAGAATGAGATGTGTGAAGTGAGCGACTTTGCTTAAAAATAGAACAAAAATCGATTTCAAATCATCAACCTTGTATGGAAAGTCGAAAAAAATTCCGCTCTACTGTAATTTTTTTCCTTCACGTTTTCGAACTCTGCGCATTATTCTACACCAAAAATGATCATCAGTTTACCGAGTTCAAAAATGCTGTAAACTAGTGTTACCAAAGAAGTTCACAATCAAATTCATAAAAAAAATCACAAATCAATTCCGAAAAATGTTATAAGAAACTTCAGTTGAATTTCTTGGAGGAATTTCTGTGAGAATTTTTGAAAGAATTCTTATATTTTTATTTGAATTTCTAAAGGAGTTTCTGAATCCTTATCAGGCTTATCAGAGGTACTTCTTAAGCATTTCTAGCAAAAACACTTTATGCATCCTCGGGAGGAATTCCTGTAGATTTTTTTGGAGGAATTTGTGTCAAAATTTTCGAAAAAATGTTGCAGGAGTAATTATATAAATACATGAAGAAATCGTCGCATGCAACAATTCCCGAAAGATTTGTTGTACAAAATGATTTGTCAAATACCTGGGAAAATCCATTAAAGAATGAATGAATGAAAAAAATTAGGAAATTCTCATAGAAAACTTGAATAGATTCCGAACGAATCTTTGAAGAAATCGCAAGAGAATTTTTTGGATGAACTGATAAGGAAATCTTTGAAAAATTCCTGAAGAAAGTAAAGGAGGAATTTCTAGAGGCCTCTTTGAAGGGTTTCCTTTTTCGAATAAAACCTTGTAAGAATTCCTAAAGTGATCCCTGGAAAATTCCCAAAAGTAATCCTCGGTAGATTCCTTGGAGAAATTATTAAATTAACTTAACAAGGAAAGCTATATCTGATTGATGAACCCGTTGCAGAAGTTTCAAACAAGATCCTTGAAGAAATTCTGAAATAATCTTTTGATAATTTTCAAGAGATTGTTTGAGAAAATACTTAAGACATCCTTGGAAAAATTACCGTAAGAAGCGATTCCTGAATAATTCCCGATGAATATCCTCTATGAAATCTTAGTCTGGCATTAAGCACTTAAAGGATGATTCTAGGCTCTTTCTGAACAAAACAGTCTTATAATGAATCCTTGGAGCACCTTCTGAAAAAAAAAAGTTTGATTTGATACGAAAGGGTGTCTGTTCCTTTACCATTTATGCATACACGCTCCAATTTGCATCGTACTCAAAACAAAGAAATGAAGCACCTCTAGTTTTGTTTCGTATTTTCTTAGAAAATCTTTTAAACGATTTTTTGGAGGAATTTCTAGATAATTCAAGAATTTCAGACTGGGGTGCTTGATGGAAACTTAGAATGATTTTTCAAAAGGTTTCTTGGAAGAATTTTGAAGGAGCATTAATGAAAATCGTAATAGAAATTTGAAGAAGAGTTTTCAGAGGCATGCATGGCAAAAATTCCTGAAGTAAGTCTTAGGAAAACTCCCAGAGTTGATGAGTATTAAGGAATTCGTTGAAGGAATTCCAGAAGGATTTTTCAAAAGGATTCCTACAGAATTTTCTTATAGGAACTTCTGTATTAATCCTTGGATTTTTTGAAATTTTTATCCAATGGGTTCTTTGGAAATTTCTTGGAAAATTTCTGGAATGAATCTCTTAGTGAAACCTTAGAGAAACTTCTTGGAGAGTCTTCATAGAAATTTTTCGAAAAAAGCGTTGCAGTAATTTTTGAAGGAATCCTTGGAGGATTTTCTGAATAAATTTATGAAAAAAAATCATAAGAAATTTTCAAAAGATAGCCAAGATGAGTGATGAATGCTAGAGGAAATACCAAGATAAATTCTTGGATAAACCTCTGAAAGAGTAATGTGGGGAAATAATTTAGAAATCCTTGAAAAATCTGTGGAGAAATAGTTAACTTCTGTGGAAAAATCATAAAAGAAATATTGATGATCTTAATGATGAAACAAACCATGGAGGAATATTTGAAGAATTTTTGAAGGACTCTGGTGGAATTCCGATGTAATTTCTTGAAAGAATTATTGAAAAATTTGTTGTAGTTATTTTCTCTGGAATTTCTCGAGAATACTAGAATAATATAGGTGAATCGTCAGAGATATTATTAATAGAATTCGTGGTGGACTTCTTGAACAAATGTTTCGAGAAATATTTGATGAAGACTTTGCAGGAATATTTCGAAACACTCTGAAGTACTTTTGCAAACATCTTCGGAGACAACACTGTAAGAATTCCTGAAGGAGTGCTTAGAAAAATACTGAATGACACACTTGCATTTACCACTTTAAAGATTCTTGAAGACATATTCTTCAAGAAAGATTTTTTTTAAGAAAACGGAAAAGCAATCTTTGAAGGAATTCCTAAAGGATTGCTTGGTGCAATTTCTAAATAAATTGTTGAAAAAATACGACATAAGTCTTATAAAAAATCTTATACTCGTTGATGGAACTCCGGGATGCATCGTTGCATAAATCCCCAAAGAAATTCATTAAAGTTTTTTGGCCTTCTGTCAGTCAGTTGCAGAGTACCTAAGTCGAGATTTTTTTGAACATTTTGTACAAAATATATCAACGCGATTATTCGAGAGTTAAATGTATAGATTTATCATTGCAAAATATTCACATCTTTTATTTTCATGGGGGCCACAAATTTGGTTCCGCACCGGGCCCCCAAATTCCTAGCTACGCCACTGGTTCCAGGGCTGTTTAAAGGGATGTTAAGGGCGAAGTTGCAAAGGGGGGGGGTGTCTCCGAAATCTTTAAAGGGCGTTCCAATGCATTTCATAGGCATTTGAAAAAGTTACAGAGGGTTTCAGGAAGGTTCCAAGGGCGTTCCGAGAGATTATATGGCGTTTGATATCATTTCAGTGGTGCTTCATAGGGTTTTCAGCGTTTCTGAAGCCTTTTAAAGGCGTTCCAAGGGATATTAGGGGCATTTCAAATAGATTAAGAAGTTTATGAGGCGTGTCAAGTCATTTAAAAAGAGTTTTTAAATGTTTTTTTTTTCTAGATGGGTTTCAGGAGCCTTTTGAAGTCTTGTCAAGGGATTCCAGGGATGTATCAGATGGTTTCAGAGGATTTCAAGAGCCTTTAAAGGGCGTTCAGGGGTATTTTAAAGGGATTACGGGGATTTCAGGAGCGTTTCAGTAGTATGAAGAACCCCTGTAACCTCCTGGATCTTTTTGAAACACCCCTGAGAGCTCCTAAATAGCCCCTGTGACCCATTGGGACTCCCTAAAGACCCTTGAGACCTCCTGAAATGTCTGAGACCCCTGAAACCATATGGACCCCTGAAATGACCTCTTAAAAGTCCCGTAGACCTCCTGGAACATCCCTTGGCCATTTTGAGATTCTAACAAGTCTGCCCTTAAAGTAAAACCTCTCATTCCAAATGTGTGAGAGAAAGCAAAATGAAGTAAAAAAAAGTGCAAACGTAAACCACACAGACCATGTGTTCGACTAAAATCGTACGCAATTTCAATTTCCAATGCAAATTACACCGCACAAATTGCTCCATTACAAAACTGTTGCTTGCGGTTTGAGTCCAATTTCGCCAAATGCCCGTACGGTCGCCCAGCGCCACGAAATCGTTAAACTAAACTTAACAAGCACGCAATTGCAATTGTTCCTCTAAGTGATTGTTTGCGTAAGAAATTGTTGTACCACTCGTCGACGACGGCTCGGGCAGATTTTTGATGCAGTCAATTCTTTCCAAACCCCAAAACCAATTCGCAACTCCTGCCCGGGGCAATTCTTTCTCTTTGTCTCGTGTTTCTTTCTCGTAATGTCAATCATCAACATGCAACCGATTCCTGCAGCATTTCTCACTATACTCTGACAAAAATGGAGCACTTTTTTGCTCTTTAGACATAGTTGCTTCCGATCGGTTTCCTTTTTCTTTCACGATCGAGGAATGGGAATTTCCATTAACCTTTCCCCTTAGTAGTCGACAGGGCGAATCGGGATAAAAAAATACACCACTTGTCTTTCAATTAATTCCTACCGTACAGAACCCCGTAGTGACAACTCGACATCGATCTTCTGGTGACGACAGAATGGAATCACAAAAGAACCGCCGCGATCTGCACAAATAAGGAGCCTAAAGTGGAATGCCTATACTGGTGGCGATCTGGTGGTTTGCTAGTGAGGAATGGGAATTTGTCGGCATTTTCCAATGTTTTTAAGCCATGAAAGAATATTGCCTGAGTCTGCAAAGTCAAATCCGAAAATGGGAAGTCGGATGTCAGAAAGCAAGATGTTTGGTTTAGGGAGCAAGATGAATTTGGAGGCGGGGCAAAAGAGCACAATACGTAACTGATTGGGCACCAAATTGCATTCGGTTTGAAGTGTGTATCATCAAGGGTAAGAGTGTATCTTGACAATGATTTGACGGGGGTCCCCCTACGACCCTCCCACCTTTTCTGTGGGGCGGATCTAAGTGTGGCATGATCCATAATATTACGATTTCATCATAATTTCGACTGGAAAACAGCATATTATTGCACAGTGTTCGAAATCGATGATTTTGCGATCAAAATTAAATAACTTTTTTTAGGTTGGTTCTAGAGGTTTGGCGTGTTCTACAAAGTTTTTCTGCATGTTAAACGGCGTCTTCTGATAAAATGTAATTAATGATTAATCCCCCTAGAAGTGAGATAAAATTTTTATTTTTTCAAAAAAATTTTTTAGAGGTTTGACGTCTTCGGCAAAGTTGTAGCTCACAATAAGAGAGAAAACTTCGTAGAACATGTCAAAGCTCCACCTCTTACGGTTTTCAAGATATGAAGCGTTTTGTGCGAAGTATCCCTAAAACTAGTTTTTTCAGTGTAGCTTTAACAGATAAAATCCTACAGTTTTGTGACCTTCTACAAACTTGTTCAGAACGTCAAAATACACATTTCTTCCGAAGATGTCAAGTCATCATATCTTGAAACAAAAAAGTTATTGGCAAATTTATCATATTTTAAGGTGTACTTTCACCTTAAGTATTTCCGGCGCAAAATGGCGCAGATGGCTCAGTCGGTAGGTGAAAGATTAGACTTTTTACTATCTCTTGAGGGTGGAAACCCTCGTGGGCAATAGTGGGAAAGGTGTTTTAAATACAAGGCAAAAACTTATTATTTTGCCTGTAATACAAGAAAAATAAATAAAAATAATAATAATCAAGATGCCCGCAGTAATTTTTACTGCATTGCGTAAATTCCGGAAATATTTTACAACATTTTTAAGCATTGTGCTTACCAAACAGAATATTTTTTGATGATTTTGAATTCATATTGTTGATTATCAGATGGTCAGGTAATTTCTGATAAAGTTACTTTAAAATTAACTGTTTGAAGTTTTTTTTTCGAGGCAATATCCAAGTTATGCAGTGCTAGGAATAGGAGAGAGGAAATATTAAACAGTTCAAGATGTGCATCAAAACACAGAGTTGATTTTTTTCATGTATTTATATGTTGTTGTTTGACTTTTCAACTTCGGACACAGTATCGGAAAATATCAGGAGAAGCTTTGATTCGCCCGATAGCAAATTAACAGTTTTTTGGGTAATTCACGAGTTTCACTTTCAACTGGGGAGCAATTTAAATATATATTGCTTTGTTTTCATCAGAAAATCGTCAAAATGTGAATTGAAGAGTGCGAAATTACAACTATCGTAATAGTGTTTTTAAATATTGGAAAATTTATTGATTTTTTAATTTTATACCAAAGAGCACCATTGTCTGAGCCACTATATTTTTTCAGATTTTTAGAACTTTATTTTGGCACTTGAAATCAACTTCAAAGAGATTTTCGATCAACTTTTGACAGCTGAGCAACTGCTTGACAAAATGCGACAAGGGGTGATTCGACAAATCGCTCTCATACAAAATTGATTTTTAAATAGGGTCCCGGGCACTAAAATTAATGAAAATTTGAATTTCGGCTCAGTTTGGCATGCAGATTCAGAATATGGAAGTGTCTCAACATCGCTAAAGAAGCCAATTAGAACTGCGAAGGTATTTATCAAAATGCATTTACTATTCTTACCACTATAGCCATTCAATTGTATGACTATTGGGTAGGTAGTCAATCGTTTGAGCATATGTTGTCATAAGTTTGAAGAAATTCAAATACTTTTATTTAGAACTAGCTTTAGTTATAACTCTCGGATTATAACAATATTTTCTACTGATTTTTCAATTTTTACTGATAAAAAACTCAATATTTTCTGCAAAAACTTTGTAAAGATTCTGCCGGAAGCAACACATTGCATTAAACATTACTGCGGGCATCTTGATTATATTTTTTTATACAGTATTACAGGCAAAATAATACGTTTTTGCCTTGTATTTAAAACACCTTTCCCACTTTTGCCCACGAGGGTTTCCACCCTCAAGAGATAGCAAAAAGGCTAATCTTTCACCTACCGACTGAGCCATCTGCGCCATTTTGCGCCGGAAATAGTTACTTAAGGTGAAAGTACATCTTAAAATATGATAAATTTGCCTATAACTTTTTTGTTTCAAGATATGATGACTTGACATCTTCGGAAGAAATGTGTATTTTGACGTTCGGAACAAGTTTGTAGAAGGTCACAAAACTGTAGGATTTTATCTGTTAAAGCTACACTGAAAAAACTAGTTTTAGGGGTACTTCGCACAAAATGCTCCATATCTCGAAAACCGTAAGAGGAGGAGCTTTGACATGTTCTACGAAGTTTTCTCTCTTATTATGAGCTACAACTTTGCCGAAGACGTCAAACCTCTAAAAAATTTTTTTGGAAAAATAAAAATTTTATCTCACTTCTAGGGGGATTAATCATTAATTACATTTTATTAGAAGACGCCTTTTAACATGCAGAAAAACTTTGTAGAACACGCCAAACCTCTAGAACTAACCTAAAAAAAGTTATTTAATTTTGATCGCAAAATCATCGATTCCGAACACTGTGTATTGTCGTTGTTTGTGACAGATTATTTTATACATGTAATTCCGGACCTGATTAGGTCAACCGGTCATCCGGTGGTCACGAAGCAGGTTCTGGGGACCCTGGCATCTCCGGTAGAAATGGCCAATTTTCGATCCGAAACGAATCCCATCATGCGACACCTCAAATTTCGCAGAATGCCGCGCGTAATCCAGTAAACAAAGAAAAATGGTTTTGATTGACTCTGGTCACCTGGTGACCTCGGCACAGGTTCTAGGGACCTTGGAATCTCCGATAGAAATAACCATTTTTCGATTCTAAAAGAATCCCATCTGGATGAATTTCTGGAGAAATTGATGAGGAATTTCTGAAGATGTTCATGGATGAATCCATGGAGGACTTCCTGAAGAAATTCCTGGAAAAAATCCTGAGGAAATGCCTAGAGGAATTTCTCGAGAAATTCCAAGAGAATTTTCTGGAAGACTTCCGGGATATTATTTTTAGGATTTTCTGCAGTAATCCGTAGACGAAATCTTGGAGGAGTTTTGGTAGAAATTCCTATAGGATTTTTTGGAGAATTACCTGCAGGAATTCTTGGAAGTATTTGTAGAGGAATTCTTGAAAAAATTTTAGAGGAATTTTTGGAGGAATTCATTGAACAATTTCTGGAGGAAATACTGTAGAAATTTCTGGAGGCATTCTTTGAAGAATTTCTGGAGAAATATTTGAGATTTCCTTGAGGAATTTTTGAAGGAATTCCTGGAAGAATTTCTGTAGGATTTTTTTTAGGAATTTCTGGAAAAAATCATAAATGAATCAACGGAGGAATTTCTGAAGAAATTCCTGGAGATATTCCTAGAGGAATCCATGAAGTTGGAATTACTTGAGGAATTCCTGGAGCAATCCCTGGTGGAATTCCTGGAGGTATTTATGGAGGAATTCCTGAAGCAACATTTGGAGGAATTTATGGAGGAAATTCTGATGTTTTGGTGAACTTCTGGAGAAATGTCAGGAGGAACTTCTCGAAGAATTTTAAAGGAATTCCTGGAGGAAAATCTGGAGAATGTTTTGAGTAATTTCTGGAGACATGCATGGGTGAATCCTAGAAGGAATTCCTGGAGAAATTTCTGAAAAAAATCCATTGAGGAAACCCTGTAGGAATTTCTCGAGGAATTCCTGAAGAAATTTCTGAATGAGTTTATGGAGAAAAGGGGCTGTCCATAAACCACGTGGTCATTTTTTTGAGACTTTTCACCCCCCCCGGTGGTCATTAGTCCATACAATTTTTTTTATTTGTCCATACAAAATGGTCATTGGCCGACCCCCCCCCCCCCCCCTCATGACCACGTGGTTTATGGACAGCCCCAAAGTTTTTAGGGTTTTCTGGAGGAATCCGTGGAGGAATTCCTGGAGGAATCCCTAGAGGAAATCTGGCAGATATTCCTAGAGGATTTTCTGGAGAAATACCTGGAAGAATCCCTGTAGAAATTCATGGAGGAATTACGGGAGGAGAAACTACAGAAGGAATTCCTGGAGGAATTTATTGAAGAATTTCTGGATAAATATTTGAGGCTTCCTGGAGGAATTTTTAGAGGAATGTCAGGAGAAATTCCTCGAGGAATTCCTTTAGCAAGTCCTGGTGAAATTTGTGGAGGAATTTCTGAAGAAATTCATTGATGAATCCCTGGAAAAATTCCTGAAGAAATTTCTAGAAGAATCCCTAGAGAAATTTCTCGAGGAATTCCGGGAGAAGCTCTTTCAGGATGTTTTAATGAATCCATAAGAAAATTCCTGGAGCAATTCCTGGAGAAATTCCTGGAGGTAATTCTGAAGGAATTCCTGAAGGAATTTCTCCTGGAACTCTAAGAATTCACTACGAAATATAATAATTCATGTTTGATAAAAATATGTTTAAATTCAGCTTATTTCAATATTCAATTCATTGTGCTAAAAACTATTACCGTAATCCGGGGTAACATTGATCAGAATGTTCGGTCTTTCTTGAACAATTCTCTTGTTAAAGCAAATGTTACATGTTTTATATTTTTAAAACAAGTGTAACTAGCGGGCGATCCCTGCCCAGCACTGGTGAGACCCCCCTCCTTCAACTGCCTCAGGGTCGGCGTACGCGCTGGACTATCGCGGCCAAGGAAACACTTAAACACTTTACGATACACAAACCCACTTTATTTTAACTTTCACACTACAGGCACCTTTATTGATTTTCTTCCCACTTTCTTATTGTCTATCTCCTACCTCTGTCTTGCTACTTCTTCACTCTAAGCGGGGCCCCTTTCTTCTTGCTCCGCTACTACACCTTCTCCTTCGTCCTTCCTTCGGTGTCCTCTTTTGCTGTCGCCTTTCCGTTGCGTTAAGTTGGGCGGCCGTTCGGTGCAGTCCGAGTCGCGACGGTTGGTTGTGCGCGTGAACTCCAGGACACGCTTCCAAAATGGCCGCGCCTCTATTGTGTGGCGTCTGAATGGCCAACGATGGTCTATTCGGTCGACGGAGTGGCGTTCTTGACGGTTGGGCCAATCTCCGGACCACGTATGGTTCTAACGGGGTTAAGGTGTGCTTTCGGCAATCCTCCAAACTTGGTAGGGTAGCACTATCACAGGTAAGCACTAGTTTTAAAACTATAGCACAGGCTATTTAAAACTATAGCACAGGGGTCCTATTGGGGAGGTTTTTGACGGTTAATGATGGGGGTGTTCAGAATAAGGATTGGCTTTGGATTACCTGGATGATATTCCTTAATTGCTTCTTCCACTTCGCACTTTTGCTCGAATTATATGACAAAGTCACTTTTACTTCCAGAATAGTTTCAAACTTAGCTTTTGCTTGGTGAGCTCACGTCTTGCTTTCTCGAGATATGCAACGTAATTGCCTGGGTTAGCGATGGCGGTTCATTCTCCAAGCCTTCGACCGTGCTGTAATCCGCCCATCATTTTCGCCCCATCATGGCCCCCTTTACACCACCCACTATGGCCGCCCAACATGTCCTTCTGCGACGTCTGGTGGTGAGTAGCGGAACTCTTAGCTGCGTTACATCACAGTGGGTGTTGGGTAGTGTACAAGTTCAGACATTTAAGGACTTCCTTGGTACAAGATTACAACACAACGATAAACAAAATCACGATAATCTCACAAATCTTGGACACTTCAACACACCACTGGTTACACAAGTACTGACCCTCTGATTATGTGTTAAGCTACTCGAAAAAGTATTGTAAAACTTTTAAACATGTTTAAATAGACATTTTAATCTAATTTTTGGTTTTGTTGTTTTGGGGTAACATTGATCATGTCAGTGACCAATGTTCGTTTGTGTTGAAAATACCCTTACTTACTAAATTCGGGGTCGCTGATTTCGAATATGTTGTCCAAATTCTTACAAGTAATGTACTTTTTGAGTTATTTTAGGATTAAAATCTTCCAAACCGTGAATAACGCCTAAAGGTAGGCAATTGCTTAAGAAATTGATAGCCTACTTTTAATAAATCGTATATTTTATTGAAAAGTAGCATATTCATAAAAGTTATGGTTATCAAATCCAACTCTAGGATATCATATTGAAGTAATACAGTGATTTCGAACCTCATATTGTATCTAGTATTCATGCCAAGCATGAATGTTTGACAATGTATTTCATTGCGTTGCGAAACACAGTTATGAAAAAATCGATTTATTCCAAAGTTTATGAAATTCAATTTTCAAGAATTACATGTCATTTAATAGCTGAATAATAGCAGATTACGATATACCATTCGATAGCAGAAACTGATTCAATGTAAAATGCTTGTTTGAACATTTCATGAGGCCGGTCAAGCCGATCAATGTTACCCTGTTTTACGGTACTCTATTTACATATGTACAACTTCTTGCCAAAAGTTGAAAAGGATTGCAAGAATTCATTTTCTAATTTCTCCAAAATGACGATTTCCGGAATTGAATATAAAATTCAAAATGGACTTAATCTAAAGAAATCTGAAACAACTATTATGTACATATTTACAAAACCATCCACCATTGCATATGAAAATTCAAAAGTTGCTTTCTTATAAGCGAATGACTCCATGATAGAGAAACTTCGTCATAATTGGTAATCCACTGTACAATTACATTGACGTTTGGCGCCATTTGTCACCTCCTCTAAAGAAGATCGCATGAGACGGAGACAAAATTAAGAAAGATAGGAGCAATGATATTGGTCCCCTTGACCCACATACCAATTTTATCCACATTTGGTTCGAATTAGCTGAACCACTGACAAAGAATCGAGTCACTCAGTATCAAAGCAAAAATATAGATTTTACATGCATAAAGTAGGTGTATTTATTAAATGTTCGTACTTACTCTAATGTGTACTTAACTCCTAAGGATTTAGTACTTATCCTAGTGGGTGCTGTCAGCGTCGTGTGGTGTGTCGTTCCCACGGCGGCAGCTGATTGTGGTCCGGAGCAAAAAGAGCAATGCTCGCCGGATCTCCAACACTGGCCAATGCAGCGACTATGGTGGAATATGCCATCACCAGAACGCTGATCATCACTCAAATGTCTTTGGATATGAAGGATTGGCCTACACAGAACAGAGAGAGCACAAAGGCGGCACTTTAGCTTTCCATCACACAATTTGGGAATATAGCTTTAGTATTTCATTAATGACGCTTATCGATCTCGTTTACCGAACTACACTACTCCACAGGGTTCGTAATTTTCGTTTCAGCGATACGAAATATGGCTATTCTCTCGGCGGCGAGAGAGCTTATTTTCACTATTTTGCTTGAGGAACACTTTTCCCCTCCAGCACTTCTTTCGAAAATATGCGATTCATGATAACTGAAAATCGCTTCAACCTGCAGATAATTTCTTTTCGTTCTGTTAAATTTTCTCTCACCCCAGTTTCACGAAAATCTTTTCAAAGCAGAGTAACAAAAATTGTGCCCGCGACGGGATTCGAACCTGGAACATTACTAAAAACATACGCGACACGCGCACTCTATACACACCACCACGCCAACCACACAGAGGGTGTAGAAAATATAATACATAAAACCAACCATCGTCGGCGTCATATGAGTCAAAGAAAGACAACATAATCGGCCGACAAAGGGCAAACGAAATTCTCGCACCTTTGGGAGTGAGTGAAAAAATGTTTTCGCTCTGCTCTTTGTGCGGGAGATTTCTCAAGCCAGATTTTCGCTGAAAATTGGCGTGAGGGAGAATTCTATTTTCGTGAGAATGAGCGAAAATTCCGACCACTGCTACTCCATCTTCACATGCATCGTCATGCATTAAAACAAAGGTGCGTGGCTGTTGAATAAATAAATATAATCACAGGCACTTCCAAGACTAAATTAAGGATTTTTACCAAATGCCAGGCCTTTCATCCTACACTTTTTCCGCCAAACACTCTAACACTTGGTACTATCTTCAATCTCGCGTATTTTAGCTAGTCAGGCTAATACAGTGATAGACATTCGTTTAGCCGAGGCCAAAAAATTTTCAAAAAAGTGTCAGGAAACTAATACAAAAGATTTTATGATAAAACTTTTTCGTAGTGATAGCATATCTAGTACTGTTTTATAAAAATGTGATACATCACACTTACATATACACTGAAACAAAAACGAGGGTAAAAACCCTTCAAATGTCATTTTTTGCCTAGACATTCGTTTAGCCGAATTGTACAATTTTTGGAATTCCATAATAAAAAACTAACAAAATTCGAAAAATATCCAACAAAATCATTTTGTATGGTGACCTGCATCGACTTGTAAATCATAATTTGCATCATTTTTGGAAGTGTTGCCATATTAATTTTGCATTCATCTCATATAAATATGTCATAATATTGTAAATGTTTCCAAATTGAGATTTGATGTAGTTATTTTTATCGGAAGTGTTTCAAAAGAATCTAATGAAAGTTGCATGACGGGTGCAGGTTGAAAATTTACGAAAAACAATGTTTTTAACAAAAAAAAAAAAAATAACGCAAACAATCAAAAAACCAGTATTGTTTTGATGGAATATGATTGTTTTACTTGCATAAATCACAGCGTTTACTACTATTACGTCTTCTAATAGCTCCCAATATCTTCTAGACTGTATTCTGGCTGAAATAACATGCATTGGACGGCTCACATTTCGAGAAATGGCACCGAAAGTATTCAAATTTCTAGCATGAACTTCTTGTTTCATAATTTAGCCGTTCTTTTCAAATAAATTATGTTAAAAATGGATGTGGTTCAAAACTCAGCCTCATTTATAATATATTTCTTTAGATTGAATGAAATAAGCCAATTGTTTGACCAAATCTTGCATGTTTGTATGAACATCTGCTATTAAATAAACAGGGTACAAAAATTCTGACACTTTTTGCAGTTCTTTCACTTAGCAGTCTTCTAACTCATTTAATAATGCTAGTATCAAACAGGTATGCTCCACAGGCATAAGGGTACGTCTTTATTTCAACGCTGAACTATTTATTTTGGCTTTTATCAATCCCATTTTAAGGTTTAACGAACCAAAAACCAATATACTTTATTTTTCATGTAATAATTTGAACATTTCTAACAATGATGCTGTGCCACACAGATAAAAATAATGAGATTTACACCTCATGTAAACTTCATTTTAGTCATGTAAACTTAGTGTTATGATGGTTTACATGATATATCATGTAAATTTATGTTATATGTCATGTAAACACTCAGAGTCATACTGAATTACATGACATATAATGGAAGTTTACATGATATTTTATGAGTTTTACATGATATGTCATGTAAACTTCTGTGATACCCCACGCTCCAATTATGTGCATTATATGTCACAGAATTTTACACTCTTCTTACGATCTGTGCATATTTTAAAAACTGCTAATCTTGCTTACGTGTGAGTGTTTACAGAAATCATTTTTCTTAAATAAATTGGTTTATCATCGCTTTTCCTTATCGGGACATTTTTTTTAAAATAATATTTCTCTGAATTCCACAACTGAATAAACTTTTAAGGTCAATTATCTTGCTAACACGTCATACACTAGATGCCTTGGGGTATATCCTCGAAATATACTCACGAAATTGCAAAAAATCTATTGAAAACAAATTTTTCATTCACCTCGGCTAAACGAATGTCTAGGCAAAAAATGACATTTAAAGGGTATTTACCCTCATTTTTGTGTCAGTGTATATGTAAGTGTGATGTATCACATTTTTATAAAACAGTACTAGATTAACTATCACTACGATAAAAAAGTTTTATCATAAAATCTTTTGTATGAGTTTCCTGACACTTTTTTGAAAATTTTTTGGTCTCGGCTAAACGAATGTCTATCACTGTAGAAAAATCACTGATACTGGTGCACTATGTATACTATGCGTACTGCCTGCTTGATGGTTAACTAGCAACTGAAGATTGAGCTCATCATCGGTAACCAATTTACGAAAATATCGGTGAGTGTAAATTAGAAACCTCCATACACTGATAAACGCCTAACAGTATGGAATGCTCTGGTAATTTTGCGAAGTTCAAACTGTTCCAACAACAAAAAATCAAATAGGGGAAATTACCTATTCTCGGCCGTTTCGTTTTCTTCGTCTTAGGGTTTTTTTTTAAACCTATTGAACTCAGAGTTGGTCTCAAATCCTTCCCAACTAAGCTGAATTATATGGCCAAGTTTCAGGCAATTTGGCTGACAAAAACCCCCCATGACGAAGAGAACAAACCTGCCGATAATACCCATTGTCACCCTATAATGATTTTTTAAACAAAAAATCAATATTAAATGCTTTACAAGGCTTCCACAATCATTTTTGTACACCATAGATTTCAATCTGTGAACAATGTGTAGTTTTTAATGTGTTTCTCATGGCATTATCAATGTAACCCCAACACCACAGACAAACAGACGTAACACTCTTCAAAACAGCTTGGCACATGCATTTAACGATCAATTCAAATTTCATTTGATTTGCGCGATCGTTCCATCAGAGGCGCTAGTGTTCGATCGCTTTGACGTTTGCCAGTGTACACGTTGCTGAATGATGCAAACGAAAATTACAGGCAATTTGTGTAGTAGTGTGCGTGTTAGCAAAACGTCAAATCGAAATCCATCATGGCCGACAGTGTCGCGCGCGGTTTTATCAACAGGTGGCAGTGTGCTCATGAAAATGACACCGGGCAAAAGTTTTTGATGAATTTTCTCTAAGAGTTACGTCTGTTTGTCTGTGCCAACACTGTCCGTCTTACCCACCCTCAAGGCGGACCGTCTTACCCCCACACAACGCAAAATATTCATTCCACCACCGTTATCCATAATCCATGAAATTTACTTGAATTTCTTTGTGTATAGAACGGAACAGTTTGAAACAACTGGGAAACTCAAAATAAAATGCGAAAACTTAGCAATTTTATGTTATAAAAGCTTATTTATTGCCGCCTCAAAATTAGGTCCCATCACAAAAGCGTGTAGCCAGGTAAATGATTGTTTATTTTTTGCACTTTTGACATATGTATTCTCTCATGGAGTGGTTTAATAATCATCAACTGATAAGAAGATAGAGTTAATCGTAAAAGAAAGCCAAATTTCAGCTCTTAAATGACAGAACAAGTCAGTGGTCTGTCTTACCCCCATCCCCCCCCCCTCCCTAAATAGTGTGAAGGTTACAAGATTCTGGGGGAATTTCTCTCAGCAGTCTGCGGAAATTTATCTCAGTACTATATGGGAATACTTCTCAGAGTTCTGGGAAATATCAGGACCTCAAGATTTTTCTTTCGATTCAAAAATATTTTTTTCAGAATGCGCTGTCTCAACGTTATATCCATTTTCGCTTCAGAGTCGCGAAATGTTCGATGTGCAATCTAAAATTTTGATATTGAATTTATTTAGACAAATAAAACATGAATTTGAACTACATGCAGCAAATGAATCATTTTATAGTTTTGTAATATTTTATAACATCGAATCGATGTGAAAACATCGATTCAAAGCATTCGATTAAATCGGTGAATCGATTCTGCTGATCCGATTTGAATCGATTCACAAACATCGATGTCGCAGCCAGATTTGCCCAATGCTAGTGTGCAGACTACGAAAAAGTCTCTATCTACTGAAATAAGCAGCGAGAGTTTGGAACCACAATCACTGTCTGTTGGCTTCTAGATGAAAAAATCATGAAATTTGAGCCGTCAAACGATGTGGTTCTGTGAAATTCAGAAAATCTCCCCTTTGGGTCCCTACCGGAACCGGTTCCAGCCTGCTACGCCATCGGACCAGGTCCAACTGTCTCAGAACCGTGCATGCGCAGGTGTGCTGGAATAAAGATTTAAATTTAATAGGACAGATTGGTGAAGATTTGTAGTAATGAGCTAAATTTTAGTATGATGAGAAGGTCAATTCTCCGTTTCTGCAATGAAATGGTTCAAAAAGCGTGGGTATTATGATTCCTTGCCTAATATGATGTTGTTTGAGCAAAACTTTGGGTAACTGTGTTGTTTACGTTACAAGAAATGGAGAAAACAACAGGGTTACCCAAAGTTTTGCTCAAACAGCATCAAATTAAGCAAGGAATCATAATGCCCACACTTTTCAATCCGTTTCATTGCAGAAACGGAGAATCGACCTTCTCACCATACAAAAATTCAGCTCATTACTTTAATTCTAGTACTTCACCGATCGTGTCCTATCCAGCTTTTAACGCTAGCTTGCCATAAATGCCTTATGACATTTGTTGCCGACACTATAAATTTTATTATGGTTGTATCAAAGTAAGCTTTGTGTGGAGTTTGAGTGAAAATTTTTTAATGTTGACATTGTGAAGCGTCAAACATTTTCACTTTGGTTTCGTAACTTATTATCAATTTTGAGTTATTTTATTAATTTCTCACTAAACTTTTACATACTATTTTAGGTCCATAGAATCTATAACGATAGCGAGCGGTTAAAAAAATATGTGAGGATGTAATACCAGATGCCTAGAGCTATCCTAGATCGCACTATACTGTTCACTACCACTAAACCATCATGCTAAGGTTGCTCAGGAGATTTAACACTAACTACTCCAAGCAGCACCCGGATTTCGGTTACGGCGTGGGTTACGTCTTTTGGTGGGCAGAAATAATCACTAATATAGCGGACCTTCCCTAGCTTTTGGAATATCTCTACATCAAAGAATTGGCAACCGGGTGAGACCTGATAGAATAGGACTCCATACTGTGGTATTTAGTTCCCGTATCAGTGTAGAGAAATCTGAAGACAAATGCATGATTTGGCCACAATCCACCGGGACGTCGACGCATGCACAACCCGGTGAAATGTAAATACCTCTTTAAATTATAATCTACGTTTCGTTCTAGTCTCCTTTTAATGGTGAAAAAGAGTATATTCAATACTGTATTTCTTCCCGAATGATGGGCATAACTTTGATTTAAGCCTTTCGGATAGCAAAACCCGTTGGTGACGTTAACCCTAATGAGAACACGAGACTTTCTTGTAGACAGTTGTGTTAAAATTTTTAAACTCAAGGGTAAAACATTAACGGAAGAATTGACGAACTACGCGTAGTGTTCATGGGTACAATTTTTGAAATCTTTGTGGACCCCGCACTGTGCACTGCCCGTTATGAATAGTCAAACCTATCTATCATTAGTTTGCGCTTCCTTGAGATTGATTTATCTAATTGTACTGGTTTTCCACCTTTTCTCACATCCGACCTACAGTTTTGCGGTTCTCAGGTGCCTAAAATCTTGAAAAAAAATCAATTAACAATAACATGAAATAGTATGAATGTTAAAACTTTAGCTACAAAGAACTCGTTTCTTCCAAAATAATGTGGTGAAAAGTTTTGACAATCAAATCAACAAACTCATATTCTTGCCTACTTGGACCAAGCTATAAAATCGGTCGGCAAGAATTGTCAAAATCGAATCACCCCCCGTAGTTTTATAGCCAGCGTAAAAAGCTGGATTGATTTGTTGCGAATTTCAACATGTTTTTCGGAGTTTTTCTCAAAAAGTCCCTGTTTTGATATCTAGGGTACCGTAAAACGGGGTATCATTGATCAGCGGGGTAACATTGATCGGCTTGACCGGCCTCATGAAATGTTCAAACAAGCATTTTACATTGAATCAGTTTCTGCTATCGAATGGTATATCGTAATCTGCTATTATTCAGCTATTAAATGACATGTAATTCTTGAAAATTGAATTTCATAAACTTTGGAATAAATCGATTTTTTCATAACTGTGTTTCGCAACGCAATGAAATACATTGTCAAACATTCATGCTTGGCATGAATACTAGATACAATATGAGGTTCGAAATCACTGTATTACTTCAATATGATATCCTAGAGTTGGATTTGATAACCATAACTTTTATGAATATGCTACTTTTCAATAAAATATACGATTTATTAAAAGTAGGCTATCAATTTCTTAAGCAATTGCCTACCTTTAGGCGTTATTCACGGTTTGGAAGATTTTAATCCTAAAATAACTCAAAAAGTACATTACTTGTAAGAATTTGGACAACATATTCGAAATCAGCGACCCCGAATTTAGTAAGTAAGGGTATTTTCAACACAAACGAACATTGGTCACTGACATGATCAATGTTACCCCAAAACAACAAAACCAAAAATTAGATTAAAATGTCTATTTAAACATGTTTAAAAGTTTTACAATACTTTTTCGAGTAGCTTAACACATAATCAGAGGGTCAGTACTTGTGAAGTAGTCCTCGCATTAATGAAGCAGCAATCTGTTTTATCGACTTGTTTATTGCGTGTCTCGATTAGGAATAGTACAATGAGTGTCAAACTAACCTATGCTAACTTGATCGGCTTACTAGATCTGCTCATATGCTACAGCTCGGCCATCCTGATCAAACACATCGCCCCCGATGTGCACTATGTCTGATCGACTTCCGTTTTCCACAATTTCATATTTGTCGGATCGAATATACCCGTGAAAGGTAAACGAGTTAGTTGGTATCCTTCTATATCACCAATTACATAACGATTATTCGCGAGCACCTTTTTAACTATGTAAGGTCCCTTAAAATGTGGTTTGAGTTTAGACGATCCACCGGAATTTGAATGATGAGGTATATACACTAGATCACCTTCTTGATAAACTGAAGTAGACTTACATTTAGAATCATATTGTTTTTTATTATAAAGCTGAACGGCTCTATTGACAGCTATGGCTTTTTCTCGAATTTTCGTCAAATCTCTTATCATTTCATTATTTGAATTTAGAATATTTTCTACGTTTGCATTTTCAGAAAACCGTTGTGTTATACCAAAAAGAACTTGAGATGGTGTATTAGCAATCGATCTACAAAACGTATTATTTATAAAATGTTCAGCATCTTGTAAAACACATGTGAATCCACCACGAGGATTTGAATCAATTAACTTTGCCAATACTGGAGTTAGAACTCTGTTGAATCTTTCAACCTGCCCATTAGCTTGAGGACATGCAGTAGCAGTTAGAATGTGCTTAACATTGAATTGCTGTAAAAATTCTTTAAAACTGTTAGACGTAAAACAACTTCCGCGGTCGGAGACTATTTGAACAGGTGCTGAATAACTTGAAAAATACAATTTTAAGTGTTTCAAAACTTCGCTGGTATTCGTCGTTTTACATGGGTATAGCTTTAAAAATTTTGAAAAAGCATCAACCACAACAAAAACATATTTAAATTTACAATTGGACAATGTCAAAGGTCCATAGTGATCAATATGAACTGTATGGAAAGGAACACTGCCTTTCTCTACTATATTCAATGGTCCATCTCTACTAAAATTTTTCTTCGAAAATATAATACATTTGAGACAGTTTTCAATATATTTGGATATTTTTTCTTTCATTTTTGGAAACCAATACGATAATAATATTTTCATAAACTTTTTCAGTGCCAAAATGTCCAAAATCATCATGATGCATTTTTAATATTTGGTTGACCATGTTTTTGGGAACATAAAACAGTAATTGATTTCTTTTCCCCTTTCTGTAAACAATTCCATTTCTTAGCTCATAGTTTTTGTCCTCTTGAATTTCTAAAAGTTGACGAATTTTTTCTATCTCGGTGTCTTGAATTTGACTAGCTATGATAGCCCTCTCAAAAGAATCTAAATTATTTTCAATAACACAAATTTCTGGGATTCTAGATAAAGCATCAGCATGTTTCATATTAGAAGAATTTCTATGTATGACGTCGTAATCATATTCAGATAAAAATATTTCCCATCTTGCTATTTTAGCGTTGATATCTTTCTTTTTTAACGTTTCTTTCAAAGCAATACAATCCGTTACAATAGTAAATGAAATACCTTGTAAATATATATTAAACCTTTTAATACAATTTACTACTGCCAGTGTCTCTAATTCAAATGAATGTAATCTTGATTCATGTTTATTTGTTCTTTGGCTGTAGTACATGACAGGATGCATGTTTCCATTTGATTGTTCTTGCATTAACACACCACCAAATCCATGAGAACTTGCATCAGTGTGTAGCTCTGTTCTAGCATGAGGTGAATAAACTTTCAAAATTGGATCCGCAATTAGTTTATCCCTCAATAATTCAAAAGCGTTCATCTCTGTCTCTCGAAAACTGAAACATTTTTTATCTTTTTTTAGAAGGTCATATAATGGTTTTGCAATCATAGAAAAATTAGCGATAAACTTTCTAAAATAGCTTGCCAAACCAATAAATTTATTTACATCACGAATATTTCTTGGAATTGGAAAATTTTTGATGCATTCAATGTGTTTTTCGCTTGGCTGTATACCATTTGCACTTATATGATATCCGAGATATTCGATATTGGTTTTCAGAAATGAACATTTTGCCAATTGTAGCTGCAAATGATTTTGGTTTAAAATTTCGAAAACTTCTTTCAATATTTCATAATGCTCTTCGATTGTCTCAGTTGCTATTAAAATGTCATCCATATATATCCTGATTTTTCCTTTTTTCAAAAGAGGTCTAAATATTGTATTGATAAATCGCATAAATGCTGAAGGTGCGTTACATAATCCAAACGGAACTCGCGTATATTCAAATTGACCTAAATGTGTAACAAATGCAGTGAATTTTTGAGAATTTTGATCAATATGAAGATGATGATATCCATTTTTGAGGTCTAAAGTCGAAAAATATTTTTTGTTTTTTAAACTATCAAGTTGATCCTCTATCAACGGTAATGGATATCTATCCTTTATGGTTATTTTATTTAATTCTCTGTAATCGACGCACATTCTCCACGATTTATCTTTTTTCTTTACTAGAACTATTCTACTAGCATATGGAGAACAACTTTCTTTAATCACACCATCTTTCAATAATTTATCTATTTGGGATTCAACTTCAATTTTCTGGCTATGCGATAAACGACGTGGGGAAAAATTGAATGGTCGCTTATCTGATAAATTGATAGTCATTGTGTATTTAAAATCTGGATTTATCGGTTTTGAATTTAGATTACCATAATATTCAATGAAAAGAGATTTGATCCTATTAATATTTTCCAAAAAAAATGTCGCTATCGCCAATATCTAATGCATCTACATCAGTTTTCAAAAATGTGTCAGTGCTTACCTCAATGTTGTTGATTTCACACAGTGAACCATCTGCACATGTCGCCAACTTCAAAGGCTCTTCTATAGTTGTTTGTTTTCTAATCGCAAATTGTATTACTCGACCGTCATACTCAACTAACAGGTTGTTGTTCCTTACGAAATCCGATCCCAAAATACACATCGGGCGCATCGTGGAATCCGGCACAATCTTAAACTGCAATTTATAAATATAATTATCAATGACAATTTCTGAATCAAAAACTCCTAAAATATTTAACCTTGAATCGTTTAAACCTACGTAAGAATTTTGAAATTGTTTTAGAAATCGAATTTTTCCTGAAATAAGACTACTTTTAATTAAACAAATAGGACTTCCTGTATCAAATAAAGCCTCTGATTTGACTAAACAGTTATTCAATCTAATAAGTATATCAAAATAAGCCTGCTCTATGCTAACCCTACCATGATTTTCTATACTTTGTCGAGACATATAGCACGTGTTTGATCCATCTTGAGTTTCTCCGTTTGCCGCCAGCACATCGTTGAGTTGTCCTTGAGTACAATGGTTGTCTTGATTTCCCGAGGAAGAGTGTTGTACTTGATTTTGAATTGAGTTTTGATAACAATTTCTGGCGAAATGACCTCGTTGACCACAATTGAAACAGCATCTGGTATTGTCTTCTTTACGCACTCGCTCTTGATGAAAACTTGAACGGAGTTCTTCGTCAACCAACCGCATTTTCGTTTGACTTTCATACCGATAGATAGCGTCCAGTAATTTCTCCACCGTAGTGTAATTTGCAATACATAAGGCCAGTCTTAGGTTGCAATCCGGAATACCATTGATCACATATTTGATTATGGCAGCTTCGCTAAGATTCACGGCTCTCGCTTGAAAAACAACGTCGTAGACAAAATTTTCATATGATTCATTCGACCTTTTCATTCGCACCGACAGGGCATTATGGACATCTACTTCATCTATTCTCGCTGGAAACGCTCGAACCATTCTTTGCTTAAAGTCTGCCCATCCTTCGATAGTGTCTTCAACTCCTTCATACCACAATTGTGACACCTCTCCCAATCGCATCACCGCATAATGTAAAATTGTTCGCTCGTCCCAGTCAAATGTGGTCCTCAAACTTTCAATCCTTCTGATCCATTTATCCGCAGAAACCTTCTCCGGAACAAACTCAGAAATTAAGCTTCGAACGTCTTCAGGTTTCATCATCATCCTTCCGTTATACGCATTCATCCTGTTTCCGACTATCCCTTGTCCAAGTTTTTCTCTTGTTATCGATTCTCCTTAAAGTCCAACTTCTCCAACGCTTACGAAAAATATTCAGCTCTTCTCCTTCAAAGCTTTCGTTCAGATCCCACTTCTGAATTGAAGTAGTCCTCGCATTAATGAAGCAGCAATCTGTTTTATCGACTTGTTTATTGCGTGTCTCGATTAGGAATAGTACAATGAGTGTCAAACTAACCTATGCTAACTTGATCGGCTTACTAGATCTGCTCATATGCTACACTTGTTTTAAAAATATAAAACATGTAACATTTGCTTTAACAAGAGAATTGTTCAAGAAAGACCGAACATTCTGATCAATGTTACCCTGGATTACGGTACCCTAGATTTTTCCGGTCTAAATCCGGAACAACAGTGAACTTTAATGATTCCATTGCATATGTCTAAAATTTGTGATTTTCTGTGAAATTTTCATCAAAATCGGATGAAATTTGACAATGTTACAACTTTTTAAACTTTTGATGTTGGCGTCTGGTACTGTGAAGGTTAAAGAAAGAGACACATTTTGTTTCACATAACTTTTGTTGAGATTATAGGGGTTGTGCGCTAGTAATGGTCCCTGCGCCAATAGTGGACCCCCTACAGCAAAACCAGAATATAATTGGCCAAATCAACTGATTCCAGGCAACTTCCACCAGGACAACCTCAAGGGCATTGCTGCACAACAATTCCTGAGAAACGGGTTGCCAAGTGGCCACAAAAATCGGTTATTTAAACTATTTTATGAATGTAAACATTCAAAAGGGTCCACTATAGGCACATTCCCAGGTGGGGTCCATTATAGGCAACGTCGATGCATATTTTCAAAGACGTATTTTTACTGGAATAATTTATTAATGTTGTACATATGTTTGTTTTAACATAAAGAAGGAACTTATTATAAACTTGTTATAAAATTCCACTTTGGGACTATTCATTTTGGCAATATTGCTAAAAAATCGCAGATGGCTTTTTTTTTTTTTTTTTCCTGTTGGGGACATAGTACCACTGCGACCATTAATTTGATCTATTGTGGCCATCGCAGATGGCTTAGAGAGGGTCTATTACTAGCACGCAAACTCGAAGTACGGTTTCTAATTTCATTTATGCTTTCTTGCAAATTAAGAATTTGAACTTCCGTGCCCCTTGAACTTTGCGGCGGAATTTATCGTATCGGTTCCAAACGAAGCCGCCCCGACCATACTTGAACCAAATTAATTAACACGCTACAGTATCGTCCGCAATCCAAAATGCCTTAATTGCCGGCAGAAGGCATCTTTATCAACGGCATAATTAATCACCCTGTTGACTGGTTACCCTCCCCACATTTTTTTGCCTACAATCCCGGGAGACATTTAAAAGCCCCAGTAATCGCAAACTAAAATGAAAAAATGCTGAATAAATTTGATTAAAAGCGCTTCGCATGCTATCGGCAAATAAAGTGCATCGTCGTCGTCTGAGTTGGCCGTCGTCGCGACGACTCGCCTTCCCCTCTTCATCAGCCAGACACGGTGAAAACATCCAAAATGCATTTGTTCCGGCTCGTGCAAAAATTGGGATACTCTCTTGTTGCTGGTGCTGCTTTTAATCGCATTAATTATACTATAAGTAATAAATTGCGTTGGACCTGGGACGACGACGACGACGACCGACACACGGACGGACAGACGGTTGAGCAAACAGAGCGCAAAAGTATCTAGGAAGATCGTCTGAGCTCTGTTCGAACCGGGTGCATCGATCCTTCAAGAAATGCATTGCGGGAAGGAATCGGGTTTGCGATAACCCAAACCGTTCTAAATGGTTATTCCGTGTTGCGGGTTATCTAAATCACCTGGGAATTATTCATTCGAAGGATATCGCTGTCGTGGCCCGTCGTCGTCGTCATCTGAGGGTCTGAGTGCAAGTCGTTCCGGCCGTTGACATGCGCCTGGGCGCGTTTGGATCGATTCGATAGCACTTTTATACGCAGGCTAGTTAACTGGCAGATCCGGAAGGTGCATTCTGTAGGCGGCGAGAGGCTTCTGTGTGGAATGATTTATAGTTTGGTTTCACTCTGGACAGCGTGGATGGGTCCGTCACAGTAGGCCTTCTTCATCAACTTCTCTGTCAATTAATCATCGCTCATTAGGGCGAAGTAGGCCATCACTTTGTATGCATTGCTGGTGAGGTTTTTATTTTATGTTAGTTTAAATGCGAGAAAAGGTGCATTTCCTTTTAAATGCTTCAGATCTATCATTCAACAGGTGTGCAGTTTAACTATGTGGTGAGAATCGAGAAATAGATAATTATGTTTAATTTCAACATCATAAGAAGTAGCGTTTCTTTATCAGAAGTTTGACTGAGTTTTAGTAAAACCGGGAAACTATACAAAACACATGCTAACTGAGACTCTCAAATTTTATGCCGCCGTCTATCACCGATTGCAAGAGAGTTCGTGGGGCAATATCAGGCTGAATTTATAGACGAACGCGCTACAACGGACCAGATGTTCGCCTTCCGCCAGGTGTTGCAGAAATGCCGCGAATACAACGTGCCCACACATCACTTCTTCATCGATTTCAAATCGGCGTATGATACAATCGATCGAGAACAGCTATGGCAGATTATGCACGAATACGGATTCCCGGATAAACTGACACGGTTGATCAAAGCGACGATGGATCGAGTGATGTGCGTAGTTCGAGTATCAGGGACACTCTCGAGTCCCTTCGAATCTCGCAGAGGGTTACGGCAAGGTGATGGTCTTTCGTGCTTGCTGTTGAACATTGCGTTAGAGGGTGTAATAAGGAGAGCGGGGATAAACACGAGTGAAAAATTCATGTACTTAGGCTCACTGGTGACCGCCGACAACGACAACCGACAACGAGATATTCAGATGCGCATTGTGACAGGAAGTCGTACGGCTACGGTGGGCGGGTCACGTCATCAGGATGTCGGATAGCAACTCGACTAAAATGGTTCTCTAGAGTCGTATGACCGGTACAAGAAAACGTGGGGCGCAGCGAGCTAAGTGGGTCGACCAAGTGGAGGACGATCTGCGGACCCTACGCAGAGTGCGAAACTGGAGACAAACAGCCATGGACCGAGTGCAATGGAGACGGCTACTATGTATTTACAGCAGAGGCCACCCCGGCCTCTGATCGGTAAGGTACATAAGTAAGACAGACACGGGAAAGGAGCACTCGAATATTTGTTGGATACAACGATGGCGTATGTCTTCGGAAGAGACAGAGTGGATGATGAATATCTCGTACCAGGAGGCCGTCGGATATCTAATGTATCTGGCACAGAGTACGCGTTCGGATTGGTCGGCTGGCGCACGATCACGATCTACACGACAGAAGGTAAACTAATGAGTTCGGTACGTATTCCGGCTGTAGAAGTAGCACAGACAAACAGACGTAACTCTCAGAGGAAATTCATCAAAAACTTTTGCCCGGTGTCTTTTTCGGGGCCGGATCGCAACGTCCGAGGCCATAGGGTAGGTAATCAAAAGTTGAACCAAATTGCGGCTTTCCGGAGTAGCGCAAATTTTGAGTGATTTTTTCTCCCACATGGAAATAATTTACTGAGGCAAAATATTATGCACATGAAAGCCATGGGTATAAGCTTTCTGTTAAGTGGTAAAAAGTTTGTATTTGCACCGAATTTCATTGAAAAATTCGATTATTTATTTATTTATTTAATCATTCGACGATTATATCGTCAACAATGATTTTAATCTTAATTTGAACCATCGTAATCATAATTTGAACCATCGTAATCATAATTTGAACCAATTTTAATCTTAATTTGAACTACTGGCGGCAGCAGCTCCCTTCTTCTTCTTCTTCTTCTTGGCGTTACGTCCTCATTGGGACAAAGCCTGCTTCTCAGCTTAGTGTTCTATGAGCACTTCCACAGTTATTAACTGAGAGCTTCCTCTGCCAATGACCATTTTGCATGCGTATATCGTGTGGCAGGCACGAAGATACTCTATGCCCAAGGAAGTCAAGGAAATTTCCTTTACGAAAAGATCCTGGACCGAGCGGGAATCGAACCCGTCACCCTCAGCATGGTCATGCTGAATACCCGTGCGTTTACCGCCTCGGCTATATGGGCAGCAGCTCCCACAACAGCCAATTTCATGCTGAACAATCGAAAAACATATGGATCTGCTAATTCCCATAACTATTTTTCATTAGGCAGTGGAATTTCAATTAAGAATGTTTCAAACTCTTCAGGAACTTGGAAACTAAATTTGGATTTTTTCATATCCCAAGAGTAAACAAAACAACCACTAGCGCAGTCTGGTGGCCAACACTGGAAGCTCGCCCCCGTTTACTAGTTCAAATTTAGATTACAAATGGTTCAACTCAAGATAACATTCTTCAAGTAAGAATTACTTAAATTTGATAATTTTATGACAAATAATGCGGAATATTATTCGGTTGGTCGATTCTACGATAAATAAGCTTTCATTTGACGTGTTCACATATTGTGTTTGATACAATGCATGAGCTGTACGAGTGCACCGAAAATGTGCTTTCTCTGGAGGGAAATGGGTGAAATCACAGTGATTTTTCAAAAGCCTGTTTTCCATGACAAAAACGCCTTTCTCAATGCTTTTAAAGTCCATGTTATCAGGTTATATTACTGAAAGCTGTTTAACATCTTTTTCGGGACAATATTTGCCTAACAAGTACGTCGTTTATTTGAATTTCGAAATGGTTCAAATTAAGATTACAATTTGACTAGTCCAAAGTTTGATTTCTTACCCTACTGCCCCGGTCGTTAAGTCGCGTTTTTTTTTGCAAAACAACGTCCAAAAGTTTGGATGCGCCACAATATCCTATGTGCCTTCTTTCCTTGAACTTCGTGACATATCTGCATGTTTGGACGTTATGCCTTGGAAAAATGCGCCATAAAGCCCTGGGACATTATGGCCTCAGACGTTATGATACTGCGTCGTCTTTTTCACTGCCACCTTTTGGTAGAACCGTGTGATACACTGTCTGCCATGATGGATTTCGATTTGACGTTTTCTAACACGCACACCACTACACGAATCGCCTGTAATTATCGTTTGCATCATTCAGCAACGTGTACACTGTCAAACGTCAAGCGATCGAACACTAGCGACTCTGGTGGAAGGATCACGGAAATCAAATGATATTTGAATTTATCGTTAAATGCATGTTCCAAGCCGTTTTGAAGAGTGTTACGTCTGTTTGTCTGTGGAAGTAGTATCCTGGTCAGGGTGCCACATTTTCGACCTGATAAGCTGAAGTCTAGACCAACATTTGAAAAGGGCGGAAGAGCCAAAATGTAAACAAATCACTTTTTAGCATAATTTGATGAAACAACTCATAAACATATGATTTTTCCTGACGTTAGCTCAAAAATAAGTTTCCATTTCTAGAAAACAATAAATTAAATAAAGGCGGATTTCCACATCTGATTTTGATCACTTCATTTGGTTGTTCCGCCAATGATCTTGCGCCTTCGAAAAAAGTACAAAATTGTTAACACTGTTGAATAGACAGTCGAGAACAGCATCTCGCCATTCATATTTATCAAATTTACACAAAACTTTTACTCCCACTTTTGATTAAAGTCGCCCCAAACTACTTACACCATTATTGAAAAGCCTTCGTCATTACGTCGTGCTTCGTCGCCCATCAAAATGTCTGAGTGGAAATCCGCCGTGCACTTATTGCTCTTGTTGCGCACGGATGGTTCTTACGCCCAAGATCAAATCGTGCGTTTTTCATCGTAAAATTCAATAAAGTCGCTGACTGACTGCAATAAGTGGCGATAATATGGCTTCAATGTCTTCTATTCAGGATATATTTTCTCTAAAGGGAGGGGTTTTACCCAATTTTAGCAAAGGGTGGAGGAGGCCTTGTGTATAGAGTATCGGCAATGGGAGGAGTTTAACCCCCAAAACCCCTCCCTTGTGCACGGGCTTGTTGGGAACATAATATGCAGCCTGCGCTTCCCCATCGGTACTGTAGCTATATTTTTTTTCAACGCGCATTATAGACAATGACAGGGACAACTCCCTCCTTTGCTGTACGATACTAGATAAACTATGAAGAGTTGTTGTTGATAGATAAGAGCTAGAATATAGATTTCAATCGGAATCTGATTTCCATTGTATTTTACTAATTGTTTTTTTACCACTCATCGTAGGCAACTTCAAGAGAAAATTTCCTTCCTCCTCCATTGTCCAATGTCAGATAAACTTCAATTAGTTACTTTTAGTTAAGAAAGCTTCAAAATCAATTTATTGCAATGGATTAGGTTCATAATCTATTGCATTCCACTAACTTCGATACAAAATTTCTTCGGGCGTAACAACAAAAGCGATCGATTCTAGGTAATATTGACCAGGCGTAATTCCAGTGCTGGCGACCAAGCGGCGTAGCATGTCGGGCGTAACGACCAATTAGTTTTTATTTGGGCGTAATTTTCATTTCATCCATTTTCTTCAAGGAAAAACGCTTGTTTGTACTTTTTGACATAAAATCACCAAGAGGATAGTGTTTTCTTATAAAACAACGAAAAAGATTGAGTGCACACGCACAAAGTGTTAAATAGGAATTAGTTTTAGATTATGAAACTTTGCAAGCGTTTTTCTCGATTCTAACATTTTGGATATCCGCCCTTTTCACATGTTGGTCTAGAAGTTCACCGTGCGGCAATTTTCATTCACTTGCCTGCATATTCATATTCAGCTGCTCGATACTTGTTCGGAGCTGGTTCTCCGGACTTGTGGGGACACTCGCGACGAAGTAGTGGTCTTCGGATGTGATTTACCACGCAACTAGAAACGCGACGAGGTTAGGGTAAAAACACGTGATACGCGCGACTGGCACACGTTGCTTTATTGCAGCTATAGCAAAAACGATGTGTATAGCGCAAGGGTCGATTCGGTTCTGAATACAATTGATTGTATCTGCTATGGCAATGAGTGGAGAGAGTGTGATTAGTATAGAAGAAGTGTGTGGTTATCTCTAAGTACTCTTCTCTGCATGAAAGAGAATGAGCGTCCCAACTTTGGTAGGGTAAGCTTAATAATTATGGACGGTTCCTAACAATACTCGTTTGTCAACTGAATGAAAGTCAATGAATATTTGTAAACATCTTTCAAAGTGTTAAATTACTGATAAAATATTAACGTTTCGATTACATTTAACGGTGCTTTACACAGATCTTTTCCCATTTGATTGTTGTGGAGTGTTTTTGGAAGGAATCGTAGTCATAAACGTAGGTAATTAAGAAGATGTTTCTCGATCGGCCTCACATTCAATGACTACGAATTGACTGACTGTGTGAAGAGGGAGAGCGAAAATGAATTTGTTTGTTTTAAATATCCAGTGCAGGATCATTCAAATACGTGCTGTTTTCAACCAATGACTATGAACATTTTGCACCCTGATCCTGGTGCTATAAACGAAAGTCTAGGGTATCTCTCTCAACGTGCGAGGTGGAGTACATTGCATTGCAAATCATATTTTCAAGAGATTTTCACGGAATTATTTAAGGATTTCTTTCACCGTGTTTTCGAGATTCCTTCCGAACTTCTTTCAAAGATTCCTGTCGGATATCTTTCTGAGATCTGAGGATTATTTCAGACTTCTCGATCTTGAATTCTGCCAAAGATAGGAAATGGAATGCATTCATACAGTTTAACCGAAATCCCACTTGGAATTCTTCCAGGGATTCATCCAGGCGTTCGTCCCAGGATTCCTACCAGAGTTCTTCCATGGCATTCTTACAAGGACATGTTACGGTTTTTTTTTCAGGGCATTTCCACCGGAAATTTCCATCGATTCTATTGGTGTAATCGGCATTGAAGACGCCATTGTTTTACAAATTAAGAACAACTTGTTCATTCCTATTCCAACGCTCATCAGGAACAAGTAATAAAACGTTACTTCCTTCAACTTCAACCACTGTGTTTTACTTACTGCACATTTCAAGAGGTTCTGGGTGACGCACGAAAGAGTAGCCTTTTCATACTTCTCCTAAACACATTGTGATCATGAAATAAAGATGTAACAACATGTTACGTAACTTTTGCATGACCGAAAAGGCGCAAGAATTTTGTCTTCTGCAACAAATTAAAGTTAGGGTAAAAAATATAATTTGGACATGCACGGCGATGTATGCCTTGTTCCGGAGAGCTAATAAAAGTAGATACTTCTCAATATCGATTATTGGATCAAATAGACCCTATTCTGATGACTTACGTTGAAAATACGCTTAACAATTAAGAATTTACTTCAAAATTATCGAAAATGTAAATTATTTCAATAAAACTCCTCAAATGCACAGGTATGCAAGACGACATAAACTTCGCAGTCACATACAATATTCGCCTGAAAATCGTTGAATTAATAATTGTAAGAAATTTAAAAGCCTTATTGCATTGAAACATGTGTAGCGGTCCTGCCGACCGAAGGAAGCATTTCCCTCCCTGTATTGAATAATTCTAAAGATCAATGATCACCATTGATCTAAGAAAGACCATTTATTTCCTCATGGTGCAACATTATGATGTAGTATGTAAGTTTGTTGTTTTTTGTTTTTTCTCCGGCAGCGTCTCGAAAAATATTTTTTTTTATTCATATAGTGAAATTCAGATTTGATGGAATATAAAATGCAAATTGTTTTTGGTTGACAGAAATGATCTTCTGAAGATGTTTCAATTGTGATCAATTGGTTTTTTTCCCTTTCTTTCAAGTCTGTCACATAATTTGCCGAAGGCATAAGGCTAATGAAGTAGGCCAATTCATGGTGAAATATTTGATTAATATTACACATGTTAAACCTATTAAGAAAAAAGGCAAAAAAAAACATTTTTCGAAAAAAAAAACAATATTCGAAAATATATATTGAAAAAAAACAATATTCGAAAAAAAGTAAGATATGTTCGAAAAAAAAAACATTCGAAAAAAAAGTATTTCGAAAAAAAATAATTAAATGCCAATTTTTAAGTTAACAAAATATAGTTTGTATTTAATTCGTACTTTTTACTCTTTAAACATAAGGGAGTATTTCTTTTACTATTTTTTTTGACTGATTAACTTAATTGATATAGGAGACGGAATTTGAATTTTTCGTAGGGACAGAATAGGGTCAGAAGGATCATGGAGCGGTAGTCTGCGATGCTAGTCATGCCGACAAGGACGAGCCGTTGGGTGTTGCCCGATCAAGACAAACAAGGTTTACACGTTTGAAGGTGATGGTTTAGCGCCGATGGAAGAAATGCTGGGATGTTGCTGCTTAAATTGCCATGTTAGACCGGAAATCCTAGTCTTTGATTTCGGGAGTAAGTTATATATTTGGAATGGGAAGAATATTCCGAGCTGTGCCAAGGGAGGAGTCATTAGGCATCTGAAATGCTTCGCAAGAGTACTATATGACATGTGCCAGCTGAATCCGACAAACTTCACGGAGTTGAACGGTGACATGGAAAAGACACTCGTCGAATCTCTGAGAGTGGTTCGATGGAATGGGAATGGTGATAGGTAGCTAAAACTACTCAACACATGAAAACGACTTTGTGCAGATAGAAGGTTGTTGGTTACGTACGTGCAATGGAAGGATGTTGGTTACTATTTGGGAGGTACTCCGAGTTTAAAGATTATGGCGGTTGATTGAGAGACTTCGTTCAATGGACAACCCTACAAATAACCCCTCTTTGGTGCTTGAAATCTAGTTTCGGTCGATGAAACTTCTACTGCAACACAAACACGAAGCGGCATTTTGATAGACTCGAGCGTCAGGAGGAAGGTGAATCATCTTAGAGTAGGGAAAGAAATAAGGATTAGTTTGGTTCGTTTTTGCAAGATAATCTTTAACCCGCAAATGTATACGCTAGCCGAATGCCTACTGCAAGTTTTTCTTTGCTTCACAAAAAAAAACTTAATTTAAGGGGGGGCGGATGTAGCGGTCCTGCCGACCGAAGGAAGCATTTCCCTCCCTGTATTGAATAATTCTAAAGATCAATGATCACCATTGATCTAAGAAAGACCATTTATTTCCTCATGGTGCTCCACGCAATTAGTGGATTACATCACATGTGGATTTCACGGTCATGTTTATAGACCAACGCCGGTTAACCAAGAAATAAGCGATGCAAGCAGAGAGAATGCTTACTGCTTGTTGCTGGTTGACCTGGTGATATAACGTTCTCGCTCCAATGCCGGAGAAATGTTTTTCTTTTAATTTTTGTTTGTCGCCCGGCAGCGCTGACTGAACCCCAACAAGGTCTCAGTCACGCGGCCGGACTAATGAAGCCAGAGTGGACGACGCCCGTTTTGGCTTTTCTCTTTTCTCTTATTTCTTTTCAGATCGGGAGAATGAGTTCTTGCGACGGCAAGTTAAAAGACCCACGATTGACGCCGGGGCGTTGTTGTATTGTTGTGGTGCGCGTTTTGGACTGTCCGCGGGGTCCGTTTGCCGGCCGTTCGACGTCGCCCGGATCGTTTTGTTGTTGTTGGTTCTATGGTGGTATTCTGCGCAAGTTTCGTGGAGTTTAGTGATAAGAAAATAAGTGTTAAGAGATAAGGGATTTCTTGGAAAAGTTATAATTACAGTGTTGTGCCAAAAGTGAAAGTTTGGCGTGTTTTTACGATAGACCAAAAAGAAATCCGTGGTGATCAAGGGGAACAATCCAGTGCCGTGCCGTTTCAGCCTCTACACATGTTCCATAAAGAAGCATTAGGCAGCCAATCTCTTAACATTCATCTAGAACGCCTTAAATAGGTGGTGTCCAAAATACATTACAAGTTTTCTACTGTAAATATATTTTGGTCATCTGACGAACTACATGGGGATGCACTGCGATTGCATACTTGGAGGCGTATTCTTTGGGTCTGGCGATATTTCCTCGATTTTAACAAAAACTATAATAGTTATCAAAATAGATGCCTGTTTTGCGGAGAAATTCGATTATTTTTAAGAAAATATTTGTTAATTTATGCTACTTCCATGATTTAGCACTATTCATGGCTTAACATTGAGATAATTACCCTGTCCAAATTATATATGCCTGAGGGTGTCCAAAACATATATTCGGTGTCCAAAATGCAATTCTTACAGGCGATCGGAAATTGCGATTTTCTCAGTATAAAATGCTTTCGTTAAGGTTTTTGTCACCAGGAACGCAAAGCACAATCATATGATAAGCGTATTGGTAATTTTGCAAAATAATATATTGCTTTCTAAGAAAGCTAGGGGACGATTTTTTCAACGTTGTCCTCAGCTTGTCCAAAATACATGAATTACCCTATGCAAAAGTTTTGATGTAGCTTAATGAAAACAAACAAACATGACATCCAGATGTTTCAAAATACAGTCCAGATTTACTGGTTGGGTCACGACTGCGCCACGATTAGTGAATCGTGTTGACCACTGAACTGATTTGCCCAGAGGTTACTATTTTTCTATACTTTCATCGAACTTATCAACAGTGTTAATATTTTATTAAATGTATACTTTACCATAGAATCAACACAAAAATATTCGAATACAGGTTAGAATGCACTCACTGCTCCTATAGGTGGTACAGTCGACTCTCTACATATCGAGGTAAGGAGAGATCAATGTGAAGAACCAATTTGTACCTAATGCACACAAGATTGAAAACCCCTCCGTAACTAGGAAAACCCGTCAACAAACAGATGTCACTTCACATTCCCAGAATGTATACGAAACGAGATCTCGGAATCTGTTAGTATGGACATCTCGGCATATGGAGAGCAAATCTAGAACAAAAACGAATGAGTTCGCATCGAGATGAGGGGATATCGAAATAGGGAGATATCGACATGTAGAGAGCTAAAATGTATGCAGATTGAAGGGATCTATCAATCCATCGAGATAGGAAGGTATATCGAGATGTAGAACATCGACATGTGGAGAGTCGACTGTATTTTTACATAGTTTTTTTATTTCCAACTCCAAAAAAGGTATAAAGCTTCAGAAATATTCGAGTAAACTTAATCAGTTGAAAGGAATCACTCAAACAATTGATGGTATTTACATGGAGTAATAAAATGTTGAGGAAATTCCCCTACATGTTTCGTATGTTTGTCTGTGGTGTGATTGTCGACAATATTCAATTTCCAGGCCAGTTTTTTAATGCAACTTCCATACATATAATCATGATAATTTCTTTAGATTGTGAACATTTTTTGACTTCACTATTCGTGTTGAATGTCGTTGTATCACTTACTTTGAGTTAGGTATTGTTCCTGTAAATTTGAAATCCCACAGTTCCATTCAGAGCAATATACTCCAGTAATACCACCGGTAATGGCTCCGGAACAGAAGAATCCATTTCATTTAATCTTGATTGCGTCGTAAAACACCGAAACAACCGAAGAATGACCACAAGCAATTTCGGACCACAATCATTGATACCGATGAGAGGTCCCAAAAATGGAACCGCCTTTCTGTCTCCACACCAGGCCACCTTCCATGGAACAACTATAAGTCGTTTAACAGTTGTTTTGGCGGGTCGTTTCGGCAATCGTTGACAAATCGCACTTTCCACTCCACTTTTCAACGCCGATAACGTCGTCGGGGCCAGAACATGACTCCCATAATCGTAACAGTAAAATTAAATTAAACCTCAAATTTATCATCGTTTTGTATGGGCCCGGAACGGACTGTTTCGATCTGTCACCGCTCAAACACGGCCATCATATTCGCGGTGACTGCCACACCGCTGGCAGTGGCAACGAAATTCTGTTGTTTTTAAAATTCAGGAATTCGGTAATCAATTTGTCCTTTGTGCCTTGATGCACAAAGTAAGCACCTGCAAAGTGGCCGTAATTGGCAGCTAACCGTGATACCAGGGGAAGGAAAAGGACCAGCTTCTTCGGTGACACCACAGATGCGAGAATTAAGTGTCTAATTAAGATAATTTATGGCAAATGGTTGTTGGTGCGCTTTCCGTTTTTGTTTCAGTGTAGGAACGTTCCTCGAACGGAAAGAACGGAAGAAGCGCCGCTTAAGGTGAAGGTTGCTAGAGATCATAACAAACAGTCCTGCTCCCGCATTAATCACCCACTCACCCACCCACTCAAGCCAAACAAACAAGACGGCGCACAGTGCAGTGTAGCTTGGTCAAAGAGACGAATAGAATAGTTTTGCCAAACTTAATCGTGTGAAAATTAAGCAGTATTTTGGTAGTATTCTCTTTACCCCTTTGAATGTTCACAGACTTATGAGATATTCTGTTATCTCACGGGCACATTTTTTTAAAGAATGTTAAATCTCAATTGTAATCTAGTTTTGCACAATATTGCCGACATTTGTCTCACTGTGCGCAGCTTTATTTACGTTTTTGACAATTTTCTCTCCTCTCTTCTCTCTCACTTTTTCTCTCAAATCATGTCAACCTACCGTGATATGGGGAGGCATTATTTGTCCTAATTACAAATTAAACAATCTAAAGTTCTGTAATATCATCTAAATTTCGCAATGAAAATACTAGATTCGAAACATTTGATATAATTGGACCAGATACTACTTTGTTTCACGTCAAATGTAGACAGAGATTTGGACAAGTTCACTCAGCAGTACACAATATCACTCAGATCAACGGTAGGCTTTTCAGTTGTAAATAACCGCGATTGAAATTCCATCGGGTATTCGGCCACAAAAGTGGAAAAAACGTAATTTTTCGGCAATAAACGCTTGATTAAACGGAAGAAGCAACAGTTTCCCGCAAATGATCAAATTTGTATAGTGCTAGGCAGTTTAGGAGAGAAGAAAATAGTGATTTGGAAAAATATGTGCCACACGTTCGTCGAGTAAATGTTGCGGTGAGTGTTGAAATTTCGCACGAATTAGTGAAAATATTGAGGATAAATGAAAACAATTTGTCCTAAAGTACCCGAAATATAATCACCTACCATGAGTAGCAATTTATGTATGCATTTGAGCAGGTAAGTTTGTATATTTTAATAAATTTGTTAATGAATCTCCTAGCTCATTGAAGGTTGTGGAGAGGGGAAGAGAGGAGCAAGAGAGCGTGTGACGGCCATACTGACTGCCATATTTGAACGCCTGCAACTATGTCCTTAAAGGTTGCTTTGATGAGAGGAAACGACAAAGTTGAATCAAATGCATCTTGCGCAAGGAAACGTGACATTTTTTTTTCTGGAAAGAAAGATGTGTTCACTGTGTGCTGCATGTTTGCTACGTTGTCAATGCCACCAGAGCTTGAAAGAAGTAATTAATCAATTAATTACTGCTGGAAATAAATGGCCAACAGCCGTTGAAAAATAAGTTGTAAACATTTTACATTTTTTGGGAAACGTTTTCTTAATGAGTTGGATACATGAACATGGAGGATGATTTGTCAAAATATTTTCGATAACATTTCCATCATTATGAAAACTGCCAGATGTGTCACTTTCGTCCTCATTCAAACTCAATCTAGATTTGAACACTTTTGAATTCGAGCGGTGTAAGACGGTGATGCTAATAGATGCTAATATTTGGTTTTGTAGTAGCTGATATGATCAGCCTATGGATTACTGCACGAATATATACTGGCCTGCTTACTCTCGCACGAAATGTGGCGTTTGAGCCACCGACCCACCGTCGGTGGGTATAGTATCTACCCGTGTACAACATTTCAAGTCAATTTGTTCAAAATTGACTGAGTTATAATGGAAAACAGACGAATATAGAAGCCACCGCCCAAGTGGCGCGATACCCTATTCAAAAGTAGTTTGAGGGCTACCAACTGTGAAAACCAAACCATATAGGTTTTCGGCCTTTGCAGTCGGAAGACCAGCTGAAACGTTATTTTTCACTCTGACCCGACGTTTCGGGCCTTTATTGGTCCTTTTTCTCAGAATTAGAATAGGCCAGTGATTTTTAATTTTGTAGTGTCAGAAATTACACAAGAGTTTCTCGAGGCGTTTCTCTTAAATTCCTTCAGCAGTCCCTCAGAAATTCCACAATTCCAAGAGAGGATTCCTCGGTAGTCAAGTAAGGATTTCTCCAGGAAAACTCGGAAAACTCCTCCAGAGAATTTACCCGAGAGTTCCTCCAGAAATTTCTTTTGTGATTCTACCAGAAAGTTTTCCAGGGTTTCCTCCAGGATTTTTTCCAGGTATTGTTTCAGGGATTCCTCCAGCAATTTCTCAAGAAATTCTTCCAGGGATTCCTCCATAGACTCATCCTGGAATTCCTCCAGAGCTCCTTCAGGAATTCATCCAGTATTTCCCCCAACAACTAATCAAGGGATTTCTTCAGGAAATCATCTGGGGATTCTTTCACAAATACCTCCAAAAATTCCTCCAGGAATTCTTCCTGGCATTACTCAAGGAATGCCTCCAGGAAATTTCTCCGGGTAATTTCTGCAGAAATTGCTCCAGGACTTACTTCAGGAATACCTCCAGGGCTTTTTCAGGAATTACTATTAATTCATCTAGGAATTCAGCAAGAGATTCCTTCAGAACTTCCCCCCACGATGTCCTCCAGAAATTGTTCCAGGGGTTCCTCCAGGAATTCCTCCACAAATTCATCCCGGAATTCCTCCAGCAATTCCAACAGGGGTTCTTCCATGAATCATAGGGATTCCTCCTTAAATTCTTCCAGAAATTCCATTAGAATATATTCCAGAAATTCTTCCAGCAAATACTCTAGAAATTTCTTCAGCAATTTCTCCAGAAATTACACTACGAATTCCTATAAGAGATATTCTAGGAATTCCTTCAGGAATTATTTCAGGAATTTCTTCAAGAATAATTGCA
The DNA here is from genome assembly GCF_035046485.1 of Aedes albopictus. Lineage (NCBI taxonomy): Eukaryota > Metazoa > Arthropoda > Insecta > Diptera > Culicidae > Aedes > Aedes albopictus. Next base: position 25,412,783 of record NC_085136.1, on the reverse strand, counting down.
GGAATTCCTCCAGGAATTTCTCCATAAATCCCTTAAAGCAATCCTTCAGGAACTCCTCTAAGAATTCCCCCAGGAAATCCCTGGCCAAACTCATGGAGGGATTATTGGAGGAATTTTCGACAGCATTATTGGAGCAACTCTTGAATAAATTCTTATTAGAGTTCCTTGGAGGAATTCTTAGCAGAAGTTTTGGAGGATCGTCTGGAGAAATTCTTAGAAAAATTCGTGGAGGAATTTTGGAGAAATTTTTGAAGAAATATTTGGAGGAATTCTTGGAGTAATTCCTTGAAAAATTCTTGAAGGAATTCATGAAGAAATTTCTCGACGATTTTTTGGATGAATTCTTGAAGGCATTTCTTGAAAGAAACCCTGAAGGTATTTTTGGGAAAATTTTTGGAATTCTTGGCAGAAGCCCTAAAGGGACCCCTGGTGAAATTCTTGGGGAAGACCCTGTAGAATTTTTTAGAGAAATTCCTGGAAGGCTTCTTGGAAGAAATCTAGGCAGATGTCTTGGAAGAATTCCTGAATGTCTTTTGGGAGAAATTTCTTGAGGAATTTTTGGTGGAATTCCTGGAGGAATTCTTGGGGGAAAGATTTCTGGAGGACTTCCTGAAGGAATTTAAGGAGTAATTTCTGGGGAAATTTCTGGAGGATACCCTGGTGTAACTCCAAGAAGAATTCATGGAGGAATTGAAGTAATTTTTTGGCGGAATTTTTAGGAAATCTCTGAAGGAATTCTTGGATTAGTTCTTAGTAGTAGAACAAGTATTTTCTTGAGGAGTTTCTAAGGGTTTCCCAAAGGAACTTGGGGGTATTCATAGAGGAATTTCTGGAATCATTCATGATAAAAATTCTTAAAAAATCCTTGGGGGAACTCCTGTAACAATTCTTTGAGAATTTCCTGAAGAAGTTGTTAAAGTAATGTCTGTATAAAATTGTTGAAAAAATTTCTTCATGAATTCCAGGAGGAATTTCTGGAGAAATGCCAGAAAGTAATCTTGGATGAATCCCTGGAGTAATTTTAGGAAAAAAAAACTGGAGGATTTGAAGAAGTTCTAGAGAAATTCCTAGAGGAAGGAGGAGGAGAAGAAATTTCTAGATGAATTCTTCGAGGAATTGCTGGAGTAGTTCCTGGAGGAATTGCTATAGGATTTTTTGGAGAAAATACACCGATAAAGTAAAGAGATACAAGAAGAGAGTTTGTAGACCTTGAAGGTCTTCATTCCAGAATAGTTTGGATGACCTAGACCAACAAGTGAATGTTGCTGAATTATCAGAAATGTACTCTGAGGCTCTAGGAGTAGCGTAGACTATATTCCGCGAAGATTCTCAAAAATAAAAATATCCCAAGTGTTCGGATAGGCGAAGGGTCTTCCAGCAGCGGTTTGTATGTGCAGCTCAAAGCTAAAAATAGTAGTTTTATTAGAATACATTTCGAGGAAGTCATGTCAGAGCAGTACATTTGGTCTTGCCTATACAGAACCCGCTTCCCTTTGGACGATGCAACCGAACTCGTATATAGTCGTCACCTAAGAGTAGCATTAATCAATAAAGCATAGAACTACGAGGTTAACCTACAAACATACCTAGTCGCAGTAAATGTCTTTATACGCGCGGTGTTACTGCACCCTTAATGAAAGCTGTCGATATGCTACAAATCTGTATTAGAGACCGGCATTTAGACATGCATATGAAACTTATGGGAAACAAAACAGTTGCATTACCTAATCCCAACAGTAGCTTCTAATTGACGCGAAATCGACTTCAATAGAGTTCAATATAATATAAATTCACTTGGATTTCTCCGCACTCAACTAGGCATATAACAAATTCACAACTTTAGCATATTCAATTAATTATCTCGCAGAATCTTCCCTGGGATACACAATTAGCATCACACATTCTGGGCTTTGTCTATTCTGCCGCAGTGGGTCATTGTTCAACCGTCAGTAATCATACGACGAGCGGGATTCTACATGCGGCAATGCTGAAAGTCGTCCGTGCTGCCAGAACACCAAGATTAACAGATATTGCGAGCCATATTTCAAAATACATTGGGTACATATGTATGCCAGTGGACACCCAAATAGCAAAATGTAGAGATACTATAACAAGGTGCAACAGACACAATCGTGGAAGAATTATGCCTATAGAGTCAAGAGAAACAAGAGTGGATCCTGTAGGCCTTGAAGGTCCTAATTCCAGAATAGTTTGGATAGCCTGGAGTACCCCATGAATGTATCAAAGCATTACAGTTGTGCACTGAGGCTCCATCAGCAGTAAAGACTACATTCCACGAATATTTCTTACAATTAAAGAATGATACAGTATGTAGATATCGTAACCCAAACTTCAAAGTGTATTGAAGGGCATTTGTATTTCACGGAATGTCCAACTGCCACAATATCGAGTTGCTCGTAGCATTGGGAGGTCTAATGGACACCAACGTGAATAAATTTCTTGAACAGAATGAGCACAAACGATGGTAGATGTTGTAGATCTTAAGAAAATGAATTCCAGGGTAGTTTGGATAAGCTAGATCACCCAATTCATAAACCATGAATTTTTTAGGGGTGCTTAGAGGCTTTTTGAGTACCGTAGTCTACGTTCTGTAACCTTTCATTGTGTATAAAATTTGGTTTAGAATATTTAGAAAACTTCAACATACTATGATGGGTAGTAATACATTGCATGTCAAGGATCAGTGGAAACTATTTATGATTAGCAAAACGATGAAGTTTGAGAAAAACATGTAGAATTTATAAAAAATACAAAAAAGCCACGTATTTTCGGCTACCAGCAAAAGGGGGAGGTACCATGCATTTCTAAGCACACCTATTCCCCTTGACTATAAAAAAAATCCAGGGTAAAATGTTATGGTATTGCATTTATCCTCTAGTGTCTAGCTAATAGCTTCTATTTTCAATTTTTATCTTTACTACTTTGGTTACTACAAAAATAGGCAGTTATTTTTTTATTTAAAAAAATGTTTCATTTAATACGATAGAGAACCTTTTCCTGAGTATTTTGTCGCCCAACTAATGAATGCTAATATGTAATGCTAATGAAGCCAATTTGTGGTTTCTTTTCTGACTTGAATTTCAAATCAAAATTATTGAACATCCAACGTACAGTAATATTCACATAAAGTTTCGCACCGAAAACCAAAACACCAGGTTGAATTTATTAAGTTTGATTGAAATTATCGTCTCCCGGCTGGGGTTGTTTCCTCTACGGGCATGCAACCGTTCTTGTCGATTGCATGCAATGCATGACGACTGACGCGGAGGCAGTGACATCGATTTTTTTTCGTGTGTGTTTCCGCTTCAATTTATTCCGCTCCTTCCAAAGGGGGATGGGTCGTTTTATTGAAACTTGTTATTTATAATCAATTTTTATACCTTGGGAATAAATTGACAATTAACATAGTAATTACCTGAAACGGCTGGCTGTTCTCATATAAATTTCATTCCGAGCCAAGCATGAATAATGGCGAAAAGTGGTTGTTTGGTTGGCTGATATGATGAAGAGAAGGACCAGCCGAGCCGATTCAAGGCGCGTTTGGATTCGTTTGAAGCTCCCCCTAGGCAGGCTTGTCCGCACTCAGCGCATGAAAATTCTGCTCTTTTGATTTACGTCCCATAAACCATCGTATTTACTCAATCTTCCTATCTTATCTGATAGAAGGATGTTGAAATATCCTAAATGTCATTTCGAGCTGTCAAAAAACCGCACCGCAGTGCCGCACTGTGCGAGCAAAGAGAATTTCACCCGGGTGAATTCACCCCAGTGAATTTCTCTTTGCACGCTCAGTGCGGCACTGCGGTGCGATTTTTTGACAGTTCGAAATGACATTTATGATATTCAAACATCCTTCTATCAGGTAAGATAGGGAGATTGTATAAATACGATGGTTTTGGTTGTGTAAATCAAAAGAGCAGAATTTTCATGCGCTCAGTGCGGACAAGCCTGCCCTAGGTTCCGTTGATGGCGGACGGAGACATGGAACATGGAAGTAAGTATGCAAACAAGGTATTGCATTGTTTGTACAAATTACCGATCGCCCGATGCAACGCAAGGAGAAGATAATAGGAACGGCCAAATTGGCCATACTGGCGAAACCACGAAACTGTGGCTTGTATGAATAAACAAATGAAGTGCACTGTGGGTCATTCTGTCGGATTGGTGGAGTCGTCCAAATTCTATCTTGTAGTTACTGTACTGTTTTGTATCTTCTATTTTATATGTATTCCTTATTTTTGGATTCCAGTTTCTAGTTTTTACCCTTCTTACACCCATAAGAAGGGTATAAATACCGCTTGGAAAACCGACTTTCGATCCGAGGCCCGCAGGGCCGAGTCACATATACCAATCAACTCAGCTCGACGAATTGAGCAAATGTATGTATGTGCGTGTGTGTGTATGTGTGTGTGTGTGTGTGTGTGTGTATGTATGTTACAAAAAAATGTCACTCACGGTTCTCAGCCGTCTGTTGACCGATTTGAGTTCTCTTGGAAGCAAATGAAAGCTACTACATCCTAGTAGAACGCTATTGAATTTTATTTTGATTGGACGTTCGGTTACCGAGATATCTTTCAAAGAGTGCTAGGGAGTAGTACAACTTAATTATTTTAGATATTTTTGACAAAGTGTATCACCATAAATTTCTCAGCCGTCTATCAACCGATTTAGGTTCTTAAGGCCCCAAACGAAAGCTACTACATCCTAGTAGAACGCTATTGATTTTTTTTTTGATTGGACGTTCGGTTACCGATATATCTTTCAAAGAGTGCTAGGGAGTAGTACAACTTAATTATTTTAGATATTTTTGACAAAGTGTATCACCATAAATTTCTCAGCCGTCTATCAACCGAATCGGGTTCTTAAGGCTCGAAACGAAAGCTACAGCACCCTAGAAGAACGCTTTTGAATTTCATTCCGATTGGACATTTTGTAACCGAGATATCTTTCGGGGAGTACTTTGGAGTAATACAACTTAACTTTTTAAGAGGTCTTTGACAAAATGCTTCATAATAAATGAATCAGCCGTGTGTCAATCGATTTGAGTTCTCTCAGCATCAAATGAAAGCTACAGCATCCAAGTAGTATGCTATTAAATTTCATGACGTTTGGACATTTTGTTTCTGAGATATCTTTCCACGAGTACTAAGGAGTAATGAAATTTACGCTTTTGAGAGATTTTTGATAAAATGTATCATAATACATTTCTCAGCCGTTTGTCAACAGATTTTTTATGATCATATTTGGTTACACAAGTTAGTTATACATGAAAATGCAATTGCATCAAATACATAAAAGCTACTATCTCTTTGTAATATTTGAGCTTAATAAACAGTAGCAAAAATATCACGGAATGTATATAGGAAAAGCCTTTTTACCCTTCTTACACCCATAAGAAGGGTATAAATACCGCTTGGAAAACCGACTTTCGATCCGAGGCCCGCAGGGCCGAGTCACATATACCAATCAACTCAGCTCGACGAATTGAGCAAATGTCTGTATGTGCGTGTGTGTGTGTGTGTATGTGTGTGTGTGTGTGTGTGTGTATGTATGTTGCAAAAAAATGTCACTCACGGTTCTCAGCCATCTGTTGACCGATTTGAGTTCTCTTGGAAGCAAATGAAAGCTACTACATCCTAGTAGAACGCTATTGAATTTTATTTTGATTGGACATTCGGTTACCGAGATATCTTTCAAAGAGTGCTAGGGAGTAGTACTTAATTATTTTTGATATTTTTGACAAAGTGTATCACCATAAATTTCTCAGCCGTCTATCAACCGATTTGGGTTCTTAAGGCCCCAAACGAAAGCTACTACATCCTAGTAGAACGCTATTGATTTTTTTTGACGTAGGACTACGTCTTTATTTTCTATACCGGGGTACACTTTGCAAAAACCAAAAATCGGCCGCGTCACGAAATTATGAAAGATTTCAAACGTTAATAACTCAAAAAGTAAACGATGGATTTTTCGGATTATAGCTCGAAACGATGGGAAAACTGCACAACAATTTTCTACAATACTTGAAAGTCACTATTTTCAATCATAAACTATTGAAAAATTGAAAATTGTTGACCCATCTTTTCACTGACCAATCACGTGCAAGCAGAATTTTGGATTTTTCCTTGCGGTATAAAAGCATTCTGCTTCTTCTCATCTTCCATCAGTCTTCTTCGATGCCTCGACGAGAGCGCATCAGCGGAGCGCCCGTGGAGTATAAATTAAAATCTTCTTCTCGCTTTCGCTCAGTGTTCTTCCGTGCGTCGTCGAGTGTGGAGGGTCGGCGAGAGCGCTTTTGCGTTTCGCTTGTCCATTGTTCACCAGACTGTCGAGCGTGGCAGACGGACGGACGCTGCCAACCGAGCAGTAGCGGCGGCGGTGAAATCAAATTTTAATCATCGGAGCGTGCGTCATTTGCACTTGCAACAACGGAGCCAGCACCATCGTCGAAGAAAGTGATCAAGCAGATTTGATTTTGCGAAATCAAATTTAAACAGTCCTACTAAGGGCTAGAAATCGAATTTTCCACAGGAGTTAATACCGAATTTTCAACAAGTGCCGACATTTTGAAACAAACCACTGCAAAAGCGCCGCTGGGCGTGGTAGACCGCCGGAAACCGAGCAGGTGGCGATGGTGGCTCATTCGCATTTTCCCAGTGCGGTAGCGGATGGGAAAGACAGCAACTGGGAATAATTATTTACATCAGCGGAGCTAACCCGGTCCCGCGTGAGTTGAAATTTCGACATCGGAGCCAGCATCTGCGATGAACAAATTCCTTCCTAAAGTTGACCACATTATGGTTTCGTGAAATCAAATTTAAACAGTCCTTGTAAGGACTACAATTCTGAATTTTCTGCAAGAGTTGTTACCGAATTCTCCTAGAAAGTGCCGACATTTCAAAACCAACTTGATCGAATGCGTCGTGTGGAAATTAAATCGCGCTTTCTTGCTTCTATGATAGATTTGATTTTGAACCTGCCAAAGTAGAGTGATGTTAAAGAATTAAGTTAAGTTAAATTATCTATAAAGAGCATTAAAACCATCAATTTTCTTCAATTCATACAACATTTAGGATTGAAGAATGAAAATGAAAATCGTTGACCGGTGTTGCCAAATTACAATATAATTTTCCATCGCAATAATTTGATTAATTTACACTGATTTGGCCAATAAGCCTTCAAGAAAATCGTATGAAACATAGATTGTCAAAGATAATTTATAGATAATGAGCAGTCTACTTATTAGCAATAGTTTAATAATGTTTAATATTAAATAACTATTAACTTGTGCTACATCTCTTTGATTGCAGGTAAATCTGCATGGCATCACTGATTTTTACCCCTCTCTCGTCTAGCCAATCACGTGCGAGAGGGGAATCCAAATATTTGCGGCGTATATAAGCTAACTGCTTCTTCTCATCTTCCATCAGTCTTCTTCGATGTCTCGACGAGAACGCATCAGCGGAGCACTCGTGGAGTATAAATTTAAATCTTCTTCTCGTTTTCGCTCAGTATTCTTCTGTGCGTCATCGAGTGCGGTGGGGTCGGCGAGAGCGCTTTTGCGTTTCGCTTGCCCATTCTTCTAAAAACTGTCGAGCGCGACAGACGGACGGACGCTGCCAACCGAGCAGTAGCGGCGGCGGTGAAATCAAAGCACCGCCAAATTTTCATCTTCGGAGCGCGCGTGATTTGCATCGGAGCCAGCACCATCGTCGAAGCAACTTCAGGATTTCAAGCAGATTTGATTTTGCGAAATCAAATTTAAACAGTCCTTCTAAGGGCTAGAAATCGAATTTTCCACAGGAGTTAATACTAAATTTTCCTAGCAAGTGCCGACATTTTGAAACAGACCACTGCAAAAGCACCGCTGGGCGCGGTAGACGCACCGCCGGCAACCGAGCAGGTGGCGGTGGTGGCTCATTCCCATTTTCCCAGTGCGGCAGCGGATGGGAAGACAGCAACTGGGAATAATTATTTACTTCATCGGACCTAACCCGGTCCCGCGTGAATTAAAATTTCGACATCGGAGCCAGCACCATCGTCGAACAAATCTCTTCTGCAAGTTGTTCACATTTTGATGTCACGAAATCAAATTTAAACAGCCCTTGTGAGGGCTACAATTCTGAATTTTCTGCAAGAGTTATTACCTAATTCTCCTAGAATTAGGTGTCAACATTTCGAAACCAACGAAGGCACCGTGCGGAAATTAATGATTAACTCTTAAGTGAAATCTCTATCGGTAGTTCTGAAAAGGACTGAATGGTTAATTGGTAGTAGACTTGGCAGCAGTTTTGGAAAATTGATGTCCATTGCTTTCCTCTTGCCGATCGGATTCTAACTAACTCTTCTGCCTTTTCACCTACCAATGTGCCCTTCTCGCCGAACGCCGTTCTTCAGGCTCTTCTTGACGAACCGTGCTAGTATCGCGTTTATAGTTGTTATATGTAGTGAAATCCAATTTGAACAGTTACTGAATTGAAAACACATTAATAATTCCAAATGTTGGAATTCAAAACCTACTAGTACTACTGCACGGCGAAATTAATGATTTACTCTTGAGAGAAATTTCTATCGGTAGTCCCGAAAAGGACTGAATGGTAAATTGCTAGAGGACTTGGCAGCAGTCTTGTGAAATATACGGCCATGGCAAAATTGTTTGAAATGCTTATGGAAGGAGTAAGGAACATGAAAGAGTAATTTGCAGCAACAAATCTCCGTCGTAAGGAACTTATACAAATCTAGGATATAATATCCCTTCTACAAGAATCATCACACTACTGAATCCAAGTCATCGTGGTCCTACGTCACCCTTTCGTACAACCCCTAGGGTTATACCCTTGTAGTTTTTTATTGGACGTTCGGTTACCGCGATATCTTTCAAAGTGTGCTAGGGAGTAGTACAACTTAATTATTTTAGATAAGGTACACCGGGGCAAGTTGAAACGGATGGGGCAAGATGAAACAGCGGGTTAACATGATGTTTTCTAATGATGATAAACAGTTCAATCGCCATAACATATAGTTTTTGATTCAAACCATCTTATAGCGAAGACTAAATTTCCAAATTGTATTGAAATCTATTTTAAAACTTCGTGTTTCATCTTGCCCCACCCGTTTCAACTTGCCCCGGTGTACCTTATTTTTGACAAAGTGTATCACCATAAATTTCTCAGCCGTCTATCAACCGATTTAGGTTCTTAAGGCCCCAAACGAAAGCTACTACATCCTAGTAGAACGCTATTGAGTTTTTTTTTGATTGGACGTTCGGTTACCGAGATATCTTTCAAAGAGTGCTAGGGAGTAGTACAACTTAATTATTTTAGATATTTTTGACAAAGTGTATCACCATAAATTTCTCAGCCGTCTATCAACCGAATCGGGTTCTTAAGGCTCGAAACGAAAGCTACTGCACCCTAGAAGAACGCTTTTGAATTTCATTCCGATTGGACATTTTGTAACCGAGATATCTTTCGGGGAGTACTTTGGAGTAATACAACTTAACTTTTTAAGAGGTCTTTGACAAAATGCTTCATAATAAATGAATCAGCCGTGTGTCAATCGATTTGAGTTCTCTCAGCATCAAATGAAAGCTACAGCATCCAAGTAGTATGCTATTAAATTTCATGCCGTTTGGACATTTTGTTTCTGAGATATCTTTCCACGAGTACTAAGGAGTAATGAAATTTACGCTTTTGAGAGATTTTTGATAAAATGTATCATAATACATTTCTCAGCCGTTTGTCAACAGATTTTTTATGATCATATTTGGTTACACAAGTTAGTTATACATGAAAATGCAATTGCATCAAATACATAAAAGCTACTATCTCTTTGTAATATTTGAGCTTAATAAACAGTAGCAAAAATATCACGGAATGTATGTAGGAAAAGCCTTTTTTTTACCCTTCTTAAACCCATAAGAAGGGTATACATACCGCTTGGAAAACCGACTTTCGATCCGAGGCCCGCAGGGCCGAGTCACATATACCAATCAACTCAGCTCGACGAATTGAGCAAATGTCTGTATGTGCGTGTGTGTGTGTGTGTGTGTGTGTGTGTGTGTGTGTGTGTGTGTGTGTGTGTGTGTGTGTGTGTGTGTGTGTGTGTGTGTGTGTGTGTGTGTGTGTGTGTGTGTGTGTGTGTGTGTGTTTTTTTTTTTTTTTTTTTCCTCCCAACCTCCCAAGCAGAGAAAACCGATTGGAAAAACTCTGCTACACCTTGACGCCTCGATCCCCCTGGTACCACTGATATGCGACTGCTTCAGGGGGGGCAATGCGCTCATGCGCTCTTCTGCTATTGTGCTCATGCACTTTTTGTCGCTTCTAAATTTGTTATTCTAGTCATTCTCGTTTTCGTACCTAACCTATCGCCATTCAGCGACACAGTTAGCACAAACACACCCCAAATTTGTTATTCTAATACCACCAGCAAGTACTTCGGATCATACTGAGTTTCTCCGAGGAACGGTGCCGTTTTAGCACTCCAGTTTTTCGCGCACGACTCGGATAGTCCCCGACGGTGGATCTACCCTACGCCGACAAAGACTTCCCCGGCAGTGGAACATCTTCCGAAACCGTTTCTTCCCGGACAGGTGCCGAGGTCTCTCCTGCGATTCCGGTTGGAGACTGGCTTCCGGTTCACAGGCGCCCCGACGACCAAGTTCCGGTGCTTCTCCGCGATATACTCGGTCTAGTCCCCGGCGGTGGACGGACCTAGCCTACTCCGACAGAGAAAGACCCCGACGGTGGAAGTTCTCTCGACACCGATGTTTTCATCCCGACCAGTAAGGTGCCGAAGTCGACCCGGCGATTCCGGTTGGTGGTAGTGTGTGTGTGTGTGTGTGCGTGTGTGTGTGTGTGTGTGTGTGTGTGTGTGTGTGTGTGTGTGTGTGTGTGTGTGTGTGTGTGTGTGTGTGTGTGTGTGTGTGTGTGTGTGTGTGTGTATGTATGTTACAAAAACATGTCACTCACGGTTCTCAGCCGTCTGTTGACCGATTTGAGTTCTCTTGGAAGCAAATAAAAGCTACTACATCCTAGTAGAACGCTATTGAATTTCATTTTGATTGGACATTCGGTTACCGAGATATCTTTCAAAGAGTGCTAGGGAGTAGTACAACTTAATAATTTTAGATATTTTTGACAAAGTGCATCACCATAAATTTCTCAGCCGTCTATCAACCGATTCGGGTTCTTAAGGCCCCTAACGAAAGCAACTGCATCCTAGAAGAACGCTTTTGAATTTCATTCCGATTGGACATTTTGTAACCGAGATATCTTTCGGGGAGTACTTTAAAGTAATACAACTTAACTTTTAAAAAAGTCTTTGAAAAATGTTCATAATGAACTGACCATCCGTGTGTCAATCGATTTGAGTTCTCTCATCACCAAATGAAAGTTGCAGCATCCTAGTAGAATGCTATTGAATTTCATTCCGTTTGGACATTTTGTTTCCTAGATCTTTCGATGAGTACTTAGGAGTAATAAAATTTACGCTTTCGAGGGATTTTTGATAAAATTTATCATAATAAATTTGTTTAAACATTCCATACAAGATTGTAGGAGATTTCGTCTGGCATTTCTGGTAGTTGAGCCCATGGTCGATGATTCTATTATGGAAAGCAATCAACTTGATGCCAAATCTAAAATATTTTCTAGAATGATCAAAAATCACAATCATAAATACGAATAATACAGCAATAATTTTAATAATTGTAAGAAGGGTTCTGTTCACCATAGGTGGATTAATTCAGGTTTTTATTTCCAGCTTCACTCCTTCACACGGTGTTCAAAGAGTTCGAACAATAAAATTGATTTTTTCCCATCTGTAATTCAGATTTGCAAAGTGAATGTATTAATTGAAAGCTCACATAATACTGATCAAATACAGTATTTGTTTTCAAATAAACAGCCCTTTATCATTTGTAATAATTGCAAATGTGTCTCATGTTCCTTTCGGCCGGCACGCACGTTTTTTTTGCATCTAGTTTTTATTGAGTAATGGTGTTAAGTTAAATCAAATTATGTTGTTGTCATCAGCATTAGTGGTAGCAACTGTGACCATACGAAATAATCTATAAGATTCAGATTGCGTAAAGTACGGAGTCATTTTATCTTGATCTTTAAAATTGCTAAAATTGTCGTTGTACCTGTTTTAATGATTTTTGTTTTGTAAAAAAAGCAAGGCTGCATTATATCTCAGTTGAATCCATAATTATCTTTTGCAAAACTTGATTATATCCCTATTGTGGCAAATTTTAACCAAAATTGGCTTTATATAATGTATTTATGCCTTTTTTTAATAAATTTAAGCACATTTTGACTAAACTTACAAATTTATCGCCATATCATCACTGAAATAGCAGTGCAAAATTTTTGTCTATTAATTTAGTTATTTTAATTTAGTATAGTGAGATGTAAACTCAAAAGTCAACGTTTTAGACTTCTGTGGCATGAGCAACTTTTCGAAAATTATACTAGCGTGCCGGAGCTATCAAATATTAGATTCATCTAAGCATCTAAGGCTTATCAAAAAAAGTAGAAAAAGACGTTATTCAAAACCATATGCTGCATGTGATCAGTGTTATATGACCTTTCAATAAATACATTTACTTTGAAAATCTGAATTACAGATGTGAAATTAACTCAAGTTATATGGTGTATCCGAACTTATTGAACACCGTGTATATACACACATACTGGTTACAACATTATTACTCGTTCAGTTGTTATATTTTTTTATCTGTATTAACGAGATTTTTAGCCCTAGGCTAGTTCATCTCGGGACCCACGCTTTACTTCCCTTCCGAAGGTAGAACTCACATTTTGCGAGTTGGTCCAGGGTGGGATTCAATCCCAGTCCTCGGCGTGATAGTTACGTGCTTTAACCATCACACCAGGTCTGCTCCACTATTATATAAACTTGAAATTTTTATAACTGAATTCGATTGAATTGTTCAATAGTTTTTTATGTAACGAGTTGCAAAAAGTTGATTTTTTCAGCACGAGTCGGATGAATACGAAGAGTGCTAAAAAAAGAGTTTTGCAACGAGTTCCATACAAAATTTTATGCAATGTTTTTTCATAATGCAACTCAAATAAGTTGCATTATGAACATTATACAACTATTTTTCATTATGCAACTCATTTCAGTTGAATAATGAGCCAGTTCGGAAAAATTGGCCATTCACGTTGCGCTGCACCATACATCCAAACGCCTCATAATGGTGGACTTTTATTTCTTTACCACTGCTCGTTGACAGAAAGACATCGCGCTCTGCAGACCAATATGTCAGAGAGATGATGTCATAGAGTAAAAATGTCCTAGTCAGCTAGAAAAGAACACATGCATAGTTCAGTCCCGTAAAGTTGAAATAGTTAAAACACAGACAAACAGACGTCGCACTCTACTCACTTCTCATCGTTACCCATTTTAACTATTAGTTCAAATATTTTGTAGTTCGCAAATCGCTCGGTCACGCGTGCTCGCATCGTTTTTGCTCCTGCTTGACGTTTGCTCACTTCCGCCACCTACTGAGTGATTTGCGTAACACAGCTTGGTTAGCATTGGGCGGTTGTGATTTTGTGACGATGATTTTTATCGCAATTTGTTCCAAATGATACGTCTGCTTGTCTGTGGTTAAAATTCCTAGTAGTTTCCACTTAAGAATGCAGTTAAAGCCATCAGTTCCAGTTAGAAATAAATGATTAAATCGCATACGTGATGAGTGGTGAGATTGTTTAGATGTTAACGTTTTTGTGAAGCTAACCAAGTACACGCAGTTGGTTCATGCTAATCCGAATTAAAATTTAATTGAATGATATTCGAAATTTAGTTATAAACAGCTATTGAACTCTAATGGAACGTGCTAAACTAGACGAACCAACACAAATCAATCAAACAAACGCATTGAAATCAGGTAATAGCTGTTGAGTTATTGTGGAACTAAACCTAACGCTTAATCTAAATTTTAGTAGTTCGCACGCCAGCCATAAGGACTGTATCGTTAATTATGAGTACACCTTCGAGGCTCTGTATTAGAGTGGGTCAACGCTGTATGGGGAAACTTTAACTTTGATCGTATCAGCCTGGAACAAAGCTTCTTCAATCTATATTAGCGTCCAATACAACTGTGCAAAATTTGGGAGCGATTGGTTGCGTCCCCGTATTCCGCATTGCGATTGAAATTTGTATGGAAGTTAGTATGGGAAAACGTGTTTTTTTGCATTTCACTCATAAGTTGAACTTATTTGTCTAATACCATGTAACTAATGACGTTAAAGTATAGCCTAAGATATGCCGAAAAACTTTACCGAAGACCGCAAAGTGATCCGACGCTTGTGGGAAAAGTTATTCACCTGGTAACTCAGGCCAAAAATTGAGATTTTATTATTGATGTTAGGGTGCCTGTACCAATTATGGCACTACCTAAGGAAAACTATTTGTACAAAAATAATGAGAAGACCAACGAATGTCACCAATATGTTAAAAGATGGTTTAGTTTCCATACTTTACCGGAAAAATATAAAAACGGAGCCAAAACTACTTTTAGTATTTATTACAGCGTGTGCCAATGATAGGAACCCTGTACCAGTTATGGCTACATTTTTTTAACTTCGGTTCCTTTTCGCACTATTTGCATGTATTTCTTATGGGATTTGCCATAATTGGTACACTATGGCAAAAAAGTGTGCAAGGAAGCCGAAATTTTAAGGAAAATTATTTATTTCTATCATAATTGGGTTCTTTAGGGGTATCCAGATTATTCCATAACCGGAATCTCCGTCCAAAAATTAGTCGAAATCCAAAATTTCATCATTTTTGGTGCCCGGGAACTATTTTTGAAATGCATTTAAAGTTTGTATGGGGAAATTTTTTTGTTCGGGGTGAACTGTCATTTTATCGATTGAACTGTCATTCTATCCACAAAAATAAAAACTGTTTTGTTTATTTAACCGTCAAAACAAAGGTATTGGAACGCAATAAAATCACGTTATGCTCAGAAGAATGAGCTCTTTCTTTTAGGATATAGAAAATAGCAATATTTTGTTCACTAAACAACCCAATTTGAGCAAAATGTGAACTTTAAATGAGTGCAACCATCTTTGATGAACGTGATCTGTTGTTCACATTTTTTTATTGTCGATATATATCGTTAAAGTGTGGAAATCAACTATGGCGAATAATTGGTACACTTCCCAGACAACCAGGAATCGCATAAGAATGCACGCTGTACATCGTATAAAGTACTATTTTAAGTCACTATCGCAAATATGTACGATTGAGGGACAATTTTCATCGTATATGATGTTATTTTTTGAACTTACTGTGATGAATGTGGTAAAATCATATAAGGGTGCAAAATAACTTTTATAATGTATGACTACATCGTAAAAGACGATATTCCGATGTTTTGTTGCGACGAACTTTGCTTATTTGCAAAAGCGTTCGTGTGAACTCGCAAAGTGTCAATTGAAGTCGCATAATTGCGTACTGCGATGATTATACGACTTCGCTTGGTACTTTTTTAATTATTGACAGTTTCGCATTAGTGTACAATCTAAATCGCATAAAAGTGAAAATAAACTCGTTCAAATGTACATACAAACCCGTATAAGCTAGAATCGTTAACGTTGGCATATTGCGATGTGATAGTGATAATAATGAAAGAGGTTCTGTTGGAATACCAAAAAGCTAAAAGAAAGTGAAAAGTCATCATTATGGTTACAAAGTCATCATTTTTGTATTGTTGACCTTATAATTAACAATGGGTGGTGCTGGCAAGAGAGGAGTAGTGGTAACTGTGCGGGATATCATGCTACATCATTTTGATTTCCAAAGAGCCTGCCGAACACGTACAGCGCACGGAAACCAAGTGCATTCCAATAAGCACTGAGGTGAGTTAGAATGTCATGACATTTAATCAGTGTGTTTCATTAGTAGTGTTTGGTGCTAAGTGTGAAGTGCGGCTCGATAATCCACAGGTTATTAGTTCAATACTTAGGTGACAAGATTTTTTTTATTTCGAATATTTTTAAGTCACATAAGGTGCTATATTACGTCGCAATAGTGCATATTGCGACATTTGCACCCATTTAGACTCGACCGAAATTCATTATCATCACAGTCGAATTTCGCACACGACTTCGCAGCGGCAGGCATACACAAGTTCGGTTGAGTTCATGACAGGGGCGTCGGATGCACAAAAGGTAAACAAAATAAGTTTGATTAGTGTGAAATTTCGCTGGGAAATGATGATTCAGTGGATTCTCAAATTATCAAAGTAGTCTAAACATTAATGAGAAACCCAATACCGTACATCGCATAATATATCGCTTTAAGTCATATAGCGTCATTATTTTTCCGTCAATGCACGTATAGCGCCTCCACTTTTGTAAGCATAAAAGGCACATTTACTGCATCTTATGCGATGTAACTTTACCCGAGCAGAAGGGAATAACAACAGCATAAGGAGCTGTGTTATTTGGGCAAAATAACTGAATAGCAGAATCGATTATTTTTAAGTTATTAAAACAACATATTTTCAAATAATATGAGCTAGACTCCCAGCTGTAACTTTTATACCGTTCTACTTTAACTGTTTTCAGAGTACGGCTTCACAATAACACGCAATTATGCTTGAAAAAGTTTAGCCGGTGATAGTAATTTGTGACTTTCGTTTTTCAGCATTTTAATGATTTTTTAAGCATATAAGCATTTAGAAGTTTTCCAGAACATTTTTGTGATATTGGACATATTTCACAGATTATTACAATTGTTCAGGAAACTTTGTTTTATCTGATCCGGATTTCCCCTGGATTCAAGAATTATATCAAAAACTCCTCCTGGATTCTACAATTCCAACAAAAAAAAATCCTTGAATTTTTCCTGAACTCCCTCTGATGATTCCACCTGAAGTTTCTGCTAGATTTTTACTAGAATTTCTCCATCGATTTCCATAAGGATTCCGTCAGATATTCCTTCTATGCTTATCATGAGACTTCTCTAAAGATTTTTTCAGGAGTTTTTCCAATAATTCTTCCAGAAATGCGTCGACAGATTTTGTCATAAACTTTTCCATAAATAACTCCGAAAAATCTTCCAGAAATATCTTCGAGAGTTCTTCCCACAGTTCATTTTAAGATTTCCCTGAAAACTTCTTTGAGGATTTCACGTAGAGCTTTTCCGAAGGATTCTTCAATAATATCTCATAGTTAAGACATATGCACTAACATACTCCTCATTATGGAAAACAACGTAAACTAAGTTAATCTCGATTGATGTTGCTTGATTTCAAAACTTGTTACTGTTGTGCTATTGTTTGTTGATAAATTGATCAATAGTACAAAACAACAAAACTTGTACTTCAACAAAACATGTTACTTAAATGTAATTTATTGAATGTATATTAATAGCTTGATTATATAACAAAATGAGAATGTCCGACAAAATTTGTTATGGAAAATATATGTCCTAATAATTTAATAATAGCAAAACAAGTTATAAAAACAGGTTATGCGATTTCGTAGTTATCAATTTGCTATTCTCCTCTGCTCGGGTACCGCATAAAAGTACGTATAACATGAACATAAACTTCATTATACGTGCAAATTGGTTGTCTGGGTTGTTGTTTTCGGATCCTTTGCTACTTGCTAAAGGTTCTTGGGGGTTGATAGTACTGTGGGATATCGAATTATCCAACACCTCTGTTTTTAGCTTCTAGTTTCAAGTTTCTTGGTTTTAGCATTTAGATTTTAATGTCGAGTTGTTAACTTCAAGCTTCTTCTTTTTATTTTGTTTATATTTAATTTTCTTGTTATTAAGGAATGTTGTTAAGGTATTCGTCACGTGAAATCTATCAAATGCACTCTATATCGTTTTAATTCTTCTGCTATTTTGGTCTACTTTAATACACTGTGCAACGTAACGTGTAGAGTTCCAAATTACACATCGTCGCGCCGTTGCCGCCGTCGCTGGTCCTTGGTCGTCCTGCTCGAGAGGGCAGGCTGTGCTTTTCTGCATGGCTTCGCGCCGGACGAACAGGGGAGCAAAGCGGAAAAATTGTTGATAGGACCACCCCTTTAATGAACCTCTAATTATATGGTCCCCGGTTTCGGTAACGAGTGGCACCCCGAATTTTGGCAGTGCATTGCGCGCGATGGTTTTACACTGGTTCCCGTCTTGGCCACGTTAGTAGAGATAGAAGGTGCGGAAACGGGCAGCGGGCACTTTTGTTTTCGTTGCGGGATGAATCGCTCCTGGGATGTGATGGGGACTTCGTTGTCGAAGAATTTGAAGTTTACCGTGATTCTGGAAAATTTATCGCCTATTTATTGAAGGGCAATTTTGTTACTCGGGATCGATTGTCTGAGGTCACTGGCACTTGCCCATTGCACCGCTTATCATGTAGAGTAAAATTTATCAATTAGCCTGGGAGAACGATGTCTCTCCTTGATTTCCTAGGGCCTAGGTTATCTTTGTGCCTGTCACACGATATACACGTAGGTAAAATGGTTGTTGACAGAGGAAGCTCTCTGGTAATAAGCTAAGAATCAGGCTTTATTCAAGTTGGAAAGTTACGTTACAAGAAGTCTTTCAGGGCAATTCAAAAGAGTTTTAAAGAGCATCATAAATCCCAATAAAATCATCATAGGTTTTGCAACAGACTTTAAAATCTTCTTAAAACCGATTAGACTTCACAATGTTACTGAGATCGAAAATTGCGATTTTATCCACCCATCCAGTACCTGCTAGGGTAACTGAACACCCCATTAAGGTCTATCTATTTCGGGTCTCAATTTCCAAATTCTCCTGGCCTACAGCAAGACCACCACTCTCGAAGTTATACCATAAATCTTGCCCCACTTGACGCGCCGGAAAACTATTTGGCCAAAAGTGGACAATCTTCCTCTCTCATTGTAGCAAAATGCACTCAACGCAAAACTCTTTTGCACCAGGTTCTCGTCGTACGGCGCGCTGCCGCGTGGAGAAACGATGATTTACTGCCGGACAAATTCAGGGGCGGACCAGGCCACGCTCGTAAGGCCCTCGGGGGGAAGTGATTGTTTTCGCGCAACCGCAGCTGGGGAACGCACACACCCCCAAGTGCAGCCCCTTCTCGTAGGTCCTCTTTCACGTTCGACTCCGACGACTGACTGTAATGAATTTAAGGCGCTGAAAAGAGTCAATATCGATCGTATCATCACCGTCATAATCACTGTTATTTGGGCGGCCGGGCCCCAAGCCCAGGACGATCGACGAATGGACCACCGGGCTAGCAGCAACGGACCTGACTGGTTGGAGAACGAAATGTTGGCCTCGTGAGCGTGATGATAGCTGTGTCTTCAGGAACCGTTTGATCGGGAAATTTATTGCCCCGGAATTATCCCTGCGCGCGGGAATGAATTTCCAATTGCACCCATCAGGCATCATAACCTCCTCTGATTGCGGGAGCATGATAAGCCAGGTCAAATGAACATTCACGATGTACAGCGTTTGTACCTACTCTGCTTCTTCTTGGTACAACGTCCTAGTACTTGGACAGTACCTTCTATTCAGCTTAGTATTGTAAGAAGCGGCTTGCTCAGAGGTACACCCTCTCAGGGTCGGCAGATATCTGCTTAGGAAGACTCTCAACCCATATACGGTACGGAACAATAGTAGACACACATTGGAGGACGAAAACATTTCTCACACAGTAGTACAAAATACATTAACAATTATTACATTTACTTAAACTTATTTATTGATCCTACAAGCTACATATGTTCTGAAGGGGTAGAAGTGGGAAAGGGGGAGTGGGGGTTATTCGGTGCGGCCGCTCTGCAGCTAACAATGATGAAGACCCACATGCATGCAATGCCCGACGGTTTGGGCAGAGAAAGCTTGGGTTACTTGCCATTCCGATTTGATCCACGCTATGTCCAAAGGGAAGTATTATGAAAACTGGATGTACCTTAAAATTTATTCGCTAGAACCATATTTTTGGACCTCTAGATTCAGAAAATGTGTGGTTTTAAAATAATCCATCTTGGGTTTTTTTGCCATACATTTTTATATGGGACGAAATTGACCTTAAAATGACTTTTTTCGATATTTGTATGGAAAATAGGAAAAAAACCAAAAATATAAAAAAAACCCAAGATGAAATATTTTAAACCGCACAGATTCTGAAACAAGAGGTCCAAAGCTACGATCCTAGGGAATAACATTTGAGGTACATTCGATTTTCATAATACTTCCCATTGAACATAGCGTGTGATCGGGTTAGCCCGTCCTTGTCGTCGCCAATCCTCAATTGCGGAACCAGGATACCGGTAATAGCCCGTGGTCAACAGGGTGCAAATTGGCTCACGATGTCCAACGCGCTCGTGAACGGGGTAGTAACACATTGGATTTTGGGTACCAGCAAGCTGGGCAAGCCCATCGGTCCTCACTGGTCCTCACCTCAATAACGACCATTACTAGCTCACCCGTCACGTGTGACTTGACAATATCGTAGGGCTTGTCGACCACCAGCTCGTGGCTCGCCGATTCCCTGTACCACCTTAACCGCCAAGGGGGAGGGGTGGTGTGTCAGCGACAGATCGACTGGATTCTATTGGCGCGTTGGCTCGGCGTCGTTCGAATCCGATTCTGGGCTACCAACTGGACCCGACTTTTTCGTAGGCACACTACACCGTCTTCACAGGGATGTTCTGGTCCACACGGGATTCCGTCGAGAAGCAATCTCTTAACGGATTGCGACGGTCACGATTGTACGTCGTTCGTCCGAACAACTTCATCGTCCAAGACTTTCTGCCCGTCCTCTTCATTCTCGCAAAATCGGTGATCTTTCTCGTGACTTCGCTGTCTCTGAATGTCCCTACTTTCTCTCTCCTCTCTTTCTCATTTTATCCATTTTTTAAGACCCAGTAGTGAGAATACAGTGATTGCTTTTTATGGGGTAATAATTGTTAGGAGGGGGAAAGGGGGGGTTTAGGTGCTGAAGAGTAAGTTCTACAGAAAACCGAAAAATGATTTCTAATTAATATCTCTGTCTTTCACCGTGGTTACCATTGTTGCCGAACTTTCGGTAACAGTGTTCTAAGAGCTCTTCCTCAGTTATAATTTGCAACAAAAACTAATTAGAGCACTACAAATGCACGATAAAATAAAACATCACAAATTAACATCTATCTATCTATCGTGTTACCAAATGCTCAACAAATATACAGCTCAAGACAGGGTGTCTAGGGTTTTTGTTGTAAGGCTAGAAATAGTTATTCTTTTTCTTAAAAAATCTTAAGGTTTGCTTTGTCAGTAAATAAGTTCAAATTGATTGTACAATGGCACACAATGTAGTTATAAACATTAAACATAAATTATCAACCCTAGAGGTAGAGGAAGTAGACAATGTATCAGGTATCAGCAGGTCGACTCCAGAGGCACGTTCTCCTCTATTTGCGAAATTTGTGCCATTATAGTAGACGATGTAAGAGAGAAAACCAGGGTGAAGTGTATGAACCTTAATGCAAAACGGATGAGATTTAGCTGCTTCCGCAAAAAACAACAACAAATGACCCACTGGAAAAAAGTGCTGCAGGGGAAAGACCTAGATTCCCTGAGAAGAGGTGGAGCGGGTTCCCCGAAGACCCTCTCAGGACGCGTGGATCCTTAGGGGTGATTCGGAGTACGAGGTCCTGCTTGAAGAACTCCATCGGTCGTGGTGATTGGATTGGGAACCTCCTGGCTCCAGAGCCACGCCAGTATTCAAGCCTCCGCAAGGAGAACTCTTTCAGACGTGAACCTAAGTAATCCTCGTGAACAGACTTCAGGTTGCAGACTGCGGCTATGCACACACCCACGTTTTCAACCAAGAATCAAACCACTTGACATCCACGTCCACGCCCCTTTCAAGCCTCTTGTCATCTACGAACAGGACTTTCACGACCATAGATCAAGCCACCAAGATAACATCGATTCCGGTAGTCAGACGAGGTTCTCTAAAATGGACCACGTGGCCGGACAGAGGCAGCAAGTAGACGAGATGTGGTGAGTTCCGGACTAATGGTCCCTGCGCGTGTAACCGATGGTTCCAAATTGAGGACTTGTGACTCCATCACAAGCACAGTTCAAGCCTAACTTTACCGAACACCGTATCTAACAAAATCCACAAACGGAGAAAATCGAAGGGGAAGTTCACTGTTGCCATAGCAACTCATACATTGAGCATTTCAAAAACGTGAAAGATTCGGGTATTTGTCCACATACCATCCCCAAACGGGTGTGATACAAGTATGTAGTCCTTTACGAAATTCAGCACCGATCACGATCAACGATCAAATCTGACTATACATGTCAATGGTTGCTACTCCGTGATTGATCTGAGCTGGTACCAATTGCACTGAGATCCAAATCAATAAGGGCTGGGACACTCCACTTGCAGCTCATGCATTTTTTGGATCAATAACGGCGCCGGCCACGTCCTTATAGTCAGTTGGGAAGGGAAAGGAATGTTAGAGTGTGCTGGTTGTTGCTACTAAAGACCGAGATCACCTCTGCATCCCCACAACCATCACGGAATGGGGTATTTGTTAGATGGAAAGGATGGGAGATCTGGGAGTCACCGTTGGGTCGGTGATGCGAACCATGGATAGGGGGTTATTTATAGTGTTCGTCAGGCGATAGATTGTGTGGTGAATGAGGTAAATAAGGTCAAGCGGCACAGCACGCTTTGGTTGCATAACTTGTAGGCGTTATATACACTGTGCTGTGAGTGGAAATTGAAAGGGAGGGAAACGACTTTTTTCCAATTCGTTTCTGGTTCTAGCGATGGCTATGAACATATGAATATACATGAGTTGTATATGTAGAGAGGAGAGAGAGAGAGAGAGAGAGAGAGGAAGTGGATAGAAAGATACAAAGTAAGATGAAAGGGGACGGGCCAGGGATTTAACCCATGACCTTCTGCTTATGAATCAGAAGCGGTATCCACTAGACCACCAAGCCCGTCCTTCACGAAATTCAGCACCGCATGTAAAAACCTTGTTTTTGTTTACATATGTTACATACACTGAAAAAAGGGACATGGTAATGGCGACCAAATCGAGGGTGAAATTAAAACACTTTTACTACTTGATTTTGGTAGACCATGATAATTTTTTGAAACTACCATGTGCAGGGTTCAATTTACCATGTCGCTTTTTATTTACATTTTATGGTAGATTTTAACCTTACTTCGTAGTTCGCTTTACTATGTGCTTGATAAGCAGCATAGTACATTTGACCATGGCGTTACGGTTTTAGTTACCATGTGCGTGGTTGAATGGTAGTGTCGTCCTGTCGTCTTTGTTGTTTACATTCAAATTGAAAAAAAAAAATGCAATCGATTATATTTATTGCTTCCCATTAAAATACATTGATAAAATGTATACATTATTAATGGTTTCTACATAAAAATCTTCCGGGAGCGCCAAGATGTGATGGTTCGACTTAAGTTCCTGGGGATGTCCAACTGCGGGTAAACGACGTCATTCGGGAAATTAAGCTGCTGATCATGGCTGGAAGGATGCTGTGATGGAGGGTTGGTTTGAGGGTTTCTGGCGTGAACTGATTGGTCGGCGGCGACGGAACTTATGGAACAAGGAAAATGACACCGAAGTTCAGCCGCGAATTGCGGATTGGGTGTCATCGGCAAAGCTGAGATTTAATTTTTGGAATGTAATTTTTCGACCTGGACACTTTCTATTTCTCCGGTTCAATCAATTAAAAGGAGAGTAAGGAAGTTGGCTCTTGGGTTCGAGTAGTTTTATGTAACCTGTGAATGACAGGAAATGTAATGGAATATGTGGCAGAATTCCTAGAATGAAATCGTTGCTTACTTTTCGCTTCCTTCCTCGGCGCCTTCTTATCCCTCTGTTCCTTGGAATCAAATTTCCATCAGCCAACTTCCGGAGCATCTCTTCGATGGCTAGCTGCCTTGGAAGGGAAGTATTTGCACGGATGGTTTTGAAATTCTTCTGGTATGCCTGCTGTAGGTTTTCAATCCGGCAAACCTGTTACCAGGAGAATTAGCGGGAACATCGTTGGCCGAATTACTGTGGGTCCAGATAGATTGACTATCAGCGTTCAAAACAACAGAAATCAATGGAAAAACTCACCAATAAGAAAGCAAGAAAGCTATGTCTTCATCAGAAATTAATTTTTATGAAACCGGTTACGTGGCAAACCATTTATTTTTTTGTAAATGGGCGATAACGAGAAAAACTACGGAAAAAGTAAAACTAAGCATGGAAATAGTACTAGGAAAACATGAACATGGTTCTGACAACCACGAACAGCGGAATCAAGATAACCACGTTTGATGGTATTGATTACTATGCGCTTGATTGTCAAACCATGGTAATTGCAAGGAAAACATAGTAGTCATTACTGATTACATGTTCGTTACGACTATTTTTAGGCATGGTAAAATTAAACATGGTTGAATTATTAACTTTACTATAAAATTTTTCTCAGTGTACGGTGTTTGGTAAAGTTAGGCTTGAGTTTATATTTACCTGAATGCGACCCTGTTAAGTATGCTCACGGAAAGCAAGGTGATCTCTCCCTCTCCCACTTCTAACCACACGCAGAACTCGATGTACACAGAGCAACGAGTAACTTTCAAGCAGCGACCGAAAAGACAAAAGAATTTTCACGCAGATTTGTGTACCACCGGATCAGCACATTTTTTGTATTGATCCGGTCGTACACAATTATGCGTGAAAAATACTTTGTCTTTTTCATAGCTGCGTGAAAGTTACTCGTGCACTGTGTTGTTTCATTTAAGGGTGCACACAGGCCAGCCATAGCCGCACTCGAAGGACGTCATTTTGGACTTCGGCACAGTCTAAAGGCCTACCGTTCTGAATCCTCGCCACCCTAAATTCACGTCGGAAGGACAGCAAGCATCCAAGCGATTCCAACTAAGTCGGGGTCCGAAGCGGGTAAACCAATTTCGGATGACAATTGGTGAAGTTACCCACCAGACCAGAGAAGCCCTTCAAGTCATGTAGCGTCCCGCCCACGGGGATGCTACGGTGATCTGATTTTGTTGCCGCTTATCATGCGCAACCAGAGCACACTAATACCAACATTCACTCAATACAACAGCGGGAGAAAATTAGGAAAAACGCACTTTGGCGAACAAAGTTTGCAAAAAGAGGTATTGTGTGACTTTTCACAAAGAATTATCACTCTCTGTAGGAACTTTACCTGAGCATCGACACTCTCAAATTGAAAATTATCAAATAATGCAGCTTTTTCATGATCAACACTTTTATGAGATCTAATGTGATGTGAGCGTTTTGCACCGATATCCCTCGTAAAAAAAGGTAAACATTCAAATTTCACGACTGTGATGGTGAATATTTTGGCTGGAGCATAAATTTATGCTCCACGTAAGGAGGCACAATCCAACCTGTCAAACTCCATAGTGAAAAAATAGGATGCCGTCTCCTTGGTCCCGCCGTCAAGGGAATGCTTCCAGGACCGACCAACACAGCTCAGTCCAACTAGCCCGTGCCACCTAGACCGTAAAACCGCAAGTAGAAAATGTGACGTCACAAAATAGAGTTAATGTATGTAAACATAGGTTAATATAATTGTGCATGTGTATTCCATTGCGTAAAAGTCATTTCAGGGTGTTGGAAGTGTCACTATAATTCCTTTTGTCCGTATTCCTCCGCACCCATAAAGGGGTCTTCATACCTCACTCTCTTCGTGTTCTAAACGGAATAATCTTCGCAGTATGGCCTTTGAGCTTTCGCTTCTCATAAGACGTTGCTAGTGAAATTAACCAAACTAAGTTATGATGGTGAATATGCTCTTAGTTTGAGTTCCTACTGGAAATCGAAACATTAGTCCTGTTCAACGACGTAGGTTGAACTTGCTCGAAGTTGCTGCATCCTGCTCTTACCCGTTTGATGATAAATATGTAAGAGCAAGATGCAGCAACTTCGAGCAAGATCAACCTGCGTCGTTGAACAGGACTATTGAGTGACGTGTTGTGAACTGAGTCAATTCCTCCCCTTCCGACCCTGTAGATCACCCTTTCCACTGAGCTTAGCCGAAGAGGTTATATGCGTTACGTCATTACCAGCCCACACGCTACGATTAGCACTGACCAAAGCCAGTGCTGCGAAGGTCTAGTCCTCTAGACACCAACATCTTATGAGCCTCCCCGCCATCAGTGAGCTCGGGAACGTTGAGTCGAAGCCAGAGGAGCACCCAAGGGAGTTATTCTATGTTTGGGCTCTGCGACCTCTCGTCTGAGATTTTATCTCACAGCACAGTGGTGCGTTGCTGAACAAAAGCCAGCCAAAACCTCCCAACTAACACACTTGTCACCGAAGAGTCACGGCGGCGCAGGTTTTTGTTGCGCAGAAGTCACTGTGACTTACTACTAGCAAGTACGTGTTGATTTGTTAGAAGTAAGTCACAGTGACTTCTGCGCAACAAAAACCTGCGCCGCCGTGACTCTTCGGTGACAAGTGTGTTACTTCGGCTCTTACCCAAAACCCTCAAAACCATATGAAAATCATGAAATCTATCGCAAGTTTTCGCAAAATAAATCATGCACCAATCGAAAGCATTGGTCTTAGGCTTACAAAATCGCACAACCACATCGCGGGCGCGCACGTCCTACTATAGTTTTAGATCAATTTTGACTCAAAAATGGGTAATTTTCAAGAATATCGAAGGATAACTCATTTTTAGGCAGCTTTTTCACAGCCTAAATGCCATACAGATGATCTTCACATATCTACGAACAAAGCCTTCAAAGCAACTACATATTATAGTTCATGCGTTTATTAAAGCACGGGTCCGTTCAGGAGGCTGTCGAAAATTCAAATTTCAATGAATCGATCTGAAATTTTGGATTTCTACAGTTGAAATATTTAGGAATCTGACAAAAATATTATATCTACGTGAAAAGCATTTTCATTTTTTAGGTTTCGACCGCCCTCGCACCACTGTGCACAGTCCTCTCAGACAGCTTCCCGAAACACCGAGCAAATCTTCCAGCTCCAATTAAGCATTGAAGACTTGCTTAATTGGTGCTGCGAGAATTGCTCGGTGTTTTGATCTAGCGCACGGTTGCA
The DNA here is from genome assembly GCF_035046485.1 of Aedes albopictus. Lineage (NCBI taxonomy): Eukaryota > Metazoa > Arthropoda > Insecta > Diptera > Culicidae > Aedes > Aedes albopictus. Next base: position 25,385,640 of record NC_085136.1, on the reverse strand, counting down.
AAAATTCCGAAGCTCCCAACGAACGTGAGTTTTTGTTTTTGTCTTTTCACCACACCGCTTCTGACATTGAAGCCTCTGTCCTTCACGGAGGCAATGAATTAACTACATCGGCTGCTTTCCTACTCTCCACATCGACCAATGTGGCGCTAGCTTCTATGCGCGAAAAATCGCTAAAAGTAAATCGCAAAAATATTGTATGGCGAATACCATCTAAAGGCAAATTCTTCAAAGTGGAACACATTATTCGAAAAAATATTTGGTAGTGGTTGTGCACAATGGTGACCACTATTAAGCCTACCAAATATTTTTTTGGGAAAAGCTTTGTATTTCAAGTAATTCAAGTTTAGATGCATTTCGCCATACAAAATTAAATTGATTTACTCCTGCTGATCAACTGTGGCTGCGTGCAAAGCGGGTAGTCCATTTAAAAGAGAACAAAAATTCTCTCGTCGCTCACACTGGGGAGACGGCGAGGTTCAAAAGCAATATTTTTCCTGTGACCGGCAAAAAATTCACCACGCTCCTTATGGGCAGTTCAGTTCAGCAGAAATTCATTCAATTGAATGAGATTTTTTCAACCCTGGTACAAGCATTATCAAGGCGGCTGTATTCTTCTCCTTCAATACCGTTCTACTTTCTACTACACTCCTCGTCAAACCAATCGTTCCGTATACTTCTGTCTACGTACCCGATAGGGTTCCCGGCAGCTCTGTTGGTGGCTGCTTTAACCGTACACGGTGCTCCCCAGACCTTTATTATAAAATAAAAATCTCCATCCAATTGGTGCCCACCATTCGTTTTCTATGACTATCCTGCAAGTCAGGGCAAAATTTGAAAAAAATCGTAGGGCCCATTTTTTAGCTGGCCCTTTTAAAGGGCGTAAAGCCATATATTCAAAGAAAAATCGAAATATTTATGTGCTCGGCCATTTTTTTAACGATTTTGATGAAATATTTTTACGAAGAATCGTTTTGTATTGAGTACCAGTAGTGTCAAGCATAGTTTTGACTGGTTTTTACCAACATGTGAAAAGGGCGGAACAACCATTGCACGCATCAGCTTCTTCCGTCTCTCCTAGGCGTATTTCAATTTATTTATGAAAACATATACCGTTATCAGATACAGGGGAGTCTGCTCTACCTGTTACTGGTCAGAGGTTGCAGAAATTTGCAATGGTTTTTACGCCATTTTCAAATGGTAGTCTAGATGTTTTGATGAAAATGTGAACATGTGAACATTTGAGTGTTGTAATATGAATAAGTGAGTACTATCACATGAATATTACAATAAGTTCTGATCATCTATGTTCGTTCCAACCAAGAATAAAACGCGGACGAAATTAGAAGAAAAGATATAAAGATATCTATGTACCTTATACATGATAAAAGTTATGAGGACATTTAAATAGATTGTCAGGGGTTATAAGAAAATGTAGAAAAAAAGTTAGAACCTTGAAATATTATCGATATGAGTTCGTTTTCATACATGAATGAAACACAAAATAAACTCCCAAGTATGGGGCAGAGCAGATTGCAACAAAATATATTATTCTAAGGAATGGGTTTATAAATATTTACTACAGGATATCAATCGTTTTTGCCGTGTTTTATACCTGTCGAGTTCAATAACATTTAATCATTCTCAAGAGTTGATAAATTGATATCTATCACGATGTTTGGACATTCTAGTGTGAAGCACATGTTTTTTAAAACGAGATCTGGGACCTGAATAAAAGATAGGAAAGTAAACCATTTCGACTAGAAATCTTATTGGGCTAAAAGCTAGTTAAAACAGATTAAAAGTTATTTTCAGAATATCATGTCAATACATCTGATACTTTTATACAAAAAGTTTTAATATTTGTAAAAAAATAGGATTAAAAGTTATTATAAAATCAACCATCTGAAGGAAAGATGGTCAATATTTCTGTCCCTTAAATGTCGAAAATATTGTGTGGACAAAAGGGGAAGGGAGTTGAGATGGTCATCGATTGATTCCTTTCTTTCATTTATTCTCACTTCTAACAAAAAAAAAAAACAAAAAAAAAATAAAACACAAAACAAACCAGAACAGATACCTTACGTTGATTATGGACAGCGTCCATAAGAAATTACTCACATAAAATATGCTGATGTCTCAGTAACTCACACGCTTAAAACCGTTTGTGGTTAGTATTGCTATTCTGCGGAATTGAACCTAATACTCAATGCCATTGAATTTGAGTGGACTGCGTTTCGTTTCACTTCAACGATTTAATGTTCTCCATTTTACCATGGCATAAAGATTCTGCGGTCAATCAGTTTCTAACAAAGCACCTTCTTCTTCTTCTTCTTCTTGGCGTAACGTCCTCACTGGGACAAAGCCTGCTTCTCAGCTTAGTGTTCTATGAGCACTTCCACAGTTATTAACTGAGAGCTTCCTCTGCCAATGACCATTTTGCATGTGTATATCGTGTGGCAGGCACGAAGATACTCTATGCCCAAGGAAGTCAAGGAAATTTCCTTTACGATAAGATCCTGGACCGACCGGGAATCGAACCCGTCACCCTCAGCATGGTCATGCTGAATACCCGTGCGTTTACCGCCTCGGCTATATGGGCCCTAACAAAGCACCTTGTGATTATGGAATTAGTTGATACAAGAGAAGACAAATCGTTGTCAAGAGGCACTTGTGGTGTTATGGTCATGTTTTCTTAAAGTAAATTTAAACACATTTAAACAGTGAAGACCGCAACTGCAAAGCGGCTTTCAGTGTAGGTATTATTATTTATAATACACTACTTTCATATTCAAAATATTTCTTTTTTAAAATGCAATATATTCTTGATAAAATGTAATTGCCATTCGAAAATTATAAATGGTGTTCCTGATTTTGTACATTTTTTTCTTTTTTTATTCTTCTGCAAATAAAACTAGTATTTTAAGGGCTGAAAACAATTCAAACTCTTCTTCTTCGCTAGCAAGATGCGGTTCGCCCCGGATGAGCTGCAGTGAAACCTTTGGTTCAGGCCTTACCCCGTCCATCCCTCAAAATGTGACCTTCTAAAATCGAGCTCCCATGTATCGTGGCTTCCTCCCATTACTAACAGATATGATTAAAAAGTTAATATCGTGTATATATTGTATATATTAAGTTTAAAAAAGACTTCGACTTCGTAAAGCGTTATACGTAATTGAGCCCCAAATAAAAAACTAGATAAAAAACTTTCTTCTGTTTATTCTTACGCACATAATGTGCTTCATTTACTGTTTTGTTTATTTACTTCAAGATTTTCTTAACTTATTTGAACTTGAGAAGTTACAAACATTATTGACATATTTTCATATAAATTCACATTTATTTATGTCAACTAACAAAAATGTTCATATTTTTTTTCAAAAAGTTTAACAAAAACTATGCTAAACATTGTAACTACGGAGACTTATGGGGCTGCTCCGCAGCCACATTGACTCCCAATTATTCCAGGTTTCAAGCTCAGTAGCATGAGACCCCTCGAGCTGGGTCCCAGGGCCGGCATGCTACTCGGTAATCGGAGGGGCTTCGCGGACAAACGTATGAAAAACCAAGGAACTTTCACATTTTTAAACAATTTATTAAAGGTTCCTAGTGTGTCGTGTGGGTGTGGGTGTACATAGCTGTATGTGGCGTGTAAGCGAGACTATTTGGACTAGGCACTGCACTGTACTCACTCTTGCTGCAGACTATCGCCTCATCGCTTTGGCCCCCACGGCTGCTCCTGCACTACCGTGGGGCCGGAATTTCGCCGCCGGGGCAGCTCGGGATTGCAATGGCGGGTTTGTCGGGCCGATGCTTGGCCGACGGGAACCAGCGGGCGTTGCTGGTTGGTATTGGGCATCAGGCGTCATCCTTCTTTGGCGTAATCGGCACGGCCCAGGACGATACCGGAATGACCGTGCCGAGAAGGGTCCCTCCTTGGCGATTAAGGCCAACGACCTGAGGGAATCGTCCTGAATGGGACGATGGTGGTTCCTTTGCTGTTAGGCTCGGAAGCCATCTTGACTTCCGAGCCGCCGTGTGTGACCGTTCTTAATAACGGATACGAGGTCCTGTTACAAAGGAATTAGAGGTTTCCGTCAGGGTGGTCAAAGGTGAATACCGGACCCAATTACCTGAACGGAGGCAGGCTAGCATCCCAATTCCCGCCCCTCAAAGGGGGGGGGGTTTATTCTATGAGCACTGCACTACACGAGTCTTAACACACGGACACCTGTTTCTTTTCTCGCCAAATCTTCTAAAAGTGAAGATGGCTGCGACCATGAGCACTCATCTCTTAATTTCCCTATTAGATTCTGCCATCTTAGCGCTCTTTTCATGGGAGCTTTCTTTACAACCCTTTAGCAACGTTTTCTTATTGAGCACGGTACATAGTTCTCGCTAGGGTGTACCTGCTGTTATTTATAATCTAAAAACGTGAATTTTCTACAAACATAGACTCATACACACGAAAACCTAAGAATTGGAACCAACCGGTTACAACATATATACAATTCTTCTTAAAAATATTTGATCAAAATCGTTTAAAATTGGCTGAGTACATAAATATTTTGATTTTTTTTTTTTAAATTATGGCTTTACGCCCTTTAAAAGGTCCAAACTCAAAAATGGGCCCTACGATTTTTTTCAAATTTTGTCCAGACATGCAGGAGAGTCTTAGAAAACGAATGGTGAGCACCGATTGGATGGAGATTTTTATTTTATAATAACGGTCTGGGGAGCACCGTGCCGTACGTTCTCCAGAGAGCCCACATCGAGCACACCCTCGTCCGGCAACGCTGCCTGGAGAATCTGCGCGTATGCGATGGCAACATCCGGTTGCTTCAATCGCTCTAGATCATAACGGGCGGCCACCGATGTAGTACATTGATAATGACGGAGTGTTTTGGGTCTTTTGGGATATCGCTAATTTCAGAGAAGTGGACTCCATCAATAAGAACGTAATCGATTTGCTATTACGTCTGCTATGGTGATTTCCAGGTGTAACGATAAGGGAGCGAGCGCTGGAAGAAAGTGCTACGAATGACTATGTTCTTGGAGGTGTCGAAATCAATGAGTCGTAGGCCGTTTTCTTTCGTTAGCTGGTGGGCGCTGATTTTTCCAATCGTCGGTCTAAACTTGTCCTCCTGGCCTACTTTAACTTTTAGGCCTCTGATCTTGACGTTGTGGCTTGCACAGCGGTCGTACTTGCGTTTGAGCTGCGCGTAGAGTGCGTTTTTTTTGTCATCTTGAGTGCCTCCGGAGTTAGGGCTGAGCAGTGAGCACGTTGATTATGCAAATGTTGTAGAATCGGACCTTGATCTTCAACCAGGACTTGACCTGACCTGACCTGATTACCTTTAAACGTTCGCACCATACATCCTTTCAACACCTCCTGCAGCGCTACGATTCCGAACCCGCTGCCCATCAGTAAAGGGTGATACGGTCAAAATTTGGTCACACAATTTGTTTCATAACTTGAGACTGCGTACACCAAAACGGCTGATTTTTGGACCAGTATTGGTACATTATATGTAGCTTATACCATAAAATTTTCATCAAAATCGGTTTAGTATTTGCGGAGATATTGTGAATCCTAAAAACTGCAATTTTAAAATTTTGTACAAAGTGGATTACAAAATAAGAACACATTTTTACTCTTTTTTTTTATAGAGCCAGAAATACTGAACTAATTTCAATGAAAATTTTTCTGTGTGTAAAGTATACATATCAAAATGTTATGTAAAAATTTCATTCAATTTGGTTCAGCCGTTACAAAGTTATATTTGTTTAGGTGGTCAAATTTTGTTAAATTTTGTCGAGTCAAGTCAAATTTTGGTAACACATTTTTTTTCATAACTTTAGATTGCGTACACCAAAACAGCTGATTTTTGGATCAGTAATGGTACATTATATGTAGCTTGTACCATAAAATTTTCATCAAAATCGGTCTAGTATTTGCGGAGATATTGTTGAACCCTGAGATCCGCAATTTTAAAATTTTGTGCAAAGAGGATTCATACATTTTTACTTTTTTATTTATTGAGCCAGAGATACTTAACCGATTTCAATGAAAATTTTTCTGTATGTGTAGTATGCATATCAAAATGTTGTGTAAAAATTTCATTCAATTTGATCCAGCCGTTACAAAGTTATATTTGCTTAAGTGGCACCCGGTCAGTTTTTTTCATATTCAAACTGCTACAACTTTGAAAGTATTCATACAAAACGGCTCAAAATTTTACTAAGAACGTATTTTCATAATAGTACTATACTGTAAAATTTTGATAAAAATCGGAGCAGTATTGGTAGTTCTATAATCAAAATTGTGCTTTATTGACCTTAAATTTCCAAAAATTTACTATGGAGCGCCTTTGTACAAAATTTTAAAAAGGTAGGTCGATGGTTTTGTCTATATATCAACCAATACTCAATCGATTTTGATGAAAATTTTATGGTATAAGCTACATATAATGTAGCATTACTGGTCCAAAATTCAGCTGTTTTGGTGTACGCAGTCTAAAGTTATGAAAAAAATTGTGTGACCAAATTTTGACCGTATCACCGTTTATGCCTGACACCAACCCACTATGGACGTGTCCACAAACTGCGTGGATTCTTAGGGTGGAAGGGGTTTTTTGCTCCAAGTCTACGATCCATACGGTCCATGTCGAAAAAGGAGTATGAACAAAAGTCTACGAGGGGGAGAGGAGGACTGACATGGACAAATATGAGTCTAGGTAGCTTATGGGAAGCGCCCCAGGGAACTGGACTTACCTTCCGGGAAGTTACGGGTTCTGAATTGGCCTTTGTAACAAGTGTCAGTGTAACGTCCGAGACGGGGGTTTCATCCTTGCTGGGAGTAACACGGCCCTTGCTAAATTACACCTTCAACTACAGGGCTAAATAGCTGGGCGAACCGAATAAGGAGTGCTTCAAAATGCACGGCACAAGCCATAAGTAGCCATCTGTCGGAGAGTTGGTCGCGCGCCAGACTCCCTGGTATGTCGGTGTCGTGGTCTCAGCCTACTAGGATACGAGCCTGGGGCATAGATAAGGCAGAGATGCATTTGAACGTGTTCTGTTCATGTTCTGTTCAAAGGTGGTGCTCACGTGAGCCGTGTTCAAGTTCAAACACTAGTGGGTGTTTGAACGCAGTGCACTGTGTATCTAAGCAACGATTTGCCGACTTCACTTTCATTCGGTTATTATCGTTTAGACGTGGCTGTCGGTCGAGGTTAATCGAAGATTTTCATAAGGTTTTCGCGTTCATTGTTGGATATGAAATATCTGCAGAACCTACGAACCTGATAGTCAATTCTCCGTTCATGAATAGATACCGGTAGGTTCGCTCTTACCTATAAATATAAGGCTTCCATCTACTTTCCGTAAACTTCTAAACACCTAGGGCTCATTGCATCAAGTCCAGCCCCGGCCACTTCCTGGACATCAACTTCATCCCAATTATAAAATGTTGGGCCAGAAGTGTTACATGCTAGTCCGGTCCATATGAGCCATGGTACGGCGTGGGGAGCACCAAGGTCTGTTTCTGCGCAGTGTAATGATAGTTTTTATCTTGGTCATCGTGCACCCAACATCCAGCTTAAAGACACTTAATAGTATTAAGAGTCGATTTCTTCACCTCGGCTTAACCAGTAAGCCAGGCTTACTCATATAGTTAAACCTGGTTTAACGCTTAAGCCAGAGTGAAGAAATTGGCCCTAAGCTTAATAAATTATTACCCATCAGAAAAGTTGATGGGCTGCTAGTTGGAAAATAACCAATAAATCGTCATTGGTGATAAGTTGAATTCATAACGCAGTCGCGTCGAACACCTACATTCGGTTGACAAATCACTGGCTCCAAATCTGAACTGTCACTTTTGAACACCGTTGCGTGAGCCATCTAGTTACCTAAATTTTGTTCAAAAGATTGAACACGCACTTGAGAGCAATCAGGGAACACTTAAGGCACGCTCACGGCACATGAGCATTCAAAATGCATCTCTGAGATAAGGGATCTGCGAGAAGGTCCGGGGTAGACGAAGACCCCATGTCGTTAAGCGTCCTTCCAGAGTAGAAAAGGATATGGCCTCAGTTGTTTCTTGTTTCTCTTTATTCGAGAATTTTAACTAAAGCTAATTCATCACATAGGCCTTACTTGTGTTTTTATCGTTACTTTTCACGATGTGAGCATTACAATTGTTTCACTACATTTTACATCTTAAACATAAAACTAAACTATGGTTTCGAAACATAATCCCAAATCGGTTCAGCGCGTTCTGACTGCGTGTATGCCATGCCAGGTTGCTGCAGTCAGCACCAACAATGTTTCACCGTCGTCGTTGGTTGTTCTTTTCGCTGCATGTGCACACTTTATCTCTTTCATGCGGTAATTTATATTAAAAATGCATCACGAACAAGAATTATGCGCGCGCTGATAAGATTTCGAGTTTCAATTTACCCACTCGCAGTCGCGCAACTCGCACAAGCACCGGGCGGACGAAAAAAGGCGCGAATATGTTTTTTCCTGGTTTTTCAGAGCGCGATTCATTCATTTAGAAGTATGAATCGCGCCTCCTTGAAGATAAAATAAGTATCACAATACCTGATGGTTTTCAGAAAATAGAAACAAGAATGTCATACCACCACCTGTATATCATTGTCAGATGTTGCTACGTCTGAAGTGGGATGACATCGTTCTCAGATTATTCCGCTCGCAGAAAAAAAAGGACATTTTCTCCGTTCCTTTGCTTTATCGCAGGAAACCATCTTGGGTTTGTTCTTTCGGATGCATTTCACCTCGGCCAACTGTGATGAGTTGCGTGGAAACAAAGCCGCGTCAGCCGGAGGACAATGTCACATGTCTGCGCGCAAAACGTATCTTCTTCGGCATTAGGAGGAGGACAAAAAAGCAAACAAACGGAATTGTTTCAATATTCTTCCCAGCAGAGGTACAATTCGAAACCGATCTTGCGCGATCCAGCCCCAGAGGAATGGAAAAGAACAAACGCAATGTTCCGCCACCGCACAAAATTTATGACATTTTAAAAGACAATATATTTATACCCCTCTTTCTTTCGGCTGTTGCCCACTCGCTTCTGAGTTTGTTTAGTAGGTATTTGCGGCTGCGGCTGCGACTGGCTGGCTGACTGGAGGGTCCTTTTCCGTTTCGCCTTTTTTCTTCGCTTTCCGAAAAGGGGAAATTTCTCGCCGATTTCGGCCAACCTTCCCGTGGCGATACGGAACAAGCACAAGGGTCCGAATTATGCACGCTATTTATTATGTTTGTTTTTGGGGGCATTCATGTAGCCTTTGTGAGTGCGCAAGAAGCCGCTCTGCTCTTCTTGGTTTTACAATTTCTGAAAAATAATTGAAAAATTTCAGAATTTCGATCTTTTTGGGACGATAAAGCCTTGAATAGCAGTTATAGCAATTTGAGATTTCTGAAACATATGCAGAAGTTTCTGGATTCAATTCCTGGCTCGTAACTTTCCTCTTAGTTTGTATATTTTTATCTATTTTCTCTAGCTTCTATACATATACAACTCATGTAGAACCTAGAACGCTATATCCAGAAACGGGATGGAACGTTTCCTTTTTATGCCACATCATCTTCAGAATAATCTACATACAATTTATCATCTTGCGCCTGGCATGCACCCACCAACGTGAACTATCTGCCACACACAGTCTTTTCCAAAACACTCCGACATCCAAGCATGAGCTTCCGCAGATGCTGTGGTAAAAACGGTCTGCAGTGGGCAAGCCAATTGTGCGAAACATCACATTCTCTCCCTTCCACAAATAGACCTGCTATCAGATATGGCAAACGCCATTCTCGCCTATAAATAAGATATCACCAATACAAAAGCACTGGGAATAACTGTTAGTTCCAAACAGAGATGCTCTCTGTCACTATTAAAGATAGGTAAATCGCCAATAGGCCGACTGCGATTCAAAGTCAACGTGTGCATTGTTGAGTCACTATCACTTTTTTGCATTACAGCCGAACTGACTGTAATGACGTATGGATATCACTGATAGACTATCAACATCTTTGCTATCAAGCTTTACAAAATACTGTATGTAACAATCGCATTGATCAGAGAAACCCGCCTCCAAAATTTTAAATTTTCCAAAGAAATCGTAATTAGTGTTTCTATCCCTAGATAGCTTCAGACCGATTGATTGTATGATATAAAACTCGAATGAGGGATCTGATATTAAATAAAAAGAAAATCGGGTTAAGTACTGTATCTTTGAATTCCACTAAGAATTTGCATCCTTTGACAGATACGTATTTCGACCTCAACTGTAAGATCGTCTTCAGTGTCTTGTACTTGACTCGACTTGATCTGATATTGTTTTTCGTAAGAATTTCGTTTAAATACGTGAAAATGTTAGATAGGGTATTCTCTCTTCCGTTTGGTACATACGGTATTTGTGGTAACATTCTTGACTCTGAAGATGATATTGAAATCCGTATCAGTGTTGTGCTGTAGGCAAATGAATTATAATCTCATGTATCATACACTAATAAGGAATACACAGTGTCGAGCAAGTTTTACTTACTGTAGGTTATTCAGGCTCCAGAAAAAAGGTGGCACCAAAAGACCGTATGCCGCAGTTAGCAATGACACAAAAAAAAAATGGTAGATAGGGTGTTGTGGTATTACTACCCAATGTAACAAAAATATTGATTCGAATGTACTGTATGGTGTTTATAAGCTTAATTGGTTTAAACTTTTGGAATGCTAATTAACGAAAAGAAGAAACTCTACAGATAGAATTTGTATCACTGTATGCATACCCCTTAATACCTCGATTTACTTACATTTGCGACATATCGTGTTTTGTAAAGTTAGCTTGCTATCTTTAATATGTAGGAAAAAAAAATAAAAGTATTGCAGGTTGGTCTCTAAAAAAGTAAAATAACAATTCAGCTTGAATGACAGTGATCTAGAGTGCCGGTCAGAATCAAATAGTTTCCTTCATTACAGTGATGGAAAGCATCATGCATTTGACGTGAATTTAGAAAACAAGTGCTTTAATTTTAGCTTGGCTAATCTGAATATGATCTTTACAGTAAAATCCCGCCAAGATTTGGGAATAATCTTGCAAACAAGTGAAACCCCTTTTTCTGCCATGGGCAGGAGGTTCATAAACTAAAAAAGCATGAAAAGAGGGAATTTGATTCATAAATTAAGTCAGAGCTTTAATGAGGATTCTAAGTTCGTAAGAACTGGTCTTACTCCTGGTCATTTGAGGTGGGGCCAAGGGGGTTTCCAGAGAGTTCCCAGAAAGCCCAAAAAAAAACGAGGTGCCAAAGTGCTTCAGGATCATTTTAGGGGGTTGTCTTAGGGAATTCTAGAAGCCTTTTAAGGGCGTTCTGACAGGATTCGTGAACGTTTCAATGGGATTACGAGGAGTCTCAGGGACGGTCCTATAGTATCACGGGAGTTTCAGTGACGTTTAAAGGTGCTTTAAGGGTGATTCAAGGGGTCTCATGAACCTTACAAGGGTTTCAGGGGCGTTTCAAAGCATTTTAGAGAGTTTCAGAGGGTTTCAGAAACGTTTTAAGTATGTTGCGAGGGGTTTTAGGGGCGTGTGATTGTATTTCAAGGACGCTTCAAGGGATTTTACGGTCGTTCAGGCTGTCCAAGGGGTTTCAGGGAAATTTCTAATGAATTTCAAGGGTATTTCAGTGGAGTTATGGATGTTTCCAGTCGTTTCGCAGTTTAGGAGCGAATCAAGGGGTTTCAAGGGGTTTTTTTTTCTGGAAGGGTGTCACGAGTTCTGGGGTATTTCCACAGACATCATGGAACCCCTTGAAATGCTCTTGAGACCCCAGAAACCCTCGTGAGACCTCTAGGTATCCCCTTAAACCCCCTTTTTTATAGAATGAGAAAATCTGCAACAGATACCCAAGACTTGGTTCCTAGGGTGATGTGGGGATCGACCCACTAAAAACTCATTCTCTCTCTTCTTTACCTTCGCGGTACGCCCGTTAGGGATGACTTCGAGAAGGGGGGACCGTACATGAGTACACTCTAATAGTAAGCGTTCCACCAGCTACCGCCTTAAGTTGTTCACTCTCCCCTGGAGGCTCGGGTCCTGGCTAGTACTTAGATTACCCGTTGAACTCAAGCTCCTGGATGGGGAAGGGGGGCCAACTCAACTAGCTGTTGTTCGGCTCGCCATTTACTCTGTAGTTCAAGTACGATTCGAGAAACCGTGGAAGTAACGGAGTCCCACTTGTCCGCCCCCATATACATCATTTCAACATGGGAGGAATCCCATTCGCTCTGCCACTTCAGCATAGACGAGGTTCTGGCGATACGCCTCGCGCCTCTTATGCCGCGTCGCTCGAAGCATTCTTCATCCTCTGCCACCACTAAAGCTATGGGCATCATGCCCGCTAGCACACATACCGCGTCCTTTGAGACCGTGCGGTATGCGCTCACCACCCTAAGGCACATCAGCCTGTGGGTACTCTCAAGTCGCTTCACGTTTCGGTTAACCACTAGCGCCTTCGACCATGCAGCGGCGCCATACCGTAGTATGGAGACCGCTACTGCCGCGAGCAGCTTACGCTTACTCGAGACTATTGCCGAGCTGTTTGACATTATCTTTGACAATGCCATTATCGCTATGCTTGCCCTTTTGCAGGCATATTCTACGTGGCTTCCGAATTTCAGCTTATCGTCGAACATGACCCCCAATTGCTTCAGTGAGCGCTTAGAGTTGATCGTGCATCCACCTGTGGTGACCACTGCCTGCTGTTCAGACTTGAGGTTGTTTACCACCACCACCTCCGTTTTGTGGTGCGCGAGTGTCAAATGTCTCGACCTCATCCAGTACTCCACTATGCCAATTGCATGAGTTGCTGTCAGTTCCACTTCCTCTATGGACTCGCCGTATACCACGAGGGTAATATCATCGGCGAAACCGACCAGCTTTACGCCCGGTGGAAGTTTGAGCCTCAATACGCCATCATACGCCGCGTTCCATAGTACCGGGCCCAAGATGGACCCCTGCGGTACCCCTACGGTGATTTTGTAGCTCCTCTCGCCTTCCTCGGTGTCATAGATTAGCACTCTATTCTGGAAGTAGCTCTCCAATATCCGGCATAGGCTAACCGGGACTCCTAGGTGGTGTATTGCGCACTCAATGGCGGTCCAGCTGACGCTGTTGAACGCATTCTTAACGTCCAGCGTGACGACCGCGCAATAGCGGATTCCTGTTCGCTTCTTTTGGAGCGCTACCTCTGCCGTTTTGGTTACAGCCCTAATAGCGTCCACCGTCGATCAACCCTTCCGGAAGCCGAACTGGTTATCCGAGAGACCAGAGTCATCGGGTTTCTCGGTATAGACCATCAGCCTCGACAGAATGATCCGTTCCAACAGTTTTCCGGCGGTGTCCAGCAGGCAGATAGGTCTGTATGCCGACGGCTCGCCAGGTGGCTTTCCGGGTTTGGGCAGTAGAACCAATCTTTGCCTTTTCCACCTCTCCGGAAATTCGCCTCTGTCTAGGCACATCTGCATAGCCATTCTGAACATGTCAGGCTTAGCCTCGATGGCCGTCTTGATGGCTAATGTCGGGATACCGTCCGGACCCGGAGCTTTGTTCAACTTAAGCGACTTCGCTATTGCAATGAGTTCGTCGTTCGTCACCGGGGCTACCTCGTTATGGCCGGTTTGGCTATAGGGAACGGGGGCCCATGGCCTTGTATCGTGGCGCGGGAACAGCGTTTCCACGATCTTCTGCAGCATCTCTGGGGAGCGTTCTGGGGGTGCTGACGCGCCCTTCGTTTTGGCCATGACTACTCTGTAGGCATCACCCCATGGGGTCGTGTTGGCTGCCTGGCAGAGATTTTCGAAGCACGCCCGCTTACGATTCTTAATCTCTTTATTCAGTGCCAGTTTAGCCGCCCTGTAGGCCTCGCTTCGTTCAATTCTATCCTCATCGGTACGAGCCCTTTGCATCCTCCTTCTAGCTCTTAAACAGGATGCGCGAAGTTCTGCGATTTCTGGACACCACCAGTACACCGGTTTGCGTCCATTTCTGGGTAGGGATCGCTTTGGCATAGCGGCGTCACATGCACGGCTTAGGGTTCCGACTAGATCATCGCTGGATAGATCATCGGTGTTACTCTCCATAAACAATCGCATCCGCTCGCTGTAGTGAATAACTGTGGAAGTGCTCATATGTAGAACACTCAGCTGAAAAGCAGGCTTTGTTCACTACAACTACTCACCGACTTGCTACGCACTGGTGGCGAAGGTCTTACAATTCATTCCTAGGCATGGTAAGCATGTGGCCGCATAACACCATGAATAAGGGGTCTCCTGACTA